>NC_081763.1:19958971-20558971 GCF_963082965.1 Carassius carassius
AGTCCATATCAACAACAAAATATATATCTTGACTCCATATAGTGGTTATTTTGGGAGAATCCCAGGTATTTTGAGTAGTAGGATTATAAAAAAAATGTGCTAATATAAAATTAAATTAAGTAGCCTCCTTGCACCTCTCTTGCAAAATCTATCTTTCTGTACTTTTTTTACTTAAGTACATAAAAAATCTAGTACTTTTGTACTTTCACTTGAGAGTAATATTTTATTATATCTGTACTTTTACTCAAGTACTTGATTTGTGTACTTCGTCCACCACTGGTATTTTGTACGTTACGTGTGCACAACTGCGAGCATGAGCACAAGCAATGAGTTTCTGACTGAAGTTCACTTAACAGCCACAGCTATTGCTAATAACATGGGTTACTTAATTCTACATATAGTCCCTTGAAACAAATTAATGTGACTATTGGAAAATATATTGTCTTTTATAGGCAACAGAAAACTACTTCAATAATTGGCCTTAGCTACAGTAAAAAACACCACATAGACTCAGGGTTCAACAAGGTCTACACAGGGCCGTAGCTGGGGTAAGCGGGGCCCCGGTGCAGGTTGTACCAGTGGGCCCTGTTTGAAATTGTTTAATTTATATGTTCATTCTATTTATTTATTTGTGCTGATTGCACAATGTTTAAGTTGTTTCATGTTTGTAGATGTCCAGGTACAGAAAACAAATAATTAAATATAAAATAGCACTGCATAGTCTTCACTGTAAAAATTTAATTAACAGTCAAACCAAAATGTAGTGAGACACCTTCAACATTTCTTACATTATCACAGTTTATTTGCTCTAGTTTATAAAATGGTAATAAAATATGTCAAGAACTCAGAGTTGAACTGTCAGAACAAATTCATCTTGATAATGTCGGATAACTTTGATAGAATGATTAGTAATGGATTACAATCAACCAAAACTTCAGACAACTGTTAGTATGGCAATATTTACACAACTATCAATACTTTGTTGAAGAATTACCAAGCAATGCTTAATTTTGTTCAGTCTGTGGTGTGAAAAGGTTGCATTAGCAATTCAGGAAAAAAAAAAAAACACGTAAGCAAAACATGGTGAGGTCAAAGTGTCTGAATAATTTTTGTTTGGTGCCATTTTTTTTTCTATCAATTTCACTAGTAGTCCAATGTATGAAGATTTTTGGGTATAATATGTCACAGCTCGCTTTATTTTGCTCTCTTACCTAAATTAATTATAGTGTCCTGCACCTACTATTAAAACTATATATATATATATATATTTTTTTTTTTTTAATTTTCTTGGATTAACATTACAGCAGCTAGTAGCTAAATTAGGCGCGGTCACTTTAAGAGATGATGAAGCATCCAATATAATACACATCCGATATTTTTCTTAACTGTTTACTTTCACTTAAGACATAACCGACAGTTTCTTCGAACATACTTTCCAAGACGGATATTTTGAAATATTTTGTATGTTTTGTCGGTACAAGAGCAAATTCTGTGTTAAAAAAGTGTTTTGAGACGCCTCTCTCTGCGTGAGCGCTGAACACCAGAACACCGTGGTGCTGAAATGGGCTTTTTCACATCCTTTTCTGTTTGTTTAAACTGCACTTTGTATTGTTCGTTCAAGTGCAGGAGGAAGTTCGAGGAGAACTTCGCAAAGGAGCTCGGTTTAGTGTCGCTGTCTGTCAGACGCGGCTCTGAGACTGTGAGATGCGTGCGCACCGAACACAGCGCGCGAGTTGAGATTTTCCGCGTCTTGGGTTTGAATGATTTAAACTCTTTTGAATGTTTAAATTGGAAAGTGGTCAGGCTGAAAAACACATGAAAATGATAAGCTTTCGTGACGACACGGAACAGTGGCCTGTCAACTGTCCTGATCGTCTTTTTAGGCTAGCCTCAGCCAGACGGTTGAGATCGCCGGGGCCCCCCCTCGGCCGTGGGCCCCTATAATCGTCACCACCTTTCACCCCACTTGCGACGGCCCTGGGTCTACATAAATGACATCACACCTACAGCAACACCAGTTAAAACCACCCTCACCTTTACTAAAAAGAACCAGATAAGAGTAATTTGCAGTAGCTGCGCTGCATATTTTTTGATTCACTAAAAAGAACCAAACTACATTTGACATAATATTTCATGCTGTAAATCCAGTTTCAGTATTCCAGTGCTGCAAAATAATTATTGTAAGAATCTCTGCAAAGTACTTAATGCATCTGTGAAATAATGCATGTGTGAGAACTGTTAATGGAACTAAAAGAATATAAATGGTTTCACAGATCCCAACCCTAAATTTGACTTGTTCAAAACTTGTATGTCTGCTATGAGAGAGCAGACTCTTAACAGTCTCACCTTCAGTACTCACAGCTCATTTTTGAGTGACTGGTTGGCCATTATGGATAAAATTCTCTGGGTACAATCTAACTCAGGCACACGTCAAATAGCCACAGACGGCCACACATTGACAGTCTTACTGTGACTGATTCTGTGTGAGTGAAATGAAAGCACTTCTCCTTCTGTAGGACAGCTATATTCTCTCCAAATAGCTCTAGCTAGCAAACCAGTCTCTCTTCTATATTACCAGGTCAGATTCATAGACTGCTTTCATTCTACTCAAAATCCCTTCTTTTTTTTTTTGCTTGCATGTGACATAGACCTGATTATACTTGAGCAGTGTGAACATAAAAATCCAATCTTTTAAAATCCAGTTTGGGCCACTTTCATATGTTTTGCTAACTGTGACCCTAAAAATCCAGTATATGAAGCTTTTTAGTTACAGAGATAATAGAATGTGAATTACTTTGAATCTTTGAAATTAAAACACATTTTTTAGCAACGTTCCCCCAAACAGCCCCAACTAACCTAACGCTGTCTGGGATTGTTAATGCTTTGCCTTGATATTGTTTTTTTGTTTTTTTTCACCAATTCATTTTTTATAATGCACAGATCGTTTACTGATGTATATATTAGTTTCAACCCACCACTTATTAATACCTTGCAAGGAAAATGGAGAATACACATAAAGATAGAAAACAGACATGAGTCAGCCTGAAATGAACTGAGCGAGCACAAATGCATATGTAACATGAAAGTAGCCAGATATAGACTCAGTACTGATGTCAGCAGAGAACCATGGGGATGTTTTCAACATGACTACACAATATAGAACCATTAAGATAAAAAAAAACAAAAAAAACAAGAGCTTCAACTATGTACCAAACAAGGTCCATCTACCTCACTGGCTTGAGACGGGCCTCTGATCAATACTTTCATTAGAACGCTCAATTGCTGTCTTTTGTCTCTTAAGAAAGAGCATAGAATGACCCAAATTGGTCCATCCTTCCTCTAGAAATTTTTAAGTACATCTTATAAAAAAAAGAAAAAAAGTGATTTGACTAAAAACCATTTCAATGCAAGTTGCACAGCATTTTCATTTCTTTTCTTGTCAGACCCCTTCCAACCAAAGCAACTTATCAGAATGATGTTGAATGTTGCTTCTAAAGCATTTTGTAATTAAAGAATTAACTGTCAGTCATGAATGAGACAGATTCATTTAAAATGTGTCTCTGATATTGGTGCAATACAACAGATTGTTCTGTTGCCAGAGCTGACTGACTAGAGCAGGTTGGACTGAATATTTTCAGTGAAATTAGGCTTTTCAGACAAACACACAGGCTTTACCCAGAACACATCCTGTAGAGCAGAAGGATCAAACCTATTTAAATATTAGAGATGGTCAAAGTGCACCATAATGCTCCTATAATAAGGTCAACGATAGAGACATGATATGATTTAGTTAAAACTGTCTCACCACACGTTGTGACACGCATTAACTCTCACTGAGAGACAATATGACAGATGATGCCCGTGTCCACACCTAAATGAGGTCAATCAGACACGCAAGCATATAGCCTCTTGGATAAATAAAGTGTAAGTCCTGCTGTCTTAAAAACCCACTGCGCTCAGGCAACCTGTGAACAGTCCATAGAGAGATATACAGTACAAACAAAGAGAAACACAGAGGGGCAAATTCACTACGTTTAACAGCTGCCTCACTTAGTTCAGGCTGCTTAAAATTCATTTTTGCCAACTCTAAATTACATATTAAAATATATAATAATAAAAAACATTTTAAATTATGAATTTTTTTTTTATATTACAGTTTTTACTGTATTTTTGATAAAGTTTGTTGAGCTTCTTTCAAAAACACCCCAAATGATATATGCAGTATGTGCAAAGAAGCGAATTGAGTGCATATATGTCCAAAGAAAGTGCATGTATCATTCTCACTGATGGAAACCCGTCTCCAGCTGTGTTCCAGGAGGCAGGGAGGGAGGGATAGAGGGATGTAACAGTAGAGCTGCAGCTCTTGTCGATGTGAATAGAGCAGGGCAGGGCAGGGCAGGGCAGGGGTGGAAACAGCACTCTTAAGCACTGTTGTCAGCCAGTAATAATAGAGTTCCCGAGTTAATCGCTGTTGGTGGAGAGGCTGCCATTATGTTCTTCTCACCAGTACAGTCCTTACTCACATGACACACTGAACCACACATAGACATTCATTCTCACTCATTGTGTTTGTGTGCCTTCCCTAAAGGTCCTGGCTTAATATGCTCCACATAACCGACCTTTACTGTCAACAGAGTGTCACAGCAGTCATTACAGAATAGCCATACATGCATTCACCTCTCATGGGCCAAGAAAGGAGAGACACTTCACGCAATATAAGTTTTCCCCTACGGTGATACAGCCAGAGGGAAGATCAGCAGATGAGCCCTCACAGCCTCTTACTAAACATTTATTTTTTACACATTTAACCTTCTCCAATTTTTTGCATGAAGGTATTTGCAATACAAAAATTCAAAACAAGTGTCATGCCCCTGAAGCATGTAAAAAAAATAAAAACTTCCTTCTAGAACTTCCCAACAGCAACAAAATTCTTTATTGTTTCATTTATTTGATTGATCAAGAAGGTTTCCTGAAAAAAAAACCCTTAGGAAAAATAAAAATGTGACAGAAATTAAACTATTTTTGTAGTAGACTTATGACGGACTTCATATACACACACAGACACTATTTTTTTCTGCAAGTATTTGTTATGAGGGAAACAAGAAAGCAAGTGTGTGATTTCTGAGGGGGTAAAGATGGTCACAGCTGAGCTGCAGTGGTCCAGACTCATTAAAGCCTCTCGCTGCCATTGAGCTGACTGCAGAAAGCATGAGTGAAAAGGACCTTTTTCAAGGTGGCAAAGCAAGGCTATTTAACCATTTCATTGAGTTAAAGAGGGCAGAAATCATCTGTGGGACTCTTAAAAACCACTGTAGACTTCCTAGACTGAGCTAAATGAAAAATACAAGTCTTGAGTGACTGAATTTGAAAACAAAGGGGGCAGATATATCTCTTCATGCTGAGTGTGTGTTGATGTGTGTGAATAAGAGAGAGGAAAAGACATGACAGGTCCATCATCATTTACAAAAACACAAACCACAGTACCTGTCAGCCTGGGGCAGGTCTGATGCAAACGGATGGAACAAATGCTTTTGCAGTGAATTTGCACAGAGACCGTATTTCATATGTACTGTTTAGCAAGGTTGTCTAGAAGCTGTTAAACAATCAATACACGAGAAAGGGACAAAAACTGTATCACGTCTACAAGTATAGTGAAACTATACCAGTTCTCACCTGCTTCCCCTCCTTTGACGCTCCGTGGTTTATTGTCCATGAGACTGTGGCGGTGTCGTGTTCTTGTGCAGTGGATCAGGTGTGATCGTCGTACCAGGTCTGCAGATGTCACGTATAAGCGACCCTGATGCTGCAGTATTTAAGCCTTGGTTGAAATCCACTTGTCTCAGGGAACAGGGGCTGGGGACCGATGAGCTCTGAGCTGTAGATAAGGGATAATGGGAGAGGGAGAGACCGTTAAAGAGCTGCTGCAACTTCTGAATAATGTTGTTTGCGATGCTGCAAAACCCACTTGGATTTCTTAATTAGCCTGAATCTAAATAAAGTGGCAGGCTTGGCATAGTCTGTCACTTAATGCATCAGGCAGAGACATCAGAGAAAGAAAGGGAAAGAGAGAAAAGAAAGGAGCAGAACTGCTGACAGGCAGAGCAGGAGCGATGAAAGAGTGTATAGTGAGTATGAAATTACACGGGGAAGCTGAGGAAAGACAGACTTTTGACTTTTAGCACTCTTTCATACTTTGAACTAGACTAAGCGTTATGAGCCGCCAACTATTATTATTATTTGATCTCAAACAAATATATACTTCATATAGCTTTTATATGAAAAAAAATGCTCATAATAAATGAGTGCAGTTAACTTCATCCAAAGTTAACATTAAGAAGCTTCAAAGCGTTTCAAAGAGCCCCTGTTGCATTAGAGGAACAAGTTACCGAAAATGGAAATTTGCTGAAAATGTCTATATGAGAAAAATATAGAAAAATACAGGCAAAATTTAAAAGAGAAAAAAATTATAAACAAATATGTTGCTGGATTTTGATGTGAGAAGATAAAACATGAGAAGACTCCTGTGTTAGACAAAAAATAAATAAATAAAAATGAGGTACAAAACAACCAAGTTACACAATCAACATTACCAGTTACGAGACTCCAGACTCATTTCAGCAAAGTGAGAGAACAGAAAGACAGAGGAGCACTGGAGTATTTTTTAGAGAGAGAGAATGAAAGATAAGTGCAGTGGAATGAGCCTGGGGAGATCAGTGCATCGCCTGCCTGGTAGATGCAGTAATTTAGCAAACAAAAGTTCTGGCACTGGTATTGGAGAGGGATGGTGGGAGAGACAGGAATGATGGGGAAGATCTTTCCATCAATCACACACCCAAATCAATGATTCAGGCAACCGCGAGTGGAGTCAGAGGAGATGTAAAGATTCAGAGGAGGTGGAGGTAGATGTGGAATGAGAAAAAAGAAGCAAGATAGAAACTTATCGGTGAATATTTGAGTATTTCTCAGGTTCATTAACTTTATTCAAGTAATGTTCTATTAAATTAATACTTGATTCTGTTTTTAGCCCTGGGTGAAAGGGTGTAATAGATTGTGAACAAATTAAAAATTCCAGACTCACCCATACTGACTAATAATGCTAAAAATCATTCCAGATGAAAAAACCTTATTGGCTATAAATGCATCAATGTGTCGTTGTCCGCTGAGACAGTGGGTGGCAGCCAGACCAACAAAAATCTAAGGAGATTCGGTTGTCTGATAAGTCATTTATTTTATTGTATATATGACTTTCTTAATTACTTAATTACACTTTTTTTAAATGCACTTGGTAATAATGACAAATTAAATGTTTTACTATAATTTTCTGTAGTGTGTTATTCAATATTACACCTTTTAAATGCACTAATTGCAATTTCAGCATTATTCATGTGTGTTTACAAATATATTTAAATATTTAAATGATTTGAAATTGCATATAAAGTATATTTAATTTACCATGAATGCTGATCAGTGCATTCAGCAGTACTTTAACCATATTTCAAAAACAACAGAAATAATTATGATATTACAGATGAAAATGTACTTTACTCCTAATTCAGTGGGCCAAATAAACACCATGAATTTTAGCTAATTGCATATAATATACATATAAACTAGAATGCATTTTCATGTAATTGCAGTGCAGTTAAGTGCTTGGAAACATTACACTTAGTTTACACTTAAGTATATTATTTCTGTAACAATTTTTTTTTTATCCTAAAGTGTACTTCTTTTCCGCATGACACGTTGGTTTTGTTTGAACAGCTCTCAAATCTAATTTTTCAAGTATTTAAATATGGTATAAAACAACAAACGGTTTGATGCCAAGCATTGGCAAAATTGTAATACTTTTTTGTCATGATGAAACTTGACTGTCTCTGATCACCATTCACTTTCACTGTATGGAAAAGAGAAGAGCGATCATTGTTAATAACATGCTTTGTGTTTACCAAAAGATTTAGAATGTCATGACGGTGAGTAAAAAAACAGAATGTCACATTTTGGATGAGCCGTCACTTTAACAATGATGCCAATACAGCACTGTTGACTCTGACAAGGTACACGGAAGACATGACTTGAGGCAGGTAAATGGAGGGAGAGATAGAATCAAGCCACAGTGGAGGAGGAGTAAAATAAGGCAGAGGTTGTGTAGGAGGATCGCTCTCTATTATGCTGTTGTCCCTGGCAACAGCCACTTTCTCTCTCTCTCTCTCTCTCTCTCTCTCTCTCTCTCTCTCTCTCTCTTCATCTTTCTCTTCCACACCTCCTCTTCCTCCAGCCTCTTCTGTACACCGTTAGCCTTTTCTGTTTTTGGTCTCAACCTCCCTCACTCTTTCTGCCTAGATCGCTCATGACCTGCTGCTAATACGCCATATTTTGCCTTTTCTGTTTCTACGCCATCATGTTCATTTCTGTCTTAATTCACTCTCTCACTCTCTCTTGGTCCGTGAGTGCAGTGAGTTAATGAGTTCTCAGTTGTCTCACAGTGGCACTGAAGGGAGGAGAGATTGTCAGTCAGTCTGTGCATCTCTAACACACTAATCCCTGAATTTATCTGCACAGACATGTACACTGGCACAGCATACCATGCACTCTTTCTCTCACACATACACATGAATATTCACCCCACACATTCATATTGTATCGCCACTGACACTCTATCACTGTAAATAAATGTGCGAGATGCCTCTCAGCCAAGGTCTCAGTGATAAACAATAATACACTTGGTAAAATGTAGACAATAACAGCCAGAAAAGAGCTCTAGGAATGATTGGCAGTGTTAAAGGTGTCCGTTATTATAGGAATTTGACTTCCTGTACGAGTCCTGTTCTGTATTTTGGCCCTCTGCTAGCCAAAAGCAAAATAACTTCAGTCACACTGTGATTTCCAGATGAATCAAATCTCGGACCAGTGCACAGGTATGGTTATTTTCCAACTTTGTTTTGTCTTCTGACTTCTGTCTGGTACCCTGCAGCCCCCTTCAATTTCTGTCGCATTCTCCATTTTGTTCTCTCTGTCCTCAGGGATGTACTTTGAGAGTGAAATGTTGAATTTTCAGCAACAGTGCATGGATTCAAATACAGATCACCATGCTTTAAAGCGTCTTGGTGTTAAAATTACCATACATAGAGAGTTCATCTGCAGTATCGTGTATTAGATATTGCTTTTGGCTGGGATGATGAACAGATCAAAGAGCTCTTTATACAAATGGTCAAGCTGAGAATGTAGATTGTGCTCTTTGTCAGTCTGAGTTTGTGATTTCACACATGCTACCTTAAATACAGACCTAAAAGTGGACCTTTTGTCAGGGTCTCAGAAGAAACATGACCTGCATGTTGAAAGACTCAAAAGGTCCAGATTCCCTCAAGGGAAACTCATTATTCATAGTAATTATGTAATTAATCTAATCAGCCCCATTTCTCCATCTCAGATCAATGGCTATTGATAATGTCTCAGTCAGCCCGAGGCGTTACTATCATCACACCACCCTCTGCTGTCTCAAACACAATGCTGTTAAGTCTCAGTGTTCCTCATGTGCTTCTGTTTTTCGGCTCAATCTTACAAGAACCTTCTGTTGACATTTCTGCTGTTTAAACAAAAAAAGCAACAAAAGAACAATATTTGTATTTATACTATTAGGGATAAATTATTAAATGTTTATCGGGGGTGGGTAAGTGGAAATTATTGTGAACTTGATCATCATTATTATTATTATTATTATTTATTTATTTTTTACATGAGACATGCCATATTTTTACAATAAATCACATTTACATCTTAATGGTGATTCATTTTCACCGAACCCAAATTAATTACCAATATTATAAACAATTGTATATTAATTTGTCTAATTAAAAATAAAATAAATCAAATGCTAAAATTATAACCCAAAATTATAACCCACAGTACATATATGGATTTTCATGTTGAGATTTGCTAAAGAGTGCATCTAAATGTGTTATTTAATTAATAGTATCATAATAAATATTAAAAGTGAGCATTAAATTATATCTAATTCTAGTCTAGATGGTAATCTAAATGTAAAAATATGGGAAATGAGCACAGTTTAATATCCAATATCGGTCAATACTATAAATATTAACGGCAAAATAAATGCTCACCACTTCCACATATGGCGTAAAACAAGCCTAATGGTTGTTGATCACACAGAATGGCTTCTCTGTGGTGTCTCATCCGTTTCTATTTCTCTGTAAAATGAGGAACAGAGTTTCTGACTCAACACTAATGGGCTATTATTGTCCAAATTCTCAGCAGAACAAAATGAAATTGCAATAAGTCACTATGTTCATACTTCAGCTAATGACTACTGCCTCCTGTAAGCATCACTCGCAGCTGCAGTTAAAGTGACTGATGTGCCCTATGTATATTTAAATGTTACAACACAGCTGTTATTTTAACTTGTTCACCCTGCTCACAAACACAAAAACCAGCAGGCTGCAGCAATCAGTTCAGCAATGCAGACACATAATGTTGAAGTATTTTTTACATTCATGTAAAGAAGCCATTGTAAACACTATAAGCTATGAGTCAAAAACATAAAAACAAACATTGTACATTTATTTAAATATTTAATATATTAAGCTTAGTGCTGCTAGATAAAATGAATTGAGAGAACATTTTAAATGGATTTAATGTGTGGGAAGATGGGGGAAGAAGCCCCTCTCTGTAACTATGTTCCTGTAATTTACTTGTCATTATGAAACATTCAATTTCAGTAAATTTATTCAAATTACATTGCCAAGATGCACAACTTTACCAGTTTAATTTATGGCATTTTTTCAGGAAGATCAACGTAATCTCAGCACACCTGAAACAACGGTAGGTGCATAGGGACTAAAAAAAATTAAAAGTAGAATCAGAAATAAGTAAAGATAGCAAATATTGATAGTGTGTGGGTTTGTTACTTATTTGTTCAGGAAAAGAAAATTATTAGGATTAATTAAGCCTTTAGATAAAATGTTCTGTAAATGTCAGATGCCCCCGGGGGCTTCTTGTCCCAGGTACTAAAATGTTAATTGTTTGCATTTGATTCCCATATTAGTGCATTGGGTGATGCATAACGATCCCTTACATGTTAAACATATATGTAAATGTGTTACAGTTTATCAGTATACCGTGACTTAGGGGTTAGAAAGTTTTACTCCTAACCCTAAGGTTGTGGGTTCGAGTCTTGGGCCGGCAATACCACGACTGGGGTGCCCTTGAGCAAGGCACTTAACCCCCAACTGCTCCCAGGGCGCCGCAGCTTAAATGGCTGCCCACTGCTCCGGGTGTGTGTTCACGGTGTGTGTGTGCACTTTGGATTGGTTAAATACAGAGCATGAATTCTGAGTATAGGTCATCATACTTGGCTGTATGTCATGTCACTATATGTTCTCAAAGGGATCATATGATGCGATTTCTTGTTTTTCTTTGTCTCTGGAGTGTTAAAAGCTGTTTGTGCATACAGAAGATCCGTATGTTTCGTATGGATCCGTATGGAAGTCATGTTTCGCAAGTAGGTGAAAGTAGAATGCAGTTCAAAAAAAGAGAGAGAAAGCAGGAGAGAGCGAGACTGCTGAAATGCTGAGGGTAAGCAGGAGGGTGGGTATTTTTTAGCAGCAGTCAAACTGTGATCCCCACAGAAAGAAGAGGAGAATGGTATTTTTCCAACAGCTAGGTGAGAGCAGGACATCCAAGTCATCAGGTGTCTTAAAAAAACACACACACACACACACACACACATACATACCATCACTATATCACATTTGAATTGTTCCAATACACAGGGCGATGTGCCAAATGTTTATAGTCATTATCTATTCATCAAGTTTTGCACCCAGGACACAATCTGTTCCCTTTCTACTCTGAGGGTGACTCATTAACTACCTGCAGTATTAACGCTGCATGTGCCTTGATACATAATGAGGTGCAGGAGGAGACTTAAGAAGAACAATGAAGAATTTCACTTGTTATTAGACATTAAGGAGGTGCATCACATGGATGTATGTCTATGTTTGTGAGCCAACATTAAACATTTCATTATGAAATACACCAGTGAGCCAAAATATTATGACTAAATGTCTAATATGCTGTAGGTCCTACTTGTGCTGCCAAAACAACACTGATCCAAGTCATGGACTCTGAAGTTGTCCTGTGGTATCTGGCATCAAGACATTGACAGTAGATGTACTCAAGTTGGGAGTTTGAGGTTCTTTCCATCCCTACCATTCCTGAACAGTGTGTGTATTATCCTCCTGAAAGAGCCCACTGCCATTAGGGAACACCACTGCCATGAAGGTTGTACCTGGTTTGGAATGAGGTTTAGGTAAATGACATGTCAATCTGACGTCCACATGAATGCCCGGAAACAGGGTTTCCCAGCAGAACATTGCCCATAGCATCACAGTCTTCCCATAAGTGTATCCTGATGCCATTACATCCCCAAGTAATTGTGATGTAACAAAAAAAGGACTCATCAGTCCAAACAACCTTCTTTAATTTCTCCAAGGTCCAGTTTCATTGCTTGTGTGCCATTCTAGGAGCTTTGTGGACAGGGATCATCATGGGCACTCTGACAGTCTGCACCTACACAGGCCCATCATTAAAATTGTCACCACACAGACCTTATACCATCAATGAGCCTTGGACGCCCTACAAACTATCACCAATTTGTGGTTTGTGCCTCTTCGGACCACTGTTGTAGGTTCTCATAAATGCTGACCAGGAGCACCCCTTAAGTCTCGCTGTTTCAGAGATGGTCATACAGTTTGGCCCTCGTCAGACTCATTCAAAACTTTATTCCTGCTCATTTCTCCTGCACCAATGGACTGACTGCATGAACTGATTTTTCATTTACTATATAAATTACCCAGTCCTTCACATGGGACATTGTTATGGTATGATAAACAATTTTCACTTCCTTTATGTGTTCATAATATTTTGCCTCATTAAGTATGAGCAATATCACACGGATAAACGTGAGATATGTCTGTATATCAGCACGGCTGTGATTCAGCTGTAGGTAATCGCATTGTGCAGATATAAAGCCATATCTCATGGCTATGAGTGTGATATTGCGTTTATACAACAATTCTATGGCAAGAGTGTATAATATAAGAAACAACACAGGTGTCTTTAAAAAACACTCTTTTGTGTGGAACTACTTCCTTCCGCCATGGATTCCAATCGCAGTTTGACAGTTTAACAGCTGAGCTCAAGCCTCTGTTACTAATTTGAGAATGTCACTTTAGAACTAGTAACGAAGGAAGTTGAGTTGCTTCATTAAAAGCTTATTGTATTACTGTATTAAAAACAGTGTAATGTGTGGAGTAGAGTATTATGAGAAAGATGGACTGAGCGAGTGTGATTACCTGCAGCCGGCACAGAATTAATTCTTAAGCCAAATCTCATCTTCACAGTAAAACATTTGCTTGAGTGTCTGCTGAGGAAAGCGTTATCTATGTCGTACTGTCTTTTCATCTGTTAAGGGTGATCTCCAATGACAATGCTGCTTACTGCATTTGTTGGCTGTGTCTCACTGTTGTAGAAAGTAAAAAGAACTTCCTTGTTTACAACAGCATTTCAGGGTCTTTCAATATAAAAATCTGTACTGCTGACTCATAAAAACAGTGTCTTGTTGCAATCTAAAGGCGGAACAATGTGACTAAAACCACCATCAAGAACACACACACCATTTTCCAATATTAAATACTACAATTATTTACTACTATTATTAATTATAGCCTATCTCATGTTTAACGACTGTAGAGCCAGCTACAAATTCCAGAAGATCTGGCTGAGGTGAGGCTGATGAAACACAGGGCAACATTTTGAGCAATATTGCTGGGCCACTTTTTTGGCCAATGTTGCTTGGGCACTTTTCCATTGAGAATGGGTAACAAATTTGGTTGTGGGTCGTGGGCCCTGTGTCTCACCTGGTTGCCCGTTGAAGGCAACATTGGCCAAAGTTTCCTGGCAACATTGCTCAAAAAGTTGCCCCATGTATCATCAGCCTGAGGCTGCTCTCGGCAGGTTCATGAGCGCTGAATGGCCACTGATGCCCTGGAGCTCACATCTCCGATAACTTTGAAGCAAATTTTCAAATAGACTTTATCTTTATTAGCAAACCGCATATTTGAAGTCTAGACAAGTACATTCTCTCCTAAAAAACTCTTAAAACTACATTCCGTGACACAAAAGCAGTATTATTTTTTTAAATTATAGTGGATTTGGGCATCCTTCATCACACTCGCTGTGAGAAATACCGCAAGGAGAGTGATACAAATGGTGAAATGGTTGGGAGTTCTGTTATCATTTCATTATTACATGGCTCTAGAATACTTGACTCTGATTGGTCAGTTGCGACATTTCGAGGTATGTTATCACATACATATCACACTCTTATCAGCTAATCAGATTTGAGATTGAATATATATATTTTTATATATATTAAGAGTTTCTATAAATATATAAATATAAATAATGAACACAATGACCCAGTATTGAGCAGTTCCAAATCACAAGTGTCAAAAACATCCATTTTTTTTTATACAAATTTTTGTTAGTTATTTAGAAAGCACGGTTACCTCAAATGTTCTGAACGCCTTTTTTAAACAGGACTTTTACATTGTATAAATAAATGAAATTACAATTTTATATCACAAAGTGATACGCATACATATGTTGGAAGAACACATTAACATTCAACTTAAATTAATGTCAATTCAAGTCATATAATTCAAACATAGAAAATGATACAAAGGCAGATATGAATCTGGGTGTCCCTCCATGCAAATCATTGCTCAGGATAACTGTGTGTAGATGACTCAACATCCTTGCCAGTGAATAAACAGAAGCACATGGCACTCAAGTGAAGTGAGGAAAATTGGTTCTCAGATGTTCTCAATCTTTAGACGGGGACCACAGGATCCCATACATCCTCTTTTGGAATTTAAGAATTGCCCAGAAGTCCATCAGTTTGACCCCTTTTAAATTACTCTGTGGGCACAGACAGCTTTCAGGATTACCTGCCAAGGAGGTTTGGGAACAATAATCATAATTTCTCTGCCACTCCATTATGTAGGCCATGAGGAAACTGATCAGCTAAGCATTTCACCATACGCTAGAATGGTGACATGTGTGTGAGCTTCATCCTGACCGCAGAGTGTTTGTGCTATACAGTATTGTGTGGAATTCAACATTTTCTTGGCCGAAATTGTTTTTTACAGCTATGTCAACTTGTTTATAAAGTGGATAAAGGCAGATTCCCAACTTTGCTTAGGACTCATGACACCATGAAGATGTGTGAACAACTTGCTCCACACCAGGAACACGAGGACAAGATTTCTTTACACAACTAATGCTTATTGGTTAATATCCTAATTTTCTCATATAAAGTGCAGACAGAGCTTCAAAGGGCTAGACACACTGCCAAATTTCCCATGTACTCAATGGATGAGTCAGATTCATGACTGAGCACAGGTTGTTCTTAAATTCTCAATGACAAGGAGCATCCTGTGGTTTAATCAACCAAGAACTGTCATCTCTTAAACTCTCACAATGTCACTGTGTAGACCAATTATTCAAAGTTTAAGGAGGAAAGTCACCTATTCTTAAGCTGTTTTATTACCTGGGTCTTTTCTTTAATTCATTGCCTTTGGGGCTTTGATGATGTTAGATACCCTTTGTTACCGCCTTTACTGACGTAGAAACCACATGACAACAGTGTCGTGGACAAATGCAGAAGTAGCTTCGCGACAAACTTCAACTAGAAAGAGATGCCGATCTCGCTTGTGTTTTACTCGACAGGTGAGTTGCTTTGATTCGTATCTTTACAGAAAATGTATGCTTTTATAACAATCAACAAGATTAGTATTATGGGGCATATACGCCAAACGCGGGGCATCGCATCTCTAGACCCACGCGAGGACGCGTCTGATCCATAGTCTGATCGCGTCTTTGCATTGACTTTGTATGTAATCTACTCACGCAAATTGTTGAACTCGCGTTAAATCCATGATTTATCTTTCCGTCTGATTGATGGCCGTCAGCGGTTGGGTAGAAGACAACACATCCCATCATTCCACGCTCCTTCTTAGCGTCATTAAACCACACAATTGTTATTGTTTTGATAGTGCGCTCTCTAGTGGCAGGTCCTACAACCTGTACCTTTAACCCTTCTTCACTTAAAATAAAATATCCTCTGTAATTGCTGATATCAATAAATGATGATTGAAAATCTCCTACAATACACCAACAAAACAGGCGTCTCTAAAGAGATAATCTCCAAACAAAACTAAAATTAATGAATGAATCATTATTAATACATCTACTTTTTGTAACAAAATTATATTAACATTAACATTACATAACACAGACCTTTGGAGTACCAATCAGAATCACTCCCAGTGCTGGTGCCACTGCACCCTGGGCAGGTGATAAAGAGTGACACATGGCTCATAGGCTGAGTGGGGAAACTGGCATCCAGCTGTTTTCAAACACATGTCAACAGCTGTGGAGTGCACAATGACCTCTCACTGCATTTGAGAATCACAAGGATCTCCAGGCTTCAAGCTACAAAAACTTTGTCCTTTACTTTATTCTCAGCTGCAATAATACTGAAAAATGTATATTCTTCATCTGCTTTCTTCATGATGCTTAGCCATTTCACATTCTTTTAATGTTTTGCCTAAATAATTTGTCCTTTTCTACTTTTAGCATTTCGTCTTGATTTTCTAAAACAAGTTATTATATAAATAGTGGTTGAATTTATGATGAACTAGCACCACTTTTTTATTTTTATTTAAAATTTAAATACGCATTGAAACATCTCTTTTTTTTTTTTTTTTAGTGGGTTGAAATCAAGGGTTCAGTGTGGCAGTCACTCTTGAGATGAATGGAAATTCTAGTGGATCGATTTAATAAGTAATCCACATTTTGACCACATTTACATTTTTTACAGTGATTGGTTAGATTCTCTGTTGGTTTTTACATTGATTTGTTAACTTTAAAATATCGAAGGAAACTGAAAATCACTCTTACCTTGTCCTAACTCTCTACTCCATCTTTTCTTCTTTTTCATTGTCCCCAGGCACTCAGACGCCTCCATGCATGCGGTCATGTGGCACTCTGGGGTGTTAGTGAGTCAGTAGGGCGTGAACTGCGTTGAACAGGCTGCATCTCTCTCTCTCTTTCTTTCTCGCATGCCCTCCATCCCTCTTTCCTGATGATTTAACTCAGCTCTGAAACTGTGCGCCTCTCCCTCCATCTCAGTTCGTTTCTTTCTCTCCCTTCTTTGTCCATTTGTGCCATCTGTTTTTAAAGCCTTACACTAACCCACCACTAGGAATTAATAAGCGTTACATAACCAGGCCACACTTGCTAATTAAACTACTGTAAACCAGTTATAGCATTTACAAACCATCATTTCAAGCTAAAGCTTCTCAAAAAAGACTCAACACAGTTTTTAATACAAGCCCTTCAGTAAGTACTTTCAACATGGAAACATCTCTAAAACAACTACTGTTTTTGCAGGCTTCTTCCTTCATAAACCACAACAAAGGTAAGCCAGATCAATGTAACCTAGTGTGCATATTGCACAACAGCGCCTACTATATCAACCCATGCACAGCCTCCTCCTGCTCCCTGCTTCTGCATTTGTATAGTTGGACCACAGTGTGTTACAATCTCAACACTGCAATAATCCCATTTTGCACAGTCATCACAACTGTTGCCATTGTAACCCCTGCGAGCAGCAGAGCATGACAGCATGCGCTTATAAAAACCTTTCTTTCAATGCTCAATCTCCCTCGACCAGCCTGAATACTGCTGGCTGCCCAGCGCTGGCTCGCCTGTGATAATCAAGCAGTGCATGGAGGTAATATGGGAGTGAAGATGGATGACCAGACTGTGAACAGGGTGTAAAGAGACTGAGGTGTATAGATATTAAAAGGAAATCAGTCTTTGAAAAGAAGTTTAATTAAATTGACATTTCCAGTCTGTGCATTGCTTGGCAGTACACAAAGCTTGATGTTTTTAATATTACACAATATTGAATATGAGCGGCGTCCCAAGAGTGCTAACACAGTCTAACACCACTGGGATTTCCACTGATTGTTTCACTGTTCATGCTGTGGTGGGGATTTATCAGTGACTCTTTCTGCATTAATACCGTTAGACCAGGGAGTGGCAGTACGTTATCGACCTCATGAGTGAATCGTTAAATTAATCATTGCACTGTTTTCAAATATGCAGATTAATTCAGGAACATAACAAGTGGCTATTTTATGAGTGAGTCGTTAAATCACTCAAGCGATTCACTCAAACACATTGACTTCAGAAATCCTGGGCGAAACGGTTAATAATGCTTTGGGTTTGTTTGAAACTATACTTATTGGTGGTGCAATAATAGTCAATGTAATTGCCAATGTTGTGTCTAAAACATGAGTAACTCAATATCAACTTTTGTTAAATGAACAATTTTACACTTACAGGAATAATTGCACTGTATTATTATTTTTTATTTATCATTTATTTAACTAGGAAACAAACTAACTAAATAAATAAACAAACAACCAGTGTAGGACACTTATGTAATCACAAAAAAATGACATTAAGAATCACATTACAATATTTAGCCACTGCAAAATATTCACTTTTACCTTTTACAAGGATAAATCCTATTTCACATTCCTGATACAAAAAAATAAATAAATAAAAATAAATAAATATTACTAGCCACACTGTATTCAAAAGAAAAACTTTCTTGTTTGTGATACTGGTTAACAATACTCAGTGAAAGAACTAGTGTTTTAGTCAGAAGAATTTTTGGCTGATTTTTAGTGTAAAAAGGACAAAACAACCTCACTAATATGTGCATGAAAACACACTCACACACACACACACACACACACACAAGCAGTAATTCAAGTCAACGTGTCAGTGACATATGACTCACTCAGAACAAATTAGGCATGCATCTTGCACAAGTAGCATAACGCATTATGATTGGTTATCATATGATTGTGAGGGGAAATAACTGCCCCCGAGGCTCTCAAGTCCCCCTGGTTTGGCATGGAAATCAACATTTACCCAGAAATACAAAGGCTGCTGAAATTTGTGGAAAATGTTGTGGTGCCAGACAAGAGTTGACCTGATGCTTTATCCACTGACCCAATCACATGCGAGAGGGAAGCCCATTTGGCAATGCATCATTACTAATCCACTAATACTGAATCATGGAATAGATCAGACTTAGAAATTGCACAAAGAACAGCTTATTGAGGCTGGCCACTGACAGAGGAACTGTGCAAAATCAGTAAAACACCCAAGGTTTGTGTTAATTCTGGTGAACAATTTGGCATGGAGTGAACAGTATAGAGAAGGCTAAACTAATCATAATGTTCAGTTATGTCACTCCTATACTTCACCCCATCTAAAATCTTCAATAGGATTCTATTAACTCTGGCCTCCTCCATTACCAAGATTATTTAATCAAAATTTAAAGGAAACATTAGGGTTTGAAAGGAAATAAAAGTCTACTATTCCATTATATGCTTCGTAAGACATTTGGCTCAACAGGAAGCCTAAATGTTACATCCTGCAATAAAACAGTAATTAAAGTGAACTCTTTTGGCACTAGACTACATGCTCACCTCCATGTTTTGTGCAAAAAACTTTTTTTAAGTTTAGTTATCTAGGATTTGATTTAAAATAAGAACCATATTTTTAAAGAGAAATTAGGGTGGCACACCATGAAGCACCAATGAATTTGAATAAAGCTGTCTTTCAACATTAAAGTCAGCAATACGAATTGCTAAAGAGTATCAAATCAAAGATGTGGAGATTCCATGGTTAGTGAAATCTGTTCAATTCTATATTCAGATGTAAAAGTGAAAATTAACCAATGCAACAGTAAACAATGTAACACTGTAATTTAACACACTTATACTTATATCTTGTGAGATCTAAATGAATGAATAAATTCTTCAAAGAAGTGAACTTCTATACATATGCCCTGCTTAGTGTGTGAAACCCTGTGAATCAGAAAGCAGTTCATCTCTGCATGATGGGAGCATGTCTGCAGCATGTGATGTTTTCCTGATTGAGCACAGAAGTAACTGAGCTGTCCATGGTTCTGAAAATAGAAGTAAGTCATGACTCACAGACAGAAAAATAGCGACAGATAATGAGAGTAAGACAGTTTATTGGAGTTAATAGATTAATATATAAATTGGACTTTATCTGGGCTGCCACTGCCCAAATGGGCAATTAGATGACTTGTGTGTGCTTTTTTTGTTTCGTTTTTTTTTTTTTACCACAGTTTTTTTTTTTTTTTAATAATAACAACAACAAAATCCTGTACACTTTTGTACACTGAAGAAAGACATGGATTATTAAGAGTCTACTTAAAAAAATTGAGAGAAGTATTATTTGTCCTATTTTTACTGGATGGATCGACCATTATGGAGGGCTATAAACACATGTATTGTCTGTTTCACTCATACTGGAAGCCAGAGGGTGCTCTAGCACAGAAACTCCACATATATGCATCACAGAAGTAATAGAACCAATGACATTCCAGGAAATTCCTATTACGGACAAATGCATCCAGCTTTCATTGCTGGATAATAAGCAGATAGAAACATTTTGAATGGTAAAACCCAACTGCGACAATATACAGTAGTTTATCTGTGTTCTTCAATCATGTGTATTTTCATAATGAATAAGTATATATGTATTCAACAGTACAGAATATATTTTCTAAGAAGCCACATCAGTTCACAAAAGGACGATATTTGAAACATTGAAGAAACATGTTATAAATGCTCTCTTTTGTTGGAAAGCAAGTTTAGACTATAGAATACCCAAGTATAGTTTTGTATAGGGAAAAATGCAATGCTCAACATGGCTGCTCTATCAAATGTTTACATTTATTTCTGTATTTTTTATCAAATAAATGCCGCATTGGTGAGCAAAAGAGACTTATTTAAAAAACATTAAAAATTTTACTGATCCTAAACTTTTGAACAGCAGTGTATATAGATTGAGTTTAAAAAGCGCCAGAAGAGAAGTGTCCTGATAAGTCTCAGCGGACACATTTAGCCCCACTCTGGCAACTGTGTCTCCATTTATGTGCCTCAGTAACTGTGTAATACTAGTGTGGGTCCACAGGGAGAAAAAGAGTTAGAAATGGAAGTCCCATTGGTGACTGCTGACCTTGCAAACATGCTGTGCTTGAGTGAACGTGTCAGTCTGATGAGGGCCTGAGTACAGACCAGTAAAGTGACCTCGTCTGTACACACGTTCACACACTGAGATTTGTGTGCCACTGCGTCTGCCCATTAAGTCACGATGCACTTGTCTCAAACAGAATCACTTCTTATGTTTCACTTTTACAGATATATCAGTGTAAAAAAAAAACACATCTAAAATGTTCCCAGTACTAAAAAAGGGGGGAATTACTGAATTAACCACACTTAAGATACCCTAATAAAAATATATTATTGGGATCGAATATTTGCACTATGTAATTGTTCTAAAAAATTTATAATGTTGTCACAATACAACATTTATAATAGGAAGGTGTGTTTTAATACATCAATATGTAATTTAAGTGAAAGTTAAAGTGATAGTGAAGTGACGTGATGTGTGGCCAAGTATGGTGACCCATATATACTTGGAATTTGTGCTCTGCATTTAACCCAACCAAGTGCACACACAGTAGTGAACACAACCGGAGCAGTGGGCAGCCATGTGAGCAGTTTGGGGTTCAGTGCCTTGCTCAAGGGTCTCACCTCAGCCGTGGTACTGAGGATGGACGAGAGTGCTGGTTTTTCACTGCCCACACCAAAAATTCCTGCCAGACTTGAGACTTGAACCCGCAACCTTCAGGTTACAAGTCCGACTCTCTAACTATTAGGCAACCACTGCCCCTTAACTTTAACTTACACAGTTATATTCTATTCATTATAATTACTGTGCCCTGTCAGCCTCTTAATTAAAAAAAACTAAAAACTATATTTTCTGAGCAACAATGGGCATAACAAATCTAATGAGCATATGTAAAAGGGAAAGGAACATTTCTGATTCACTCTTCAGTGAATGAATGATTTTCCTGTAAAGGCTCTCAGTAAAGCTGACTTCAGTGACCTCAGAATGTTACTGTCGGTGACATGTTTGAAACACACATTCTAATTACATTTATGCATGTGTATAAAAGCAGTTTCTGTCATTCAAATCAACTTGAATGACATTCAAGATATACAATTTTTCAGTTTATGCATTCCCAGGGAGAAAACCCCATGACCTCTGTGTTACTTTCTCTACTGCATTCTCTACTGCTTGAGCTCTTTACACAGATGTGCACCTCTTAAATCTGTGTGAAAGGTGGAGAAATAGCAATATATCTTTTTCTATTTGAGAAAATAAAAATATGTATTTCTGTTTAAGCCCACATAATAGTTTGATTAGAAATTTATTAATTTAGAGAAATTGTTAGATGAAAGCCAGTTAGATGAAACCTGTCTAAGCTAAACTCATAACACAGATCCTGATCTTTTAGTGGCACTATGTCTCAATTTTCTTTTACTGGATTCAGCTCAGAACAGGACTATGAAGACGTCTAAGATCCTGTTTGACTCAACTTTTCAATCCCCGACAGAGGACTGCTGTGGAAAAAGTACACACATAGCGAAAGCCATTCTTGTAGAATCACTGCACTAATGAAAGACCAAAAAGAAGCAACAAATCCAAGTGGGAGTTTTGGGATCCTCACAGTTTCACAGATTATGTGCTTTAGAAGGTAACCAAGTTTGTGTTATCAAGTTATTCTCTGGAGGACTACTCTAAAATGAGACCTTTCCCAGGAGGGTCTTCAGTTATTGTTCACATTATTAAAAAAAAGAACATGAATATCATAACCATTTTCAACAACAATCAAGCTCAAACAAAACCAGTGTTAAAACCATTTGCATTCTCATTTAACACACTGAACACATTACTCCAGCACGCATTGAAGTGCAAAAAAGTATAAATATTTATGGGAGAGAATCAGATCAAACCAGAATGCAGAAAACAGGCTCAACCATCCCTTTTTTTCTCTCTCTCGCAGTGATATTGCAAACAAACGCAAATGCAAACAGGCAGTGAATGGTGGTGATTTAATTCTCACTTCACGATACTCTGTTTATTAAGGGTCCCTTAACTATTCAGGGCCATGCTGTGCACCAATCCAGGTCTGGGGAAATCATTATGATTTAGGTAATGAAAACACTACTGTGCAGGGCAGGAAGCTGCATGTACTAATGTTTCTGCTTCTTTGCTTCTATATCATTAAAGCATCGTTACAGAAAATGTCCATTTATAGTTCGTGAAAGTGTCCATTGTCAGAATGTGGAGATAAGTGACTTGTATGGGTTGCACAAGCCATATGTAAGGTTTTACTTAAAGTGAGACATAGAGTTTGCACTAGAGGCTACAAAGTAAAAGTTAGTTTGTAACTAACTCAATTAATTATTTTAATTATTAACAAAGCCTCTTTAAGACTTTAAGGGTATTCTCTAGTCTTTGTTATTAATAATCTTAATTATGTTGTACCATTAGTTCTAAATGGGACAGTTTACCCAAAAATTAAGATTCATCATTTACCCACCCACATATCTTTCCAAACAAGATATTTTGAGAAATTTCTTATTGTTTTATATATTTTTTCTTCTTTTTTTGCTATACAATGAAAGTCAAGGGTGTTCAAGTTCAATAAAAACTTTAATATGATAAATCATTCATGAATTCTAGTATAGTCTTGTTACATACAATTTATATTACAGCTTAACAAGTTTATTTAAAACTGTAAATAACATTTTTAGAAACTACCGGTATCTATCTATCTAGATGGATGGATGGATAGATAAAGCAATACTAATAGAACAAATAAAAAAATACTAATAGCATAAATTGGAAAAGCTGACATTTATTTATTTTCATTTTTGTTGTTATAAATGAAGCCCTTCTTGAACAAGCAATATCAGGTGACACATGTGTGTTGTTTAGGTTTTGTTCTCAAGACCCTCTCAAAAGTCATTTATTTAAATAATGTTCAATCTCTTAAAAGTTAAACAAGTGTAAATGTGAACATCAGCCTTTGTGTCTGAAGGATTTAAGTCTTTCATACAGAACATGATCTCATTTATGTAATCCAATCACCAAACATTTTGTTCCAGACATTACACATGATTGGAGGCTTCTGTGAAGATTTAGAAACTCTGTAGGGTTATATTTTAAATTTAATAGTGTAATCCTCACATATTTAGGACTGCAAAAGTTGTAGCGTAGCACTCTAATTCCCAAGTAGGCTGAGTTATAAGTTATTCACCGCTGGTACAATCAGTCCATGGTGAATTCTGTTCCTGCAGATTCTGCTCTTTCCTCCAACACCATTAAATGTATAAACTATATATCAGATTAACCAGTAAAACCACAGAAAGCTTGGCATTCACAAAATTGAGATTGATTACATCCTTACATGCTGCTGGTGATAGATAGAGAGAGGGTGGGAGTTGAGATGTGGGCCGAGACTCAAATAAACTTTATTGCCAAAACATTGAACTGGGACAGGCAGAAAAAAACACCAGTATCTGTGATTCTGAGCTGCTCTCTGAACAGTGGTTCTTCTAACTGAAACAGGAAAAAGAGAAGAAAAATCACCAAGACATTCCTGGTTAATTGTTGCTAAAAATCCTCCTATTTCTCAGCTTCTGTCTCGTTCTCTCTTACTCCCAGGTTTGTATGCTTCACACACTCACTAGTGGATGATGGGGGGGTAACGGGCCTGGCATAGAGTGCTGCAGATGGCAGATGGTACCCCTTCAAACACACACACACACTAACACACAAAAGTCTCTCACCATGAACACCTTCTCTTGCTCATATTTGAACATGCAGTCAGTTTCTGTATTTACAGCGTGAACACTAACCCTGTCTGTATGCCTGTCTCTGACAGATATGGACGTGAAGGTCTCTGTATCAAGGATTTGAACATCTGTACCAATCCAGGAACCAATAAACAGATCTGCCATATTGCAATAAAAGAGAAAGATATACATAAAGATAATTATAATAGACTAATTGTAATGCAAAATCAAACTTAGCTAGGTGATAAAAGATCAGTAAGCATGATGAAAATGCTGCAACATTTTAATTGGCATATAATTTTTCACATAAATCTTTCCATTAATACAAGTGCATTATATCACTAAAGGTAAAATGGTAAATAATTATCTATTTCAGATGTGAGAAAAAGCAGAAATGGTGCATACTGCTCGTATACAAACAAAACAATTCAATTAGTTTCAGATCAAGTCACTAATGTCTCTTCAAAATGATTTTCTAGTGCTCATAGTCATCAAAGCATAAAACGTAAGTTGTTTGTTATGGTAAGAGAGGCTAAAAAATAGCCAGCAACATCACAAAAAATAATTTTATCAAATGCTTCAATAGGGGGCAAACTGCAGGGACCTTAAATTGAATGTGCATTTTACACATTTGCGTATTTGACACATTCAAATATCTATGTTAGTTCCTTAATCTCTTTCTCTCCCTCTTCTTCTCTGTCTCTCTGTTTCTCGTTCTCTTATCAGGGTTGTGTGGTAATATTGCTGCCTGTGTTGAACACTTCTATTCGGACATTATCATCACAATGATCTTCAATTTAAGACTGTGAGAGTGATGGACCATTCTTTTTTTTTTCTTTCTTGAGATGGAATACTTTATAAAATAAAATCTTACTTAACCTAAACGTGTATTATGTAAGGTATACTGTCAGACTGTCATTATCACAAAATAAATGCAAGATCACTCTGGCTGTACATTATCCCTCTAACTGCAAGGCTACTCTCCGTATAAATAAATATGTGGATATGAAATTGTGATTTGATTATTTGATAATCAAACAAAAAATTTGACACTGCCTTTTCATACATGTATACTGACTCACACAATAATTAAAATGTCTGTTTAATTTTCATGCTTTCCAAATTCAAATTATTGGTGATGCTTGCTAAAGCAAAAATTATTACTACTGGTGCATAACTCAAATTGTTTGTAGTATGCACATGAAAATCCATGCAATTATTGAGGAGAAATGTGCTATTACTTTTCCGAGGAAAAAATACTTATTTTCTGTCAAAAAGACTTACACCTGCAAAAAAATCCACCAAAATCCCATAGACTTACAACTAACAACCATCCACATCACCAGAGTAACCATCTAGCAACATGTTGGTAACCATATAACAACAAATAAAGCACTGAAAGGCAACGCCACACAGATAAAACACAGAAAATATATCAAAAAGCAGTTTCATATGACAACTTCAGAAAATATTTCCATACTTTGATTTTAATGTATTAATTTAAATATATAAATGTACAAAACTCAACAAACATGTATGCAGTAGACTGTCTGCAGACAGTCTAACAGATTCATGTTGTAAATGTCACAACTTGGTTTGTTAAAAGCACACGAAGAAGATTCAAAAGTCTTTAATAATCCAAACTGAAGAGAATCCAAACAAGGCAGGCAAACTAAACACAATCAAAACACAGACGAGACCGGACAAATAATAATTTGTTACAGTAATAGTGTAACTAGTGTAATTACCCCCTAAACCAGCCAATAGGAAGTGACAGTAAGGTAAACAGGCAAGCCTCATTAACCCATCATCATAAGACTCTATAATTAATAGACACACAACTATTACAACCAGCACATCATCATAACACACTCAGACAGCCTGACTGGCAGGAAGTTGTAGATCAACTAGAGGGAAGAGTGTTCGCTGGGCAAACGCGTGAAGATGATGAGCATGTTTAGGTGGGAAACACGTTCATTATAACGTCCAGCCCACAGAAATAAATCTGCTTTCACACACACAGGTGCAAATTCATACTAATGAATGCAAATTATGTATGGATTTGTGTGGGTCTAATGTTTGTATTGAATAACACATATTAGACAATACCTGTAAGGTATCTGCATGTGTCTTTAAGTATTTTTCTCTGTCTCTTAAAATGTAACTAAATTAGGAATGGACTGCAGGGGGGAAATCATGTACAAATACCATCCTACTGAGGTGACAACACAAGTTGTAAAAACTTGAAAATATCAAGCATTTACATGTCTGGGTTATAAATTGATTTGAGTTCATGTTAACTGACATTAAATGATAACTGGTATCATTCGAAACAGATTCTCTTGTTAAAATTGCATTCACCATCCACATATTGTCAGTTCTGCGTCTTTTGTTTTGCTCCCCATGTGCCCCCCATTACCCAGTTTCTCCAGTGTTTTGATTGTTCATTGATTTCAGGTGTGTCCCATTACGTTCCATGTGTATTTAAGCCCAGTGTTTCCTGAGTCCTGCAAGCTGTCTTAAACGCTGTGCTACATGTTTGTTCCCTGTGATTTTGGTCATTAAATTCAATGATAGTTCAAGCTCTCTTTTGTCTCCGCGTTCCTACACAGAAGGCAAATTGTGACATATATTCCTTTCATTTAACATGCTAAAACAATAAGCAATATCATGGCCAGATTGAAACCCAAAATCACAAAATAGGTAAGAGTATTCATTTATTAAAGCGACAAGCACACACTGTCTGTTACATTTTTAGAGTTGAATAAATAAAAATACAAATAAAAAAATTAAAATGTAATATTTTAGCAGCACAACTGTTTTCAACATTGAGAACTGTTTCTTGATCAGCAAATCAGCTTTTTATATTGATTTCCGAAGGATCATGTGACACTGAAGACTACAGTAATGGCTGCTTAAAATTCAGCTTTACATTATAGGACTAAATTACATTTTAAAATAACTTACAATATTATTTTAATAATAAATAAAAAATAAATATTATTTGCTCAAATAAATGCAGCCTTGGTAAAAATTGGACACTTTAGTCAAAAGCATTAAAAATGTGTACCAACCCCAAACCTTTAAACAGTAATGTATATTTTGTATTATATTACATTACGCATATTCGTTTCTGATTTGTTTACTGGTCTGCATTCAAATGTTCCTACATGCTTATATTTGAAATGCTTAGGATCATGTCGGGTGGTGATGGCTAGTAGATTTGATTGGTAACTGTATATAGATAGTTATAGAATAATATTACTTAAGAAAAATATCTAGGAATACCTATCAGCTTGGTTTAAATGTTAAAATGTTGTATAGTCACTTCTTTGTCATTACAGTCATGGTCCCTCTCATTCAGTTTAATCTTAAAAAAAAAAAAAAAAAAAAAGAAAACCCTGCTATTACATAAGCCAAATAATTTATTAATTACCCAGAGCCTCATTACTCCAACAAAATTTGCTTAAATGCTAGATTGACTGGCTAGATGAAACTGGTTTCTTTCTTGCCAATGGCAAAGACATTTCATTTCTTTTTTTATTACAATATAACAAACACATTTTCACACTTTTGATAAACGTTTACAGATTCAGCATAACACTGATATCATCTCTCATCAATACCTTCAACATTCTAAGTACTCACCTCAATTTATAGACTATGTTGCTTGCTTAGGCAGCAAGGCACATGATTTTTTTAATATCACAAGTCAGCACTTCTTTACTTTAACTCTAACAACATAATTTACCACTGAATCACAGCAAAACTGACTTGACTTAAACTATATTTAATTTTACACAGAATTAGTGTGCGGCCTAAACTTGATGTGATTAAAAACAACTTTAACCCCCCAAAAAAATAACGGTTCTGACATCATACACAACATAGCCACAGTCTTCATTACTAAATCAAAGCAATTATTCATTAATGGGAAGCAGAATATAAGACACCCCTCCCCCTTAACACACATACTTTCTCCTTCAGTCTCTGTCTATCTTATACCATTATAAGGCTCTAATTAAAAGGCACATTGAAAGCCTTTGGGGATTCGATCTTTTTAGGGATGAATGTGGAGCAAAGGGACAGCTGAGCTTGGCATTACAATAACCGCCTCTCTGTGCAGTGAGGAGAAAGATGCATTAAGTGCACAAGAACAACATCAACCATAGTGCCCATTTCCTTCATTATGCTTTCATACGCCACACATCAACCACATTTGGCCATTTAAAGACCAGGTTGTGCACCCTCAAACCATGAAGCTTGAGGGATGTAAAAACAGAGTCATGCTGGTAGACATTGTCCAAAATGTCCTTGATTTTGAAATGGCTTGACCTTTGTGTCCACAGCCGTTTGAGCCCTAGGCTATCTGTTCAATCACAGAGCTCATGTAGCAGAGGAACTGAGCTAATCGCTCCAAACATCAATGACTGACAGAGTGACATCAAACACTGTGGCACCCACCTGTGCAAACCAATGGGACTGTAATCCTGCTAAGCTCTGCTAACACTTTCACTATCACTTTCAGGTCATTTATTGACATTAATTAGCCATTTTGAAATTTCTTTTCAGTATTGAGATGTTTTACTGGTGAATGTACGCCATTAAATCTTTAACTCCAGTCAGGATAATGTGATATGAATCGACTGATAGACTATAGAAGACCAACTTACAATCTGTGCACTTGGTAACTCATATCAGGATGCTTTAGCACCTATTTTCTTTGACAGAAATTAAATATATTGCCAACTGTCCAGTTTTTGTATTAACTGTAAATTATTTGTCATTAAATTATAACTTATATAACTTATAAATTAGAACACATAATCTAATTTATATAATATAAAAAGAATATCACACTCACAATTATGCTGTAATATTGAACATCAACACAGATATAATTATCAGTGGCCTTGCGCATATGGCTAAATTAAACCATGCTTACATTCAGATCAATTGCTCATGCTGTATTTAGAAAAAAATACAGTTAATTATAAAGAAACAACAAGTGAATTAAAGAATTTTAACTAAAATGTACACATTTTTAATGTAAAATGTATATATATAAATAATTTAAGAATTCAGTTAAAAAAAAGAGTTTAAATAATGTGAGTGCATTTATACTGCACATCCGAAACAGTGTAGCCTAACCGATATGTGTGTGTGTGTGTGTGTGTGTGTGTCTGTGTGTCCAACAGGTTATCCTGGTAATTGGAACTGTAGCTACTGTCATAGAGACCAATCAAACCCAGTGCCCTGTTACTTCTCGAAGCATATTTAAAGAAATACTAATCATTATTCAAAATCTCTCACTCTCTCACCCGTACAAACGCGTAAACCCTGTGAGCTAATGTAATTCCACCACACGGTTCTTGTAGATGTAATGCTTTCCAACACTCTTTCTTACGAACATACATATGCATAATACATGAGACAAAACGAGTTGTATCAAAGTTATGAAATACTGGGGCACAATCCCTTTCCGTCTTTTTTCCGTGAGCCGAAACCGTGTCACGCAGTTCTATGGAATTACATTTGTTTCAATAATACTGAACGAAACTTTATAAAACTGAACGTAACTTTTTCAGAACCTATCAAAAATATGCCATTACAAAAGAAGAAAAACACTATGAAAATGAAAAAAAATGAACTCATTCGCACAAATTTAACATGCTCTTCAAATATGCTTATTGTTATATATTCTTTGTTAATGTTTTTCAAAGATTCGTTTTCGCTAATTATGGATTCTAAATTCATTGCCACAGATTTCGCTTACGTTTAGCAGTTTTTCGTTTGGTGTTTTGACACAAACCTCTCGTGGGGGCGGGTTTAACAGTAATCTACACTGATTGGATAGTGAGGTTTTGATGGACAGGTGCTCTCTGACCGGAAAGTACAGACGCCACCCAGTGGCGCGCATATTGGAAAGCTCTCGCGGTGATTAAATCTGGTCTCTACCGCAAAAAAATCTTATTCACAGACGAAGTGAAAGACATTAATTTTAAGCTCATACACAGGTTCTACCCTGTAAAGAAGTGTATACAAAGATTTAAATATTATCTTACATGCTCTTTTTGTTCGAGTTCTGAAGAAACTGTACACTTATTTTGGTCATGTCACTACACTCAGAAACTTTGGGATGATATTGGTGTCAAGTGTAAAATTTTGCCAGGCTTCTCAGTACATATGAAAAACATTATATTTGGGTATTATGACTCTGACCCCACAAACGAAAATAACAGTTTTGTTATTAATTAAAAAATTAATCCTAAACAAATTTCACATTCACAAATGCAAATTCTCTGTCTTCTCTGTTTGAAATGGAAAACTATATGAATGTAATCTCAGTGTCTAATAAGAAAGCTATAAGGACTGTTAGATTTGCTTTACCTTTGATCTCCTTGTTTAATTTTGTTTAGATTTTGGCCCTTTTTATTCTTTATGTTTTTTTTGTTGTTGTTTTTTTGTGGTGGATATTATGTGATGTACGTTTATACCTTTGTATGTTTTTGTTCTCTGCATTAATAAAAATACAAAAAAAAGCTCTCGCGGTGATTTGTATCAGTACGTTGTGCCTTGTGTTATTAAATATATAAATAATATTTGGCCTTCGATCGTCTCAGTAAAGATGAGATCTCAGGAGACACGGAGCGGCATCATCTTCCTCCTCCACTTGTCCTTCAGGCAGCTTGAAGTAATCTTGTGTTAGCTACTGAAGTAACCAATAACATCGATACAAGTTTTTCATGTTACAGTGTGCAACAGTTTGTTGCAGGTTATTATTGTCATTCAGTAACACAAGCTTACTTCAGGCTGCCTTGAAGGACAAGAGCTCATCTTTACAGACTGAGACGATCGAAGGTCAAATATTATTTACATATTTAATAATACAAATCACAATCACGAGAGCTTTCCAATATGCTTTCCAGAATGAAGCATAGCTATTTGAAGAGCATGTTAAATTTGTGCGAATGAGTTAATTATTTTCGTCTTCATTGTTTTTTTCTTCTTCAAATGGCATATTTTTTATAGTTTCTGAAAAAGTTACGTTCAGTTTTATAAAGTTTCGTTCATTATTATTGAAACAAATGTAATTCCATACAGTTCGCCAACAAAACCCCGCCATGGTATATTAATACCAAATCCCCTCCGCACATCTGTCAGTGGCGATCTAACGGTGTGTCTCCTGCAGTCGCTCTGCGTGTTTATTACATGCCCACAGATTAAGCCCAGCTCCAAGTGAACTACAGCATATGCAGGATCTTTCACATGGCACCACACATGTAACATTCGCGAGAGAAATCACATCAAGCCTACGCATTTGAGCTTTACAACACACATGGTTTGAGACGCATGAATTTGGACAGAAACCGCGCTGTGCCAGAAACGCATAAAAGCACGATTTCACGAAACACGATTTCTGGATAAAGTGCGTGAGTCGCGGCTCGTGCAGGTGGCTTCTCATAAGAGCACTGCGCAGTCTGGGCACCCACGATGCCTGACCTCCGATACGGTCTAACGAGGTGCTCCATCTATTTCGCCCAGACATTCCTGGCATCGATTATTGCACATTTAGGTGGTATGAATATAAAAGTGTCTTACCTCTGTCGCTGTCTTCACTGAAAAGATTCCGCTGTATGTTTAGCTGCCTTACACTGTGGGATCAGTGATAGATACAGAAAGAGAATGGGAGGGGGAGTGAGAGAGTGAAGCTCGGGGTAGACCTCTCCACACTGGGATGATGCCACTTCTGCGTGATTTCAACCGCAATATGCAGCCACCCGTTATGTTTGGTTGCTGCTAATATTTTTCAAGTGAACGCACGAAATAGATTCTTTAGGTAGTACTTTACAATATTAACAGACTTTAATGCATTAACTAACATTAACTAATCGAACATAATTGTAAAGTGTTACAATTACTTGTTAATATATATATATATATATATATAGAGAGAGAGAGAGAGAGAGAGAGAGAGTGCCCTCCATAAGTATTTGAACAGTAAAGAATTGTTCTGTTTGCTTTGGAGTCAAGAAATCTGTAAATATGATTAATAGATGAATATTAGACAAACAGAATGTCACATTTTATTATTGGGTGATTCAACACAAAGATGTTTTACCAGCTAAGAAGATCAGCACTTTTAGAGTCTCCCTATCTGATGTGAGCAGAAGTATTGGAACAGTTTCCTCACAGGTCTTTCTAAGTGTTCAGCTGTGTCCTGTTGCATTAATTCTTCAGATATTAAAAGCAGGGAAAGTGTTTTATCAGTTATATTGCTTCTGCATTCTAAGTCTTGTATTCAACGATGACACACACAAACCAGGATGAAGACGAGGTAGCCGACTCTGAAAGAAAAGCAAGCAATTTGGATGCTAAAAGAAAAGAGGAAGTCAATTAGAACTATAGGAAAAACAAAGGCAAAACAAAGAGTTTGGAAACTACCGTTGACATCAGCAATCAACGACGACCTGATCGGTTGAGAAAAACAACAGTAGTTGACGACAGACAAATCATAAAAGCTGTGAAAGGGAACCCTAAAATACATGTCTGTAAAATCAACAACAACTTTCAGAAAGCTCTGTCAATCTACAGTCCAAAGGAGAATTTGACACAGAATTACAGAAGCTACACAGCAAGATGCAAACCTCTGATCAGCACCAAAAATAGAAAGGCAAGATTCTTCACAAATGTGAGCCAGTAGAGTTTTGGAACTGAGTTGATGGACCATTGAGACAAAGATTAACCTTGAGCTAAGTGATTGGAAAGGAAAATTGTGGAGAAAAAAGGGAACTGCAAATGATTCTAAGCATACAACCTCATCAGTAAATTGCCCAAATCAATCTCAAGATTTAAATCCGATAGAACATTAATTTCGTCATCTGAAGAGGAGACTAAAGACAGAAACTCCTCAAAACAAGCAACAGTTGGAATTGGCTGCATTAAAAGCTGGGGAAAGAATTTCAAAGCATAAGACCAAGAGTCTGGTGATGTCTAAGGGTTGCAGACTCACTGCTCTGATTGCATGCAAGGGATCTGCAACTAAATACTAGCTTTTAATCTTTTACATCTGCCTTAAATTCAACTGTTCCAATACTTATGCTCACATCAAATAGTGGGATGAACTCTAAAAGTGCTGTCCTTTTTATGTGGTAAAACATGTACAGTATGTGTCGAAAGACCTAATAATAAAATGTGACATTCTGTAGATTTGTCACATATTAATCTTTGAATCATATTTGAAATGTCTTGACTCCACAGCAGATAAAGCAATTTTGTCTTTATGTTCCAATACTTAGGTAGGGTACTGTGTGTATATATGTATATATATATATATATATATATATATATATATATATATATATATATATATATATATGTGTGTGTGTGTGTGTGTGTGTGTGTGTATTATGATATTGTATACATTTACAGAGCTTTGAAAAAATAATGACTGTCTGATTTCCTCAGCAACACTCTTGACTGACTGGACATTTTGAGCCTTAGTTCAAGCATTCTCTATTGACTCTATCCATCACTGCTACAAGAACGGCTGACGAAATATTCATATATCAACCAGGGACATGCACAGACATTCTGAGGGGCAGGGGCTCAAGTGGAAAAAAGGCGCAATTCTCAGTATTCAAATGTTTATTTAAACAAAACGTAAAGTTATATTAAATATCAGGGTGTGCGATATTGACAAAAAACATATCTCAATATTTTCTGGGATTTTATCGATAACGATAATTAGACAATATTTTGCTTAGTGTGTTATATAGTGCTGATATCTCAAGGACTACTGTGGACAGCTCACTCCTAAAGTTTTTGATATTCTGCATATTCCGTGGTGATCGGTTCACACTAGTGATAGAAATTAATCCTTTCCGATAAGTTTACACAGATTCATCTTTGCAATGCAGAGAAAACAAAAGCTACATTAGAAGGGGTATTTAGATGCATTTAATGCAGGACATGAATGCATTTAACCTGCAGTACATTTAAACATAAAACATTTAATACGGGATATTTGAAATGATAAAAAAAAATAATCATAATAAATAAAAAAGCGAAAAAATACTTTTAAGGGGCCATATGAAGATTATGTTGTTTAAGGTTTAAAAAACCCTGTCTTTTCATGCTTTGCATTGCATATTGTGCTGCGTAAACATAAAACCAAGTCTGCATCTGTGATCAGAGAAACAACAACAACAAGCCTACTCTAAACTGCTTAAAACTCGCGTTTGAATCATCAGTGGCAAATCCTTTACATATAAAAATGTACTTACAGGCTGTGATTCAGAAGCACCAGACTGTCCTTGCAAAGTTGGAACTGCCCCACAAGCCATTTTTGGAGGGCATGATTGACTTTTAACTTTTATGAATATCTCTTTGGATTTTAGACTTTAGTCTATGAAACGTTATAGATCTTCTTTATGCACCAAGAGCTTGTAACACTCCAAAAAGAAAGGAAAACTTTAAAGGGGTCATATGATGCGATTTCAATGTTGCTCAGAGAGTAAATTGGAATAATTTTTGTTGGTGAAATAGAGCAAAAATAGTCAGTGGTTTGTCTAAAACGTGCTTAATATTAAATTCTTGTTTATTTAACTGCTGTATAAAATCAAAATCACACTTATAATCATGTTGCTTTTTGGTGGAAAAAACATCAGTCCTCTTGTGATACTCATTAACTTAGTTTTCCTGTAGCTCAATTGGTAGATTGTTGGGGGTTCGATTCCCCGGGAACACATGAGAGGGTAAAAATTGATAGCCTGAATGCACTGTAAGGCACTTTGGATAAAAGCGTCTGCTAAATGCATAAATTTAATTTAAAAACTATGAAATTATATAAATTTATAAATTTCTGCCCCCATATCTTGAATTTTGTGATCATTCTAAATGCATTTTAATAAACTGAATCATGCAGTGAAAGAACACAAACTGGTCTAACCTACTAGATTTTCTACTTTTTACACGGTAGCTCTCTCATGAGTCATGGATGTTAGCAAGACAAATTAACTATTTGCCTTTTGTCTTTTGGATAATTATCTGTAAATCTGAGGCACAGGTAGCCTAGTCTTTTGTTCATCACCACTCACCTTCACACCAAGACAAACACAACTGGAAAGGGAGGGAGGGCTTCACTTCTGCAGCTCTCTGCCTGTCAGTGATGTGCCGATCAATATGTGCTACACTGCTGTGCTGCGCGGAGACACGGAGGGAGAAAGGCATCGGAACTCGAGAGAGCCTGTGTTCCATCAAAGGATTTATCCTCCAGAGTGAGAGCTTCGAAGGGATGAAGGGTGCAGGGGACCAAACAACTGTTTCTCGAAGTGCCCTTCTGCGTCATAATCACGTGCTCAAGCAAAGAATCTGTGCAAAGGATTATGGGAGCCCAAAGTGTCCATCAGTTGTACCCTTTGAAAGCCTTAATTCTGAAGGGCCCTTTGAAGTGGCCAGTTTTGAGTACTTTGGTTTGGAACGACCCTTCACTTTGGTGGCCATGAGAGTCTCAACATTTCCTGAACCAACCTGATATTTAAAAAAAAAAATTTGTGACGTGACATAGAACCAAGTATGGTGACCCATACTCAGAATTCGTGCTCTGCATTTAACCAATCCAAAGTGCACACACACACCGTGAACACACACCTGGAACAGTGGGCAGCCATTTATGCTGTGGCACCCGGGGAGCAGTTGGGGGTTCAGTGCCTTGCTCAAGGGCACCTCAGTCGTGGTATTGCCGGCCCGAGACTCGAAACCCCAACCTTAGGGTTAGGAATCAAACTCTCTAACCACTAGGCCACGACTTCCCCCTTGACTTTTATTTGTTTGACAGGGAAAGCTGTGCTCAAACAGAAACACACACACAATACATATTCATTTATTTACAAAGAAAAAAAAAAACGAAAAAAGGGCAGGTGCTCAAGCCCATTTTGATGTGTGCATGTGCCTGCTATCGACATTATGCCATGTGCAGTGTGTAGCAGGCCTGCTGAGAGCTGGACTCTTAATCAATGCATAGAGGGAGAACAGCATAGTATGGTGACTGTATGTTTGTTATGTGTTTATGTTAGGGATGACATTCTTATTCACCACAATTAAAGCTGTCAGAGAGCCAATACAACAATAGTGATGCATGAGAGAAGAAGATAAATGAGAAGATGCCTTGTTAGGTGATCTTAAAGGGATAGCTCACCGACACTCTCAAAAGTTAAGTTTCCAGAACATCTTTTGCAGTGATAGAATAACTATTTTGGGTTCCTTAAAGAACATTTTAGTAAATAGATCTTAAAATAACCTTTTTTTTTTTTTTATAACATAAAGGACTTTTTACCACTTAACACAACGTTTTCTAATGGTCCCATGGCTGTTAAATGTTCATGGAACCATAGATGGCAATAAAGAAACTTTGTTTAAGTGTGGATAATTTGGTCATCATTTACTCACCTTTATGTTGTTCCCAACCTGCATGAGTTACTTTATTCTGCAAAGCACAAAAGAAGACATTTTGAAAAATGACTGAATTTACTGATATTGTCCAAAAAGTGAGAAAAACAAAACAAAATATCAACTGGGACATTTCCACAAAACAAAGTCACCCAGATTTGAACCAACATGAATAAGGGTGAATAAATGATTTTTGGTTGAACAATCCTTTCAAAATGTGTGCCTTGAGTCTGTTTAATACATTTGAACATGTTGGCACCCAGATGTAAGCAATAGAGATATTTGGATGAACTATGAAGTGATCTTTTGGAGAGCTGACTTGTAGACCCCTCTAAGATGAGAACATTTCAAGCTTCTAAGTGAACACAAAATAACACAATTGCTCACAGTATTGGCAGAGCTAAGACTGTAGGTTCTGTAAGCTGTCTTTTTCCTTCCAACTTGCTAAATCCAATGAAGAAACGCGAACGGGTTTACTAAATAGCAACCCCCAGCCTCCCCAACTCACGACTCAAGTGCTGCAGCTGTGTTCCCATGGCAACATGCCGTAGAAGTGAGGCAAGCAACGAGCCAAGGTAGAGCGAAAAAGCTTAAAAAAGGCAGATCTTTCTTCTAATCTCACACTCTCACTCCATCCCTCCATTACTGTCAGTCTCCAGTCTCTCTCGTCCATCTGTGGGAGTGGCGGAGGCTCAGACACAGTGTTTTCATAAACGGCGACCAAACTATGTGTAAAACGGGCCAACAAAATACTAAAAACGTACAATGCTGACGTACAAAGGTCTTATTTTGTGTTGAGTGAGGAGTGACGAGAGAGCTTTCTTGGAGAAAGAACATCATGTTCCTGTCTTTCACAGAGGAACTTAGAAATTCACTTTGAAAATGGAGACCAGGGTAGAGGAGGAAAGATGAATAAATGATGGCGTGAATAAATGAACATGCTGGGATGAGTAGCAGCGGCTGTTGATAGACTACAGGCTTCTTCTGTGGTGGAAAACTCACCCGATCCCTTGTTCATTCTGTTATCATCCATTCAACAAGCACCTCCTTCTCAGAAATCGGAACACTTGTGAATTTAAACCAACAAGTCCATTTCACACCGCTTGCTCCATCTGTCTGAATGGCTCTGAGTGCTTGTTTTTCTCCTTTAAAAAGTCTTCAGGAGTTGAAACATGGTATTGAGGACAAATTCTGGTGTACACAAAATCTGACTACTTCATAAGGAGCCAAGTAACAGAGCTCCGTGACCTGAGCGTCTCCTCAGTGCTCTCTGCCTGCTAAGGTGAATGAGAATTATTTACTTGTTTTATAGGCAGGATGCTCTGTAGCATCTCCCATCTGGCCCATCTTAGCCAGCTCTTAAATTCACACCAATCTTTCATCGTGGTTCTTAATAGCTATGCTGAGTTCATTCTTGGAAAAAGGCTGTTAGTTGTCTGCAGAATGGGAAGACATAATTAGCACTGAGCAGAGGCATACAAGAACTGTTTTCGACTGATGTGAGGATATTTCAACAATCATCTGAGAATGGGAGGACTAGAAGAATTGGTTCATATTGAAAAAGCTTTGAAAAAGATTAAAAAGTAAACAGAAGCTGAATGTGTTTGTTTTCTAGAGCGGGAGGCCGCAAGGGAGTCTAAGGGGGTCTGTGAACAAGTTTCGAGAAAAACAGAGCAAAAATGTAAAAAATAAATCAATAATGAAAATAAGTTCAAACTAACTAACTAAAAAGACAAATAATTAAAATAAATGAAAAAATATTAAAATAAATTTAAATAAAGGAATAAATAATACATCTAACAGTAAAGTACTATAACAAGTAGACAAAAGTAATATTGCAATAAAATACAAGCTACTATTTTCTAAATAATATTTTACACGTTCAATATATATATATATATATATATATATATATATATATATATATATATATATATATATATATATATATATATATATATATATATATACATACATACATACATACATACATACATACATACATACATACATACATACATACATACATACATACATACATACATACATACATACATACATATATATATATATATATATATATATATATATATATATATATATATATATATATATATATATATATATTAGAATATTAGTATCGGTACCTAGTATACATATTAGTACTTTTTGAATACCACTCCAGTGACACCTTGTTTTGTGAGAGTGTATTAATTTTGTCTTTATTAATGAAAATATATATTATTTACCTTTTAAATTGTGGGCCCTCACACCAGGGTGGTCATATTTGGGGTCTATAGAATCTGAATATTAACAAATGGATATATAGCTAACATATTTTTACAGATTATCAGGGTCTTTACATAACTCATATGACCCATAAAGTTAATTTATTCCTCATTCCAGTGCTGCACGTCAACGGCTTAGAGTCACCAAGTTTCACTGTACAAGTGCTGCCATCAAGTGGTTAGCAGAAGTAATCAATCAATTCCTACTGTACTGTGTGATATGGTTGCCCTCAACTGAAGCGATTTCCCTCTTTACCCCTGCCATCTGTCAATTTTCTCCAGACAATCTGTGCTCAAGCTGTGAATTAACTATGGGTGTCATTTTCATCAGGCAAACACTTCCACACGGCAGCTGCCGTCAGTGGTGACAAATTTACAGAAGTGAGTGTTTTCTGCAGATGCTAAAGCACACAGAAACGGTGGAGGCTGCTTCCACATGGAAAAGAAGCACACACATAGCATTTGAACAAACTACTAAAGTAACTAAAGGAGTGAAATATTAATACTAACATAAAAAGCACCAGAAAAACTAGTGATCAGTAAAAGAAATGTACTTGTAAACGCTAACACATTTAATATAAATATAAATAAACATATACATGCAGCTCAGCTTTTAAAATAAGCAATATCACATTACATATTTATATAATATACATATTACATAGGATGTAACATAATGACTGAATGTCTCTGCAGTAGGATTAAGCTTGAAATAGGACTGAGATAAGAACTTAAGACACTGAACCCGATGAAGCTCATATGAATAATAACTATGTAATGGACTTTAGTTACAAAGCACAAATCATTACTGAAATGCATAAGATGAAGTAAGAAGTTTTGAATTTTTTAGAGCTTCTCAAGGAGGAAAAAACCCGAGATACTATCACTAGAGGGCAGTGATACTTTTTGTTTGAATTTTCCAATGTTTACATTTTACATCGTCACTTTCCAAAAATAAATTACATACTTGTTACAGATTATGGGTACAAAATGGAGTCTGAAGTGTTTTTTTGCAAATTAATATTTATGGTCAATTACATTTTGAACGTGTTTAAATGCAATTAAATAGAACAATATGACAAGTGTAAAAAAAAAGGGGGGGGGGGGGTGTAAAATACAATAATGTCGGTGTAAAACGAAATTTAATCTGAACTGAGATATCGGTTAGAGCAATTGTTGGTTTGTAGTTAATAATTTAAAAAATTTAGTTCTTTAAAAAAAGTTCTTACAATGTCAATTGAACACATTAATCCTCATTATATAAAGTGGCATTTACGTGAAACACCACATGAGTTATCAAAGACTATAGATAATGTATAAAAATCAGGGTTATAAATTACAGTCCTCGGGGCAAAAAATCCCATTGAAAGTAACAAAAATGATACAGAAGACAAATTACACCAGTTCTCCAGCTGACTAATGAAAATGTGTTCACCAAAAGTAAACCCCTTCGCTTGAAATGTTATAATGTGGGCCTGTCTGGTTTCAGTGCTTCTGTACAAGTGGAGACAGAAGCATAACGAAAAGAAAAGTAGTGTAATAATACACATACACCAATCTGGCAACCCAGTGATTTCACTTTCACCAAATCGTGACTACGGAAGCCCGTGCGCACGTTTTTCAGACACACACATATGCAATTGGAAATGTAGCTCACCGGGGTAATGTAAGGACATCTATAGGGTCAGCATGTGACGTGACTCGGTCGTATAGTTTCCCTGTAAATTCAGACACATAGATGTATATGATCTGCAGATTTTGGCCTTGTTCACAGTGCGACCATTCTTATATGGATTATTCGAGTTTACAGTAAGTATTTCATGCTTCCCACTCAAAATGGACTGCTAAACAATTCTAATCAAGAATCGCCCACTAGCCTAATTGACGTTGTCAGGATTATACACACACACACACACACACAGAGAGAGAGAGAGAGAGAGAGAGAGAAAATATAAAATGAATTATACAGGAATTCTAATGAAATATGTGAGAGATATCAAAAGCAAATGCGTTACACATAACTACAGTAACGTTAAACCTTTAGCAACGCAGTAAAATTCTCCAACACTAAACGTTGATTTAATAAAAGAAAACTTTATTTGATATTTCCGTTCACGTCGTCTCGAGCTCATGGTGTTCTCTTTGGGGATCTGTCTGGCGAGGCGTAGAGGCATGGCCTACTTTTTGCGCACGTATGGAAACGAGGCGGTGGCTCTTTTCGCTGTTGCTGTGCCAGCCTATGCGCAAATACATCTCGACGCTGGATAGGTCTCCTGGCATTGAGGCTGCGCCTGTGATGATCATGCGATTGAGTGACGATAGGGAGTCATGTCTAGTCTATGCATGATCAGTGGTTCTGCGCTCCATATCCCGCTGGAAAAAGAGTTCGCGCTCGATGGCTCTGCGATCGACTTCGCGCCTATGCCCACAATGAATGGCTGTTTCCAGCGCGAGACAGACGAGGCGAAAGAGAGAGATCGCGTCGGACTCCATTGAAACACTTTGAAACAACCTCCAGCTAAGGGGTGAGTATCCCGCCTTCGGATCCCCACAGTGGGTAATCTGAGGCTGCGTGACACTCGAGCGGCTGTCCTGGCATTTTGGCTGAAATCTAGTAGCTTTGAGATGTTTGGGGGCATTGTTTAGGGGGAAGGTGTGCGCTGGGGGATGGGCACAGACTAATGGTACCAACAAAAAGTTTAACCACTTCACCGACCTCACTGACATGGCTGAATGCGCATGCTGGCAGATGTTCCGGAGTCAGATCTGGCTAAATTAAAAACCCGATTTCCGGGATCTTTTTAATCTTCTTACCAAGAGGCTTCTATTTATGCATTTCATTTGAAGATAGCACTTTGAGCGTGATTGATGTTGTTGTGGCCGGGAGTAACGTTAGTTCAATCATTTTCTTATTGGCGGAGTCTGCCCCCCACCCCCCTACTGTCAGCGCTGGCTCAGTCTGGCTCGCCCCCAGTTCGTGCATTTGTCCCGGGATGACCTGTTGATGTCTGTGAAATAAGATAAGGTGGGGTATCCGAACTCGCGCGGAATCGCTATGGAACATTAACTTTGAAATTCCGCGACAGAAAAGTATGCACTTGGCTATTTTAGGGATGCTAATACCGGCTGCTCATTGAATCGTTAGAGATTCTTGAGTGTTGCCGTTTAAACTGAGTGGCGTGCAGAACGGGGCGAACCCTAATTTCGGCGGTGCCGCGCTCGAGACGGACCCGTCTAGGCCCGAGGATGTAGGCACGAGCTCGCTCTCGGTGCGGTGCATTGGCAAAGACGGGACAAGAGCGGCAAACTTGCTCGTTTTGTGCGATCCTCGGTGCGTTGCTGCGCTTCCCCCCGCTGCGTCTGTGCTCGCTCGCATGTAGGTGCTGCATTTCTCACGGAGTGGCTCATAGTGGGCGCTTTTGCCATCGTTCTTCACCCCCTTCGCGGCCCGTGCCAGAGGAGAACTCCGGTCGGACGGGTAGATTGACAGACACACGGTTAACCTGCCGCCGACACAGCCGCATAACACTGCTGTACTGGCAGCTCTGGCGGCCAAAGGTTTGCTCTTTATTTACTTATTCATCACTGTGCTGCATTGTTGGATTAGTGTTAGTTTATGTGTCGGCGTACGGCTAATGGTTTCCATCACACAGGTTTGGCATCACAGTATTAGACCGGTTTCTTTTTTCTTTTAACTGTATCAGTGGTTCTTAATTTGGGGCCTGCTAGGGCACTCTGTAAACTTCCTAAGTGGGCCTCAATCATGTTATATTCAAGAATTTTATTAAATATTGAATGGCTTATTTGCTTAGAACAGATATTGTAATAAACATGTAAATGTAATATAAATAGTGTAACATGCATCCTGTTACTCTAACAGACTTCATAAGTACGGTCCTGCTGTAACTTAGACATGTTTTTTAGTGCAGCATACACAGGCCAACAAAATTGACTTTTTTTCAATTTTTCTGTCTCAACGTTCCTACATAAAACATCTATAGTGGCAAATTTAGAGTGTGTGTGTGTGTGTTTTTTACTCTTCATACATGTTTGCTTATATTTCTAAAAAAAAAAAAAGATAGTTATAGGCCAGTTAAGCAGAATAGCTCTGTAGCACCCAGGAAGCGGATTTATGTGTTTATTTTTTCTTTCCAAACATTGTGGTAGTCTCCAAATCACCAAATGTGTAAATCTTTACATGAATTAAGCTACCATTAATTATTTTTATAAATTGACAGCCACAGTTTCTATTAGTAGAAGGGTTACAAAGCACCTCTGACTTTGACCATGGGGGACCTTTAAGTTACAAGGGTTGAGTCCCACTGAAAATTGTCACCATTTGCTCACCCTCAAGATGTTCCAGAACCTTTTTTTTTTTTTGACAAAAGATATTTTGAAGAATGTTTGAAACCAAACAGGTGATGGTAGCCATTGACTTCCATAGTATAGTAAAAATACTCAATGGGGATCACAAACTCATAGAGGATTGGATCAAGTAGAGGGTAAGTAAATGATGAAAGAATTTTCATTTTTGGTTGAACTGTACTGTTAATGTCAAGAATTTATCATTGAGAATACGTGCTTGAAATTTCAGGAGTATGCCTGTTTAAAATAATATAGGTGTTATGATATTACGTTTTTCTCTGTGTTTTAACAAGTACATGTGATAGATGCTCCAACCTCATTTGTTATTGAATGTTGACTGTTTTAATGTCTCATACATACGGATTGGGTTGTGAATAAAGTCTTTAAAAGTTTGTGTGTCCCCCTCGCACACCTAAGGTGTCCTTCTCCTTCCCAACCCCCAGGGAAAGCTTCTTAAATAAACCCTGGGCCTCTCACAGTGTGTATGTGTGCCACTGCTCTCTGGCCAACTGTAAACAAGCCGTTTTGTCTGATGTCTATGGCTTGTGTGTGTGCATGCAAGGGAGGGGGGGGAGCAAGCCTGGAGTCAGACAAAGAGGGTACTTCTTTTACCACGAACATCCTGTTAGCTCTGAGTGATCAGATCAGATTCAGTGATTTTTAATGTGATGGCTTGTGTGGGATATGTGTGCCCAGATGTTCTGCCTGCCACTTTACAGCTAATCTTAATGTGTGAGGTATATCACATCAAAGTGTTATTCTGTCGTGCCGGTTGAGCTGACATGGTTTGAGGGGTATTTTTACTTCACCAAATGATTTCTAAACAATAAGCCACAATTTTTGCACTGACTGCAAAATGTCAGTCTGTGCCTTCTCAAAAAGTTCTGCTACTTAATTCTGCTGATTCGCAAAATCTCCCCCAACAAATGAGAGTGTATTTGTTTCTTAAATATGAGGGAGTTGTAAGCACTGCAGTTTTAAACTCTGTAGTAAAGTTTTAAACAGCCCATTTTATAGTAGAAAGTGCAGGTTAACCGTTTGTAATGAATTTCCCAGCAGCAAGGCTGTGAGCTGTAATGATGGCTTTGCTCATAGTGTCACATTTAGCAGTAATAAGACTGACTCTAATGTCAGTCAAAGCCCATTGTTTTCCACCATCTTCCTCAACTGTGACCTCAGTCACTGGTTTAGTATCTCTCTGGCTCTCTCCCCCTCTTTCCCTCCCTGCTGTAGTATTGTAAAGAGTGCCATTTTATCTCTGTCTCAGCTGAATCACCATCTCATTCAGATTAGCAGTCACATCCTGCTCACAGGATTTTCTGAGGCGGATCGCCAGTCCTCCTATTATTTTTCAGAGTTTGCATATTCTAGGCCGGTCTGCTAAAGGTGCCTACAGGCTCATTTCTGGGGTTTCATACATTTCACCTTTTAATGTAACAGTCTGTTGCCAGTAGCCATTTGTGTCTTTGCAATAAATTGTCAGATTCAGTGGATTTTACTGCTTTAAAAGCAAATGATGGTTGCAATGAGTCTTCAGGGATGAACTACTGTGCTGCTGAGAGAATGCTGCTGACAAAGATCTCTTTCTTCCTCTTCCATCTGTCTTTCCCTCCTTCTCTTCCTCCGGTGCTGCTTAGATTTGTCTGGTGGTGCTGGCCATAGCGCCATGGCTCAGACCCTTCAGATGGCGATCCCAAACTTCGGCAACAATGTCCTGGAGTGTTTGAACGAGCAGCGGCTGCAGGGGCTGTACTGCGACGTGTCCGTGGTGGTGAAAGGCCACACCTTTAAAGCCCACCGTGCCGTGCTGGCGGCCAGCAGCTCCTACTTCCGTGACCTTTTCAACAGCAGTGTGGGCAGCAAAACCCCTACGGTGGTTGAGTTGCCCCCGGCCGTACAGCCGCAGAGCTTTCAGCAGATCCTGGCCTTCTGCTACACCGGCCGCCTCAGCATGAACGTCGGAGACCAGTTTCTGCTCATGTACACGGCTGGCTTCCTCCAGATCCAGCAGATTATGGAGAAGGGCACGGAGTTCTTCTTGAAAGTCAGCTCACCCAGCTGTGACTCACAGGGCCTACATACTGAAGAAACACCTCCGTCGGAGCCTCAGAGCCCCGTTACCCAGACGGCGGCAGGTACAGCGGCTAATGGGGGAGGCGGGGTGGTGGCTACGGCAGCCAGTCGACCCACTTCCTGCTTGACCCCATTGCCCCTTGTCTCTCGGGTGAAGACCGAGCAGCCGGAGGCTTCACCCTATTCAGTGGTTTGCACGCCGGTGGCCAAGCGACTCTGGGAAGGAGGCAATCGGGAAGGTGGTGGAGGCTCGGGTGCAGCCGGCGGAGGAGGGATGAGGAAGGCGGCTCGCTTTTCCCAAGAAATGGCACGTGGAAGTGCTATTCAGCAGCAAGGTAGCATGGGACTTGGTATGGGTCTTGGAATGGGCACAGGGGGCCACGGTGGGGGCAGCAGCACCAATGGCAACGGCACAAGCAGTGCCACCCCTGAAGGCACCAGCCCCGGTACCTTGAGTGCCTACACCAGTGATTCGCCCATCTCTTACCATGATGATGAAGAGGAAGAGGAGGCGGTGGATGACGGCACTGAAGAGCAGTACAGGCAGATCTGCAACATGTACACCATGTACAGCATGCTCAACGTGGGTGCTACGGGTGAGTCCAAATAACTGCTGAACACACTGAAATACTTGAAATAATTTACTCAACCTCATGTTGTTCCAAACTTGTGTGAGTTCTTTAATTTCAATAGAAAGAACAGGTGAAATTTTAACAGTGTACTTGTCTTTTCCATGCAATTATCATGAATGTAGACTGAAGATTTCAAACTTCAGAAAAGATGCAAATGCACCATAGAAGTTATCCATATGACTCGTGCACTATAATTCAGATTTTCTGATGCCATACTAGGGTTGGGCAATATGGTGGAAATATCATACTACTTTTTTTTTTTCAGGAAAATCATGATTCATGATTTTATCACGATTCTGACATGTTGGTTTTACTATTTTGCAAGCTGTCTGAGCAGTACAGCCAAACTAATTGCCTTATTTTAAAAACAAAGCCTCACAAGGTAGCAAAATATAAAATGAAGAAGAATGCAGACATTTCGGCCAAAGTGGGCGAAGATAAAAAAATCTTTGTCTTTCTTCTGTTGACCATAAAAGTTATTTTGAAGAATGTGGGTAACCAAAAAGTTGCTGGTCTCCGGTGACTTCTATAGTATTTTTTTTTCCTACTATCAAAGTCAGTGGGGACCAGCAACTGTTTGGTTACAAAATTTCTTCAAAATATCTTTTGTGTTCAGCACAAGAAATAAATTAATACAGGTTTTAGACTACATGAGAGTGAGTAAAAATGACAGAATTAAAATTTTTGAGTGAACTATCCCTTGACAAGCAGCAGATATATTTAGTATAAGTCTGCTGTCTCTTTAAGAGTCTGCATCCATTTTCCTCTCAACTGTTTTCTTTCATTTTAGAAATAACCAACTGTGCTTATATGTAAACTTTGTGTGTTTTTAACACTATTAGCACAATCAGATGTGAACGAAATCAGGCTTTTTAGTGTGCGCATGCTTCAGGTGTATCGCATGTCAGAACATCACGCAAATTAAATGTTTAACTGGCAAGGCTTTAAAAGCATATGCAAATAATGTACTTTTGTGATTGTGAAGTGTAGTGTCCCATGAGTGTAACTCTACTGCTGAGTAACATTTAATGTGAATGTAAGTTACATTGTACAGTATATAACTGAAACTGATAGAATGTGCACTGTACAACGATACTACGATATTTTTTTAAAGCAGATCGTGGAGACATTTTAATCATCCATGATCAAAAATCGTAATATCTCACACCTCTTAGCCATACCATAGGGTTTTTTTTTTTTTTGAGAAATGGACTGAAAATATATATTAAATGCATGCTATTAGTCTTACTTTGAACAATTCAACCATGCATACGTTTCGTTCTTGTTTTGACCTTGTGGTTTTTAATCTAATTGTCATAACGCGTTCTTCTCTCTGGTGACGTAGTTAACTGCAGCTTCCACATCTCAAAATTCAATCAATAACCGTTAGAGAGAACAAAGTCCCCAAGCCTACATTTTCTATGTCGATAATTTGCAAGTCACATTACAGATAAAAATATTTGGTGCTACTTTTTTCCACAGCTGAGTTATTATTCAGTTATAATCTTTTCCTTAACAGTTCTGATCAGGGCGTCAGTCAAATTCATTTCTGAGTTATTCATCATTATGATCAAAGGAGTCCTTAAAAAGAATGATTGATCAACAGAATAAAGACACAAAAAGCCAGCTCCAGTCCATATTCATGATTGCATGGTAAATAAACAGCCAGAACATGGTTAAAATGTCTTCGTCTGGTTCCACTGAAGAAACTAGAAGCCCCACAGGTTTGATGATGACAGAGTTTTTTAGTTTTAAATTAGCACTTCCTGAACCAGCACTTCCTTTGATCCTCTATGGGTTGTAATGTATACAGCCTCATGCTTTTTTGGTTCCCATTTTAACAAGTTAACTAATGTCTACTTTCTTTTATGCTTCTTAAATAAGAATATCGTCATAGCTAAATTCACACTTTTTGCTAAATGCTTGTTTGGAGCTCACAAATATTTTGTCAGAAGTTCTTCTCATCTTCTCTCAGACGGCATGAAAACGCAGTGTGTTCTGAAGCCTTTGGTTTTCACCATTCTTTTATTAGTCTTGGTCCCAAGAGCTTTGCATTGTCTGTTTCAAAAGATTTGGGAAGTGGTTTAATCTTCACTTCTGTCTAGATTGCATGCATGGAGATTTTTGTCGGGTTTTTTTTGTCTTCACACTCTACTCTTCATAAACTTCCATTCTCCTCCTCTTCTTTCTCTTTCTCAGCGGGTGAACGTGTGGAGGCCTTGCCGGATCACTCTGAGACGCGGCCCAGGATGCGTGGCCGACAGGATCTTGCCTCTCTCCCTGCTGAGCTCATTGCTCAGATTGGCAACCGCTGTCATCCCAAACTCTATGAGGAAGGTGACCCTGCAGAGAAACTGGAGCTAGTTTCAGGTCTGAGTCTAATCGCATTGCGCTTATTAAAAACATGCAAGAGAAGAACCAAAGTATCTTGAGCCAAAGGTGTTTTGTATTGGAATAAATCCTTATTTGTTTGTTCAAGCCATCATCATATCACCCTGTATGGATTTCAGGAAAACATCTGCTGATAAATCAGTGTTTAAGTTAATCTATAGAAGAGTCAAATAGGGAGGATAACCGGCATCATACAACTGAGTCATGTTCAACAGCCCATGAGAAGCAAATGATCTCTTGTGGTGATTGATAGGTCAACTGTGTTTGGAGGAGCCGTGTTTTGGTATTGTGGTGTAGAACAGGTTTTGTTGAGAAACTGAGTAAATGGAGGCTTTTGTGAGCTGTAAAGCATGGCCTTAAGTGACTCTGAGCCATCCGCCTGGATCTGTTCAGTACAAATAACAGAGGAGTTCTGCTAATCGCTGGAACTTTATTTAAACAGCAGTCGCATATATAAACATGCGGCTCAAAGTGCTTTACAAATACGATAAAAGAAAGCATTCGGACAAGACCAAACATGAAGCAATATTAAGTGAAAAAATAAAATGAGGAATTGAAACCGACGAGTAGACTAACGATAAAAAGTTGTCATTTAAAAGATGAACAAATACAAAGCGCTCGCGGAGTGAAAAGCAAAAATGGAAAGGAGACAAATTTTTTTAATTAAGAGCAAGAAAATGGGCTTTTGAATGGTTTTGATAAAGGTGTATGTCTTAAAGGTACCTCCCATGGAAGCAGGATTAGATTTTTTTGGACTATATATATATATATATATATATTATATAGACATAATAACCAACGTCTGTTAAATAAATGACATTTTAAAATATGTAAACTAGAAAGCAGTTATTTTAAATAATATTTTTTCACAATATTATTGTTTTTACGGTGTTGCCGTAATACAGTCATGGTAAACATTAGAAATGTATTTAAAAAATATATATATATATCTTATCCATTCAGAACTGAGTTTATTGTACTTTCTATTTGGAGCAATATTCTGTATTTGAAAAGTTGCATTTAATGAGTATTTGCAGTGTGCACATTATGCAGTAGAACAACAACCATATTTAATGAGGACGTAAGTGCAGAAAAGCTACATAAATAGAAAAGCAGTTGTTAATACAATAGTCAGCGCTTAAAATTCACAAGTCTCCGTTAGCACTAACACACGAATGATCTTTAGCACTAAAAAGGAAAGCTGAATTTCTCTCTGAGCTTTGTGTGATTAGTATTCATTCAACTAGCATTCATTTTTGGGACTTGTATGCATCCATGCAAATCGATTAGTCACAAGGCATTTGTTATATTTTCATATATATTTTATATGTATCTGCTTGTATATCTTGAGGACATGAATATAAAATAAGTTTTGCACCTTTTAAATGAGATTGACGTATATTGTCCACAGGCACCAGCGTGTACATCTCACGAGCTCAGCTGATGAACTGTCACGTCAGTGCGGGGACCAGACACAAAGTCCTACTGAGGAGGCTGCTGGCTGCTTTCTTTGACAGGTGAGTCTGGGAAACATCAAAAGATGTCTTTCATAATAGCGGAACTGTATGACGTCTAACTTTCTGGTTCTGTATGATGTGCAGGAGCACTCTGGCCAACAGCTGTGGAACCGGCATCCGTTCCTCCACCAATGACCCCAGCCGTAAGCCACTGGACAGCCGAGTGTTGCATGCAGTCAAATGTGAGTTCCCGCTCTTTTATATTATTTCAGCCAAGAATGAAAATTCTGTCATCATTTACTCACCCTCATGTTGATTATTTTTTGAAGAATGTTTATAACCAGATAGCTGCTGTTAGCTATTAACTTCCATAGTCATTTTTTTTTCCATGCTACTGAAGTCAGTGGCTACCGGCATCTGTTTGGTTACCAACATTCTACAAAATATCATCTTTTGTGTTTAACATATATATATAAAAATAAAAAAAAATAAAAACTCATGCAGGTTTGAAACAACTTGAGGGTGAGTAAATTATGACAGAATTTTCATTTTTGGGCGATCTATCCTTTTAAAGCCCATTCACTAGGGGTGGGGGAAAATCATTACAGCATAGGATTGCAATATTTTGCATGCCAATGTTGTATCGAGACACAGACACTAAGTATGATTCTTTTATCAGGGCCTGAATTATAATTGTGAGTTTGCTTCATGCATAATATGGGAAAACCGACCAAATCAATTATTTAAATCTTTCATTCAGACTGTAATTTTTCAAACAGCACAAGTGAATAAATGCTACCACATGTCTGTATTGCTTTTTTTTTGTTCTAAATATATCTTTATACATGTTATCGCAATACTTATCGCAAAATATTTAAAATTGCAAAAATACTGAATTGGGATAACATCATGTTGTGGGTCCTTTGGTGATAACTACAATTATACATTTTTAGTCAATCAAATTCTGTGAGAAAGAGTTAAGTCCACTGCAAAAATGACAATAGCCCCTTTCACACAGTAATACCAGTAAATTTCCATAAAACTACAAAAATGTGCCATTCACACAGGCAATGACGTTCCGTCTTTTTACCGATAAAGCATCATTCACACATCGGTTTCAAATTACTGGTAAATTTTGTGACATCATTAACCAGAAATGACCTCTAAACAGCTGCACCTCCCGGTGTTGTGTTTGTAAACATGGAGGGGTAAACAAGGTCAGTGTTTTTGTTGATGTTTTAATTTTTGTGTCAAACGTTCACATTCATGCAGCTGCTTTCGGCCCAGAGACATCACATTAGACGACTTCAAAACGAATTAAAGCTGCAAGCAGCGATGAACGGGCCCTCGCACCAGGGCTCACCGGCTTTAGTAAGTAGGTGAACGTTGAGAAATATGCATTTAAAGTCATAAATATAAGTGGAATATATCAAAGTTTATTCCATATATGTGCCAATCTTCCTGTTGCCAGCAGGTGGCGCTATCATTATAATGGAATATTGGCCTTCAGATGTGTTCAGGCCAGGACTCTTATCACACATGTGAAGTTTGGGGAACATCGGACATTTTATGCCTGATTTATAACATCTTTTATTCCCATGGTGAGACATCGAACTTCGTCACAGCGCCATGGACACGCCTTTTAACGAAAACTCAAGATCTTCACAATTTAACATTTAGATTAGGCATACCAAATTTGGTGTTGATCTGAATAAATCTCTAGGAGGAGTTCGTTAAAATACAACGCATGGAAATGACCAAAATTACACAAAATTTGCTCATAATATTAAAAATAACTGACTTCCTGTTGGGTTTAGAATTTTGTTCCAAGAGTGTTTTTTTGTAGGTATTGGTGTGTTACATGACTTTTTGAGCATGTTTAAGCCCTCAAAAATGCGATTCATTTTGGAGAAGAAGTGGAATAATAATAATAAACAGAGCAGATACAATAGGGTCCTCACACCATCGGTGCTCAGGTCCTAATAATTAAAGCTGCAAGCAGCGATGAACGGGCCCTCGCACACCCGGCTCACCGCCAGGGAGTGGCTTTAGTAAAAAAGTGAACGGCGAGAAATATGCATTTGAAGTTGTAAATATAAGTGAAATATGTCAAAGTCATTTATATCTGCCAATCTTCCTGCATGATGTTTCCGATTGCCAACAGGTGGCGCTATGATTATAACTGAATACTGGCCTTTAGATGTCTTCAGGCTAAGACTCTTTCCAAATATCTGAAGTTTGGAGAAGATTGGATATTTTATGCATAAGTTACAACAACCTCTATTCCCATGGCGAGACATAAAATTGTGTCACAGTGCCATGGACATGCCCTTTAACAAAAACTCAAGATCTCCACAATGTATCATTGCAAAGAACTTTAGATTAGGCCGACCAAAATAAAATGTTGGTGTCATCAAATTTCTAGGAGTAGTTTTGTACAATGTAAAACACGCCCTTAAACGAAAACTCAAGATCTTCGCAATTTAACATCGCAAATGCCTTTAGATTACACTGACTAACTTTGGTGTTTATCTGAATAAATCTCTAGGAGGAGTTCGTTAAAGTACAACCCCTGAAAATGGCAAAAACAACGCCAATTTTGCAGAGAAAATTCAAAATAACCAACTTCCTGTTGGGATTCGGATTTCCTACCAAGAGACTTTTTTGTAGATATTGGTGTGTTACATGTGTGTACCGATTTTTGTACATGTACGTGAAACGGAGCTCGAGGCACGCTATGTTGAAAGTGTATAGGTGGCGCTATCGAGCCATTTTGCCAACCCAATGGAATATTGGCCTTCAGCTGTGTTCAGGCCAGGACTCTTATCAAACATGTGAAGTTTGGGGAAGATCAGACATTTTATGCCAGAGTTACACATTTTATTCCCATGGCGAGACATCAAACTTTGTCACGACGCCAAGGACACGCCCTTTATCGAAAACTCAAGATATTCACAATTCACTATCGCAAAGGCCTTTAGATTAGACTGACCAAAATAAAATGTTAATTTTGTTAAGTGCTCGGGCCCTAATTACACAGTGCGGAGTAAGTGCGTCAGAATGGTATGATTGGCCCAAAATAAGCTAGCGGTCTTCATGGGTCTACTTGGATTCAAAAACCAGATTTCCGACCCGAGGGGATTTGGGTCCAAAACTTCTACCAGTGCCTCGGACACGGGTCGGGTTCAGTACTTGCGGCCTCGTGTCTCAGGTAATTTAAAATAAATGTGCTTTTTCCAGATAGACCCGATAAGACTGGAATTCTTTTAAACTATCATCAAAAAGGAGCATTTGTTTGTAACCTCACACACAGAAGTCATCTTATGAGATCCATCAGGAAAATCCACTAACAAACTATGACGTTTATTTTTCAAATCCACTGGTCACAATTGAAAGCCAAACTCAAACTCAAATCAAAGTACTGGAGAAGAGGCCAAATCAGTCAGCAGGACACCAGGATTTTTCTTTAATGACTGCGTGGCAGCAAGCTGTGCACACGTCAATGCCGTTTACATTGGGGTCCAGTCGGGTTCGAAAATAAAGTCTGTCAGACTCGGGTCTAATTTCATCTGGTCTGTCTCAGGTCAGGCTTTTCTTTAAAAAAAAATAATTTATGCACGTACAGATTTGTGAGTGTTTAAACTGAGCTGATTACTGGTAATTAAGTGGTAATGATACAACTTCTCATACTGGTAAATTTCCCCCTTGAACGTATTTACATGTTTTTTTTGAAAAGGTCCTGTTCACACATGAGCTCTTAACAGTAATTTCATGAGTTCACGCTTACATATAATTAGCTGAGGTATGGTATGCGTATTTGGCGTGCTGTCCGGGGAAGGGCTCAGAGCTCGGGAATGGCCCGAACCTAGAGTACCCCCCCCCCCCCCCCCCCCCCTTCCCCGTCTATTTATAAAGTGAACTCAAAGTGAGGAGATGGGGTGGAGGAGGGATGCTGATAAACCGTCAACGGATAGAAGTAAATCAGTGATATTTATGCTGTGGGATTGATTACTAGATTGTGGTCCACCTTTGTTGATTAGGCTAAGTATCTGACGGGCTCCTCCCGAATCTTGTTACGAGAACATCATTTACCAGAAAAGTCAGTATGTGTGAAAGGGGCTAGTGACAAAAAGGAACGATGTTGTTGTAAACACTTTCAGATTCATTTTTTTATCCATCTTATGAATGATCAAAACATTGACAGCCAATCAGAATCCACCCAGCATTTAAAGCAACAGGCGGCATACCTGAGCCCACGTGTATAATAAACAGAAAGTTATCATGTGTTGGTGTGGACGCTGAAGGTTATCTTTCTAGTTATGGTTCTTGGTGTGATCTGGTTTTTAGAAATGTCTCCTTCCCTTATGCCAACAGTTTACTGCCAGAACTTTGCCACCAGCTTTAAGGAGAGCGAGATGAACGCCATTGCGGCGGACATGTGCACTAATGCTCGGCGCGTGGTGAGGAAGAGCTGGATCCCCAAGCTGAAGCTACTGATGGCGGAGGGCGACGCCTATGCCAATTTCCTCCCCGACAGCATCAAGATGGAAGCGGACGGCCTCAGCGGTGAACCTACCTTCGAGACGGCGAGCCTGGAGGGCGGCGCTTCGGTGGAGACTGGAGGATCCTCGGGCGAGTCTCTGCAGGGTGTGAGCGGAGACAATGGCACTTTGTTTCAGTGAGTGACCGGGCAAGGAAAGCCCTGCCCCATCCCCTCTGCCGCCCCACCTCCTACCCACCTCCCACCCCGCTGCGTAACTCTGGGCACTGCTGCTTCTGCCTGGGATGGGAAAGGGAGAGTCGGGTAGGAGATTGGAGGAGATTGCACGGTCTAGTGTCGGGAGGAACACAAGGGGTTTAAGCCAGGGGTGACATTTTCTTTTCAATCATTTTTGTTTTTGCTGAATAACCCTCTTTTGCACAGAAGATCCCCTTTGCCTCCACGCTCGGCAAGTAAATCTAGTCACTGATGCTATAGGAATGCATAAATAGGAAAATTTATTGCGACGGGAGGTCCGAGGTTCCCTGATCTCACTCTACTGAATTTGAATGTATTAGTTTGTAGCACCTGGCTATGTCAGACTAGCCGATTGTATTTGGCCCAGGAGAGAGACAGGAAAAATGCTTGTCATAAGATCTGAAGGAATAGCAGATGGAGAAAGTAGTGAGGGAGGAGAGGAGAAAGAGAAGTAGGTGGCATATTCCGTCTCTCGTTCTGTCTAAAATGGAAAGAATCTGATATCCTCCTCTCCTTCCATTCCTCCAAAAATATATGTGGGATCTTAGTCTGCCACGTTCTTTGTTTTTTATGTCGCCGTTTTCTCCTTTCCCCTTCTACTTGTTCCACTGTGTGATTTATATGAATCCAGAGTTGATGAAAGCTGATTAAGGACTGTAAAGGATAAAAATATATTTATCTGCTCGCACCTTCAGAGCTCAAGACAGAGGGATTGTTTTAAAATCTCTTTCTGTGTTTTAATTTTTTTTTTTTACCTTTTCTTTTTCTTCTCAAATGTTTCTCAAGAGACACCTTGTTATTGGGCTTTAAATGGAAATTGTGAGAAAAAAAGGACTATTTTTGCATAAGAATTATCTTACATTTCAAAGGCTTGTCTTGTATCTCGATCACGATCGTGTCCGTAGCTGAATTCGATTGGCCGTTTTTACCAGAGATGTACGATTTGCGGCCCTCATCGATTAAAGGGATAGTTCATCCAGAAATGAAAATTCTGCCATCATTTACTCACCCTCATGTTGATCCAGACCTGTATGACTTACTTTCTTTTGAAAAAACAAAACACTAGAGAAGGTTGTTTTTTTCATTCAGTGAAAGGCCATTGGGATTCAGTGTTGTATTGGACTTTCATTGTATGCACGTAAAAGTGTTCTTTAAAAATATCTTCTTTTATGTTCCACAGAAGAAATAAATTCATACAGGTTGGAAAAGACTCAATGGTAAGTAAATTATGACCAAATTGAATAAACCATCGCTTTAAGAGAAAAAAATAGTGTAGGACAGTTATCCCCCAGTTATCGCACACAAGCACGCTTTTACAGCCCAGGGGGAAGGGAGATTGTGCTTCTTATTGTTAGTCACTTTACTGTCTTAAGGTTTGGGCCTGACTTACTTTGTGTGTGTTTGAGAGCGGAGGAGGGTTTACATTGCCTGTGTCCCAGGAGAGGAGGAGCAGAATGATTAAGTCTCTCTATGTTGCCCATGTCCCTGTTTGGGCAGCTGTGTGTGCGTGTGTGTCTGTCTGTGCTCGCTTAGGCAAGCATGTCTGTGTCCGCACAAGTCACCATCTGTATACATTCCTTGCACATAGTTGGCACTGTGTCTTTGCATGTGGGTGATCTGTTGATTGGGGGATTTAGGCTATGATTGTTTCTGCGTTTATTCGCTTTTAAGGAAATTCGCCTGTCTGAGGGTTTGCCGTAACCTGTGTACTTTTGCATATCCCAAATTTCCATGGGAATTTGAATGGGATTGCATGTGAAGTCTTAATGTGTGCTCAGGCATGGGTTTTAAACACACATGCCTCACGAAAACAGAAATTCGATACTGTAGGCTATTTTAATATTTCATGCCGAGTTATTAACACCATGTGTGTTTGTTTGTTTTTGTGCGTCTGATCTCCTGGGACACATACAGTAGCTGCCCCCTTTTTGACAGAGGAAATGGACCTCTTTGCACCTTTTCATAGACTGAACTAGAGCTTTTTGCACCTTTTTTGTAGAGGAGAGTGGTGGATTGTGCACCTTTTTTGTAGAGTGTAATCGATGGATGTGTATGTGTCGGTATCTGGTCCGGAACAGAATGCACGTCTGCGGCCAGCCGTGCTGAATACTGATGTAAATAATGAAGAGACTGTTGAACAGATTTTGACCACGTTTTTAACAGGACACTCGTCTTTTTAATTGATTGCTTGCATTAGGTCTTTCACCCCTTTTGGTTTAAGCTCATGTTTTTTTTTTGTTTTTTTGCATAACCAAGTCTGGCTTACCTGCTGTTTGTATATTTGGAAATTGTTTAGTTTTTTTGTTTGTTTTGTTTTCTGGCTTAATAGTCGTAGCAAATAAAGTGAACTCCAGGCAAGTTTACTTACTAAATGCAATCTGGTTTAGGTCTGACCGGCGACCTCGTTTCATTTCTTTTCTTTTTTTGGACCAGAAGACAATAATGGCTTTTGTGTAGAAATGTATAACATTCGCCAAGCCTGCAAAATCAACATCTGGGAACGTGCATGCATCCATTTTCTTCTCAGTTTTATTTCTCCATTCTTTTAGCAGACCACATGTACTGTATTTACTTTTCAACTACTACTACTAATTCAAGGTGAAAGAGTTGACTTGCCAAGTTTTTTAAGGATACAATATAGAGTTGTTTGACTGATGATAGAGTACTGAGTATTTTTTCATTTCTTTTTATTGACTAATGTGCTGGGAAAGTGGGGGCCATGGTGAGCGATGTACTGGTGCTATGTGTGCTATTCTTTAGATGTTAAAGGCCGGCTGGGTCACTGGTGCCTTTTCAGGAGGACTGCGGGAGACGAACTGCGTGTGTATCTGGGTGGGGCGCGCAGTGCTCCTCTCTCTCCTCTCTCCAGCTATGACTGTGCCAGTGTTTATGCGTCCTCCATTTTGATGGCACAGATCACATATGCTGCATGTATCGCTGGAGAGGAACTGCTGTGTCTATGCGACACCCGCTGTCTGTGTGTTGCTACTGCAGCTTAGATTTACTACTTACAGTCAACACCAAGGGGGTGTTCATGCCTGAGAAAGATGACTCTTGATGGCCACAAAAAAATGGCTTCAAGAAGTTGAAGGTGATGTGTACATTTTTTTTTTTTGTTGTTGTTAAAATACTGTAAGTAAGCCAATTCTAAGGTTGATTCTGTCCTGTAAGGTGTAATACTGTGGCTCTGTGACGCTAATGAAAAGTTGCTCTGTTTGTTTGAGCATCACAACCAGCCTGAGAGAGCATCAACCCATGGAATGAGTTCGAAATAGTTATTTTTGCAATTCCGTTTTAAATTACACACTTCACCTCTAAAGGATTTTTTTTTTCATTTAGCCTCACCTGGTATGAAAGGTTTCTTAAGGCAAGTATGTAGTGGGAATAAAGGGACCAGTGTTGATCAAAAAAGGCCGGGATGTCCATATCACGCTGCCTATCTGTCTGCTCTCTGTGCCCGAGTAAAGCACCTTTTCTGGGGTTTGCGTTCATAGACGTGCTCCTCAGCACCTTGCAATTCAGTCTGACTGTGTCAGAGTGCAGAGTGACTGAGTGCGGAGAGGAGATAGATGGCAGACGCCTGAGCGGGTGAGAAAGAGCATGAGAGTTGAACTGCCCTTAAGTCTTGTCATTCTTTCTGGTAAAACAGTTTGTTGGGTTACTGTACATTGTAGATTATTGTGAATTTGTTACCTGGTGGATCGTTGACAGCATGCCAGAGAGAGCACAGAAGCAATGTATTAAAAAAAATGTTTTATAACCTACTGTCTCTCCTATTTGCAAAGGCAGAAACCAGGCCCGTCTGTATCGGAGCGATGGACTGGCTGTATTTTGCAGGTTTTCCTTTAGCTTGCAATTTTCACTACGTTTTTTGTCAACCTAAGCCTCTTTACCCAGAATGCAGCACTGCTATTCCACTCTAAATAACAGACATACCACGTAAAGATACTCTCACCTCTTTCTCTGGGTGTTGCGTTCTCTTCCAGCACACCCAAACACTCTGCTTTCAGTCTTTCCCTGAAATGAGATTATGATGATTATAACCCAACTTTGCAAATGTTTTGGTAAAGTAACGTGTGATAGCTGGAGTAATTGACATCCGGACATGTTATCACAAATTACAGAGAAATACAGACAGGATGGGGGATGACTTCAGCTCGCTTGAAAACTCAAAACAACAAACTGGTTGTGAACCTTTTTTTACGATGCAGTGTCTCACTTTCTATGACTACATCCCTATACAAATCTATATACTGTATATTACATAGAAGCACTAATGAAGTTTGATTGTTAGTCGTGCACTCTCAGCATGAGTTGTAACCCATCCCCAGCTGTGTTCATGCAGTGACCCTGTAACGCCAGTGCTCATCCACTCCATTCTGTCTGTGTTCAAAGTGCCAATAACTTTGTGAATCCCTAACTGTGACCCAATATTATCAAAAGTAATTGCACATTAACTACTGTAAAAAATGAGTGAGAGAAAAGTCAAAGAATACAGCTGAATATCTTAATAAAAGTTTGTAACAAAGGATTGTGTCTTTGGCTCTTTGTTGGTGTATTAAAGTAGCCTAATACTTAACTTTTTTTTCTTACTTAATTTGAGATGTTAAAAAAAGAAAAAGAAAAATAGGAATGTCAATAAAAACATTTAAACATTCTGAAGTGAAGTGTGGCATCCCATACTCTGAACTTGCATTTAACCCAACCAAGTGCACATACACACACACACACACACACACACACATCCGGAGCAGTGGGTAGCCATGTGCTGCAGCACCCAGGTTCAGTGCCTTGATCAAGGGTCTCACCTCAGCCATGGCACTCAGGGTGGAAGAGAGTGCTGGTTATTCACTCTCCCCACCGACAATTCCTGCCTGACCTGAGACTGGAACCATGACCTTTGAGCTACTAGTCCGACTCTCTTACCATTAGGCCATGACTGCTGTAATTTTAATTCAAGATGCATTTACTTGGGAAGCAAAATGAATTCAAATATTTTGTCCTGTTTTAATTCTTGAATTCTTGGAAAACTAAAAAAAGATCTGGCAATAGTGCAAGAACAGTAAACATAAGTCTTACTTTCTAGAAGAAGAATTATCTGGCTATGGGATAAGGTAAATATTTTTGTTTCTCCAAAGAAACTTATTTTCATAAAGACATATGATGTCATTTTAAGACATTTTTACTGGGAAGCAAGAGAAATGTACTAAGAAAATAATTGTGCCGTGTAAGTTTTAGCATTTTAAAGTATTAATAATGCTGATATAGCCTGTATATTGTGCTGTAAAACAATCGTGATTAACTGCATCCAAAATAAAGGTTTTTGTTTACAATATATATGTATGTGTACTGTGTATATGTATTATTATATGCATGTATATATTTCAGAAAAATATGTTCTTTTATATATTAAATATATGTATTCATAATATAAATTATATTAATATAATTATAGATGTAAATATTTTCAAAATATATAATGTGTGTGTATTTAAATTGCAAAGGTTTACTGCAGCCAACACCAAAATACACTATTAAACTGGAGCCAAGTGGTCAGATTTTCTCCTACAGCTAGACTCTTACCTCGAAATAACTAATTGGTCTCTTTCCTTATTGTTATCAGGCTATTCTGTATTATCATGCAGACCTTGGGTGGTTATTGAGAGCTTTATTGAGACCTAACCACAGAGAAATGTCCGAGTCTGAGTGCACTTTTGTAACATTTTGTTATTTGTTTTATAAAATGTCCTTGAATAGATCCACTGCACCATGTTGTATGAATAAAAGAAGTCTATTGGCCTATCTTGTCACACATACGACATTAATTCTGTAAATCTGTAGTTTCTTTCACCAAAATCTAAACTGAATTAAGAAGAAAAAGAAACGACTTTGGGAAAGCAACATTAATTTAAACAACATCTGGCAAACTGTTCGATAAAATGGTGCTGTCACACGTTTTGCGCGAAAACAGCTGGATCCCACCGTAAATGGGCAGAGGAAGCTAGACGCGCTCAGTTTGTGAGGTTATTGGTTATGACGAAAGTCTTTGAACCAAATAAGGCAACAGGAAGTAGCCCGAACGCATCATGGGTTTTCCACTGAGAGGACCAACTAGCGGATGTTCCTTATATGGGCATAAGCTAACAATATCCGCGGGAATTAAAGTATCTATTAACTCAGGCTAAAAGAGAAAAAAAGGACAAAACCTTTAATAGTAATAATATAATATAATATAATAAAAAAAAAATCAAAATAATATGGCTTTGTGTCGGCTAAGATATAAGATAACACATTTTCATTAAAAATAACATTATTCAAAATAAATTGAACTAATTAAACACCAATAATAGTAGACTATTTTATTATATTGACGTTGGGTTACTTCAGTTTCACCATTTTTAAAAGGTCATTGTTCGCCTAGTGACAGCAAATTGATGACTAATTTAGTAAATAATCATTTTAAAAAATCCTCTGACAGATAACATCGGTAACAGATTGACACCCATTCTGACTTATTTCCCCAAACATGAGCCGCAAGTCATGGGCGGAGCCCGGGTGTCAATCACAACCGCATACGTCACCAAAACTATATAAAGCCCGCTGTCTTTACGCTGAGGTTTACTTCGGTGAATGAAACGACAGTGAAAGTAAACTGAGTTCAGGGGGAATTACCTAATCAGTGTTTGTATATTTAAAGAGAGATTCAAAGTTAATTGAACAATTAAGAACAATGGATATCACAGCGGAGGCCAAGCAGATTATGGTGCAGGCGTTGAGTAAAATTTACAGCTCGCGCACCCAGCGCGGTGGACTCCGGCTCCACCGGAGCCTGTTGCTGACGCTCGTCATGAGATCTGCAAGGGACATCTACCACTCTGCCCGACTGACACGCGAGGAAAAGGGGCATTCTGACACATACGGTGTGACGGAGAGCACATCACAAGCACAAGAGCCCATGGACACAACGAGCGCCACGACAGAAGCTCTGCCTTCGGCAGCGACACAAGCTACCGAGGATGGCCAAAGGTCCGGACTCGAGGGTCATTCACATGCACCCGACCCTGCAGGACTCACAGTGGACAAAGAAAACTACAATCCAACCAAACTGGACCGTCACTCTAGAAAGCGACGGAGCAAAACAGCCACAGATCCCGACTTCCTGCCGTGCAAAAAAGCCAAGCTGGAGTTCGTGGAGGTCAGAGGAATTCTTCAGGCAACCCAGAACAATTCCGCCATCTGCGGTAGATCAATGGACTCACTGTCACTAGTGCCTATGCCAAGAACTATTGTCACGTTTTGAAAAGACTAACAGCAATGGCACAATTCAAGGACGGCAAAGTCAACTTTGCGCACTATTGAGGGAAGCGTATGCTATTGTGGTGCACATCTACTACCGAGTTTCTGCTGTAGTACTCCGGGCACTTGACTAAGGTGGAGAAGTCAGTGGGTGCCTACTCCGTGGAACAATGTGACAGCTGATTTCTCATCGGAGAGCGGGTTGTTTTGGAAATTTGTGACTAATGGTGCTTGTTCAAGCTACCGTGTTTCTCTGATTCAGGACATGACGCGGTACTATCATTTCTACGAGAAGTGTGATTGAGAGAACCTCCTTGGATTTCCACATGAACTTTGTCTATTTATTTATTTATTGGCCAAGAATGGTTTCTGATTGTTCTATGTGTGGATTCAGACTATATTCGTCTAAAGTCCTGTCAGGATTGGCCATACTGGGATTTTTTATTTTATTTTATGGTCTTCTTGCTGGAAAATCCAAATTAAGTTGTTTTTAGGAATTTTGTAGCTGGTTTCGCACTGGTCCAAGCTGGTAGAAAGCAAACTACTGTAGCTGGTCAGCCAGATAATGAGTAGGGATTTTCCAGCAGGTCGACATGACATAAGCTAGAACAAACAAACATCATGATGTTATGGTGTAAATCTACCTCACTTTTGTACAATAAAAGATTCTAAACCATCTAACTTTTTTGTGTGACGCATTTTGTTGAGACCGTTTTATCCGGGAAATGTAATGTCTGAGTCAGCTAGGCTTGTGTGTAGTTGTACGCGCTCAGTTGAGTTTTTTTGCTGTGCGCGGTCACGTGACCGGAGGCGCGGATGGCTCGCAGGCACGATGTGTTCGCGGAAGGCAGGATGCGGTGAACACATCAGGCCGGATGATCGCTGCAGTCTCTTTTCACACTCCCACTTCTTTTCAGCCCCCATATCCGGTTCAGGATATGGGTGAACAAAAGAACAGAAGCAGTAACACGTTTAACCAATTTACAGGTTATTAATGGGCCTTTAGCAAGTGCAGTTAAACCCAAACTTAACGCTTCTTTTATTAATAGCCACTGTCCTTATTCATATTGTATTTCCATATTTATCTTAGTATATGTACATTTGTGAGTCTGTGTTCAACCCACCTTACATCACAATGAGCGAAAAATGGTTAACGTTACGAACAATTTTCAGGGGTTGAAGTCTGTTGAAGTTCTTCGCTCGCATCCAACATTAGGCTATCTTTTGACGCATAGAAATACAATTAGCAAGTCGTTTATCGGTTTATAAATTCGAATATATATTTATCTAAAGATTTGAAGTGATGACAGTTTTATTTTTCGCGAACAGTCGACGCTGGAGAAGCGCAGTTGCTATGGTTACCCTCGCGGATTTGTAACGTAACATCATTACTATAGAAGGCAATTCACCATATATATATATATGCTAGTAGGCTATGCAGATTGTCTACACTAAAATCTTGTTTTAAAAAAGCGTTATTTTAACAAACAATGTTAATTAGATTGGGCAAATACGTGTAATGGATTCATAAATCTGCGTTAGAACCGTTTGTATATTTTTTGTTGACGCAGCAGATAATGGCCCATGTTGGAAGGGGTGAGGGAGCAGGCGCGAGAGAGGAATGTGCGAGTGAGCGGAAGGAGGTATTAATAGACCAGAGGAAGGACAGCACCCTTCACACATCCGCACATCTGGCCGACAGCAGACAGCCGAGGGGGAGGGGAGGGGAGGGGAGGGGAGGGGGAGCAGTCTTTATTTTTTTATTTTTTATTTTTATTTTTTACTTTTTGTTTGAATTTCCCAACATTTTATAACATTTTTTTTCTACAGGAGGAAAACGCTTAACGAAAGACTTTGTGCATTGCGTTTATTCTGCAGTTCTGTGGCCACGGATTTGCCGGTCTTGTCTTTTTCTTGCAGGACCCTGTACATTATAGTAGTAGGCCTACTAATTTAGTTTTAATCGTTTAATCACCACCACAACGTCTTGTCTCCATTGGCAACATGCACGATTTGTGTCGATTGCAAGTGACGTCACAGGTAGTGGAGAGTGCAAGTAGCGATTGCAAGTGACATTGTAGTTTAGTTTCTTTTTTCTTGTCTTCACCACCTGGCTACTGCAGTAAAATGTTGAGAGATTTAAACAAAAAGTTATAAATAAATAAATAAATAAAGACTGCAAGTGACGTCGCTAGCGGAAGCACAAGTGTCTGAGAGTGCAAGTCTGAGAATGCAAGTAGCGATTGCAAGTGACATTGTAATTTAGTTTCTTTTTTCTTGTCTTTACCACCTGGCTACTGTTGTAAAATGTTGAGAGATTCAAACAAAAAGTTATCAATAAATAGAACAAAAATAAAAATAAAGACTGCAAGTGACGTCGCTAGCGGAAGCACAAGTGTCTGAGAGTGCAAGTCTGAGAATGCAAGTCTGAGAGTGCAAATGCAAGTCTGCAGCCAGACCCTTCTCACTGAATGCCTGTGTGGCCCATCGATTGTCCTGCTAACGGAATGTGTCTCCCCGCCCTTCCCCTTTGGAGTCTGAAACCTCACAGGAATGCACTGTTAGCTCCTGCAATCTACTGACCAAACGACTTTACAACACTCAGATCAGCAATAGAACATATGCAGGAGCAGAAAAGGACAGAGCAAGGGTAGAAAGAAAAGGGACAAGCTAATCATTTTTTATCATGCCACCCGATTTAACTTGTGATATAGTGAAGAGTTACGTTATTTTCGCCGCAAAATGAAAATTCTGTTAACATGTACTCTCCCTCATGATGTTCTAAACCTACATGACTTTCTTTGGAAGCGTTTCTGCTACAGAATAAAAACAACAAAAAAGGTAATTGCGGATTTTTATCTCACAATTTAGCCTTTGTTTCTCGCAATTATATCTCAATTCAGTTAATATAATTTTTTTTCCTATCAATTCTGTAAAAAAATACACTCAATTACCTTTAAATAAATTATTTGAAATTGTGAGATGAAAAATCACAATTACCTTTTTTATTCATAATTATTTGCAATTTGCCGGGTCCGACGTGCAGTGTTAAAGGGGCTATAGTATTGCCGGCCTAAGACTCGAACCCACAACCCTAGATTAGGAGTCAAACTCTCGAACCACTAGGCCATGACTTGTCCGTGTCTGTCGGTGCGTGCGTGCGTGTGCCTGTGTGTATGTATGTATATGCATGTATACACACACAATATTATTATTTTTTTATAGATTTGGAATGATGTATGGATGAGTAAATAATAAATATTTTCCCCTCTCTTTGTATTTGATTTCCTTGTTACCACTTAAGCTTACAAGGTGCTTTTTAGACCAATCTGTGAAATTTTATACAAACTATTGAAGCTCATGTTGCTCAAAGCAGGAAAATAGAAGACATGTCTAAGACTTTGGGGGCCAACTGTATATATTGGTGCTTTTCAAATATTTGCCAACAGTGTGTGGGCGTATAACTGACAGCAGCACCATGAATGGAAAGTGTTCAGTCCTGCTCAGAGCACTTTCTACAGACCATACTGCATTAAAGCAAGACACTTGATCTCTGAAGCTCTGGAGGTTTCCTAAGACTACTCCCGTGGTCTAGTTGTGTCAGACAAGGCTGAAACAGAGAACAAGAGTAAATGCTCTGTGTAATCGGAATCATGCCTCGTTTTGCCAAATGCACATTCTTCTGGAATTGTGAAGAAATCAGAAATTTCAAACCATAGTGCTAGCAGGGATTTCGAAACTAAACACCAGAGAGTTTTGTGCACATTCCAGGTCTGAATCAAAAACAGCAAGGGTTTTCTTCTTGACTCTTTTATTTATTTCTTTTTTTGTGACAGTAGTCATACTGATGTGCCCTGAACATAGTGTTGAAGTGTCTCTCTATTCTAGTTGGCAGAAAAAACAGCTAGAAACAGAAAGAAACAAACAACTTTCAAATTGCACCAAAGGGGTTTTCCTCCCCAGAATATGCTGTTGTTATTTATTTTTTGTTTTGTTTTAAAAAATAGAGCATAAAGGAATAAATTACTTTAAAAAAGATTTATCTGTACTTGTGTCTTTTTATCTTCTACAAAACATTTCTTTTTTTTCCTGCAGTTAACTTGTTATAAAATGCTGTGGCATGCACATTGCACATGCAATTCTCGAGGTAAATGCTTCTCTCTATTTTTTTTTCTCACAAAAACTTGCTTATTTTTAATTAATTATTTTTACAGTGCGACTCCCACATCAGCATTGTATTTTTAATTGTCACTTGTTTTGCCAAACATGAACTGAAGTTGTTAGTAATGATTAATTATGACAGACAATGAGAAATGTCAATGTCCTATTCACACTAATGCTTTTTTCTCTCACAGCCACACACACATCAAGAAGTTGAGAGAGCATCATGCATGTTCTTTGTCAAATTTTGTTAAACACATCATCATGGACCCGATCACAAAAATATACACACACCATTCACAAACATATAGACACATCATTTCCTTCTTGCAACTCAAAACAGGTTTGTATTGCATATATAGATATTCTCCTTATAAAAACTAAAGCCTTGTGAAGGTAAATGTCTGTTGTAGATAAAAGAAATCAAGAGAAAGAGACTGCTTGACTGCAATCTGACACATTGCAGCTGTATAAATGTGTAAAAATGGGATGTGTGGTCTAAATAACGGTGAATAAGGCACTGATTAATCTCAGTAATGTTCTCAAAGAAACAATAACAACAAAATTAATAACGCTCAACTAGCAAAGGGAGACAACTTTGATCCTGTATCTAGTGTTTACAACCTCAAGGACAATATACTCACCAGTTGTGGGCACACTTAAACACAGTCTCAGAGGAGAGCCACAAACTTACCAGTTTCATCAGTAATGCTACACACAGGACTCACTCAAGTGGGATTGTGTGTGATAATATGTTAGTAAATGCTACATACATTGTCTAATTTGCACATGCTGCAAAGTTGGACTCGTACAGCAGCAGTCTGTATATGCAGAGTCATTCAACAGAGGATTCTACCTCATAAAGAAGACTGAGATGACGATGGTAGTATGGGCTGAAAAGACACAAAGATCAGTGGGACACAAGAGACAAGTTTTGGCAGAAAAGGCCTGGTCATTGTTTCACCCATGCAATTTGATTGGCTGTGTTACATGTTCCTGTGCAGTTTGATTGGCTGTGTTACATTTCCTGAACACAGAACCGTGCACCATCGGTGACAGACACAAAGTACTACTTTCAGTGTACAGGTCATTGACATAAACACATGGAACAGAAAAAGGTGAGACTGACAAGAGCCAGAGCCACTGGCTGCAGAACAATGTGGATCACAGCGCCATCTGCTGCTCGAGTAGAGGTAGTGGAGCTCAGTTACTTTCTCACCATTAGCTTACTTTAAAATGTCTTTGGGGGACTTTTCAGGTTAGTTAAAGCAGTGGTTCTCAGCCTTTTTGACATCAAGCTGCTTGTTTTGTAAATTTAATTATTAATTTAAATTAAGATTTATTCTGTGATTGCTTGCTAATATTAACAATTCATTTAATAATTCCTCATCTTATTTTGTTTTGGGGTTTTTTGCTGAGGACTCCTAGTTGAGAACCACTGGTTTAAAAGTTAAACAGCAATCATTCTAAATAGATCATTGATTTTTTTTAAAACATCCTTTAAAAGAAAGATGATTACTGAAAGTATGAGAATGGATAAAAAAATGTACGAATTTTATGCCAAACGAATGAATGCTTGTTTACTTAGCTAATATCTAAAAGCTCTTTAAAGATTTACAAAACATGTTTGTATCAATATGGTCGATAACTAGTCAGCTCTTCCTCTGCTTTCTTTTTTTCCCTTTTCATTTTTTTTCCTTCTTGATAAAAAGTGTTCACAGTTACAGAGACTCGAGATCAGATGCATGCTTCAAACTGTCATTAATGCTCAATGATATGGCTGAGAAACTGTTTCCATGGAAACATCCGAAGTCGTCGAACTAACGAGGACGTCGGCTGAAGGTCAGATGGGTTTCTGTCATGGCCCATAACGGATCACTATCACGGAGCTCCACACACCATCTACACAAAACTCACATGAAAACAAGTATGGCAATACAAAGAGCAGCTGAGTCAAATACAAAAACAGGTAGAAAACCAAATTAAAATCATTATCATCATCATCATCATCATCACCATCATCAATTATGTAATTATCTTTATACACACATTATCATCATTATCAACATGAAATCATATGTAAAGATGGAGAGGTTCTCTCTCTCTCTCTTTTCTACCCCCTCATCTCTTTGTCTATGCTTTTACGCTGGAAGACTGGAAGAGGTCGTTTACGGCGGTGTAAGGGAAAAGAATCACATGTGTCCTTTGCCTGTTATAAGTTTGTTTTATGTGCTACTTTATCTGCATTTTCGTAAAAGTGAGCAAATCATCTATACACTGACAGAGGAATGTAAATAAAAAGGCTATAAGATGTCAAACAAAATAATTGTGCTATCCATTTATTTTTGATTCGCAATCATAATTGAATGTGGCATTTGGCACCAAATCTGGTATAAAACATTGCGATCATCTCTCTGGTCACCCATTTACTAACATTAGCAATGGCTTCTTCTCCCCCTTCCTCCTTCAGGAGAGAGGGATCTCAGGGAGTCGTTAGAGAGAGAGAGAGAGAGAGAACGTCACGGACATGACAAAAGAGCCAAGGAACTGATCCCCCGTTTTATCCAACATTTCTTTATGTATTTTTTAAAACTTTTTTTTCATTATTATTATTATTACTTTTTTTAATCATGCAGAATTTCCAAGGAATGTATTTTCTGGGAGTTCAAACAAAGCTGAGCAGTGCAACAGAAGATTCAAACTCCAGTGTTTCCAATGAGAAGCAGAAGACGAAGTCGTAGAAGAAGAAAGAGTGAGGAGCTTTTCATTTTTTTCTCTCCTATTATTTTTTGTTATTCTTCTTTCTTGCGCTTAGGGGTCTGAAGTGCAGGGTGGGCTTTCCTATTTTAGTTCAGGTGAGTTCACCTCCGCCCATCTCCAACTTCCACCCACAATTTACCCACATGGACAAATGCCTCCCCCTCACCGGGATAATTAACAACAGTAAACACAGATGATAAAACTCATCGATATTTCCCAGCATCTGGACTGATTTTTGCAATAAACGAATCTCCAGTCAAGTTCTGTGAAATAAAAAGTGATCCACCTTCTTTTTTTTTTTAAGAGTGCTAGAGTTTCTAGCGTCTCATATCCGGAGGGACTGCGTGAAATTTCCTGGGAAAAAAAGTTCAGAGATTCCTCCTCCTTATCAAAACAATTTTTGTATTCTTCTGAAAAAGGCTAAGAAGAGAATTTCATATTCAGAAGTCTTTATATTCACTGTTAGCAGTCCATTGTTTCAGGGAAACACTCAGCAGCAGAGGAATCGGAAAAGAAATGAGAAATAGAAAGAAACAAATCATGCCTAGATTTCCCCTGTGGACATTCAGCGCACTGCCTAGTGTTTCCCCGGACGGATTGGCCAGTACAGTGAGAGTATTGTTTCACCGTGAGCCTGCGTTCTGCATGGCGGCAGTCCGTTCCAGAGAGCGTGGAAAGACTCACCCCTCCCCGTCCCAGAGGCTAGCACCAGTCATCCTCATCAGTCTCACTGTAGGGTTCATGGAGGCCCTTCCTGGGCCCTCTGGGATGAGGAGGCTTATGAGTTCCCTGGTGGTTGGGGGTGTGGTGGTGGGGAGGGGGCGATGACGAACGGTATCCGTTTGGCATGCGCCGCGGATTTGGCTGGCCATGAGGGGGGGTGCTGTGGCGTGAAGTTCTGGGGGAATGTGGGTGAGGGTTACCCTGCACAGGGCTTTGTTCATAGGATGGAGGTTTGTGGTGATTGAACTCATAGTCTTGGTCATCGTAGAAACCATCGCCCTCCACACTCTCCGCAGGGCTGGGGCCCCAGTGCGCATGACGGGAGGAGTGAGGAGAGCCGTGGTTTGGGGGCGATGGATGGTGGTGAGGGGGAAGCGGGGGCTCTGGACCGGGCGGGCTAAACCGACGGGAAGTCGGAGCTGGGAGTCGGTTTTGTTGGCCCGGAGGGGGAGTGCCGCCAATGGGCTTACGGACCACGGGAGAGTAGGTGACGTGGGGTCGGGGTGTAGCTGGGGTTTGGGGTAGCTGACGCCGACCGCGGCGGGGCGTGCTGGTCCCAGAGGTGGAGGGGACTGGACTGCCACTTACTGAACTACTGCCCTACATGAAAATGGAACAAGGCAAATAAAACAGAACCACAAAATTAACCACACAACAAGAAGAAAGACAGTAGGAGATGACACGTACACCACAGTCAGAGAGGAAAGAGCGCAGTCATGAGAGAGAAAGAGATACAGGAATGAGAGACATTGAAAAGCAGTAAGAGCAAAACGACAGATGCAGACAGCCATAAAATAAACAACCAAATGTAAAGCAACATATCACAGGGAAAAGAGAGGACACAAGAAAGAAAAAACAACAAAAAGAATTGAAGAATTGAATTCTGTTTTCGGTGAAAATAACTTGGTCTTGACCAAATTAGCCTGGGTATTGTCAATACAAATGAAACTGAAATAGTTAATTTAGACTGTTCACATTATTTTTGGTCCTGACTAGCACAATATTGTTGAAAATAATATTGTCACAATATACATAAACAGCATAAATTACCAACGACAGATATAAAAACGTTTAGTTAAACATCCTGTTTTAATACAAGAAACAGATGGGTTCTCTGCAAAAATCCTTTCACTTTATCAGTATTTTCATTTTGTTTTTCAGTAGAAATACCAAACATCTTAAAACAAGATTTACTTGAGAGGCAACAAGAGTTTTAAAGAGAGGCAACAAATAAATCATTCTAACCTCTAATTTCTGAATGGTAGTGCATATGCAATCTACAGAACCTACAGAAACTATTTTTTTTTCTTTTCTTGTCTACTCTAACAATGTTTAACTAATGTTTATTACTAAAAAAAAAAAAAAATGCTAACAAGTTAAAGGTACAGGTTGTAGGATCTGCCACTGGAGGGCGCACTAACAAAACAATAACAATTGCATGGTTTGATGACGCTAAGAAGGAGCGTGGAATGATGGGATTTGTTGTCTTCTACCCAACCGCTGACGGCCATCAATCAGACGGAAAGATAAATCACGGATTTAACAGATGCAAAGATGCGATCAGACTATGGATCAGACGCGTCCACATGCGGGTCTAGAGACGCGATGCCCCACGTCGTTTGCGTGTATGCCCCATAATACTAATTTTGTTGATCGTTATAATAGCATACGTTTTCTGTAAAGATACGAATAAAAGCAACTCACCTGTCGAGTAAAACATAAGTGAGATCAGCGGCAGACGATAAACCAGTGGCAGACGGTAAACAGTATTTATGTTCCATAAATAAGTAACGCAATCCACCATAAAACGTGCAAGAAGAAGTAAATAAGGAACTGCTTGAAGCAAGCAAGTGGTTTGCTGGACGCTAGACACTACTTCCGCATTTGTCCACGATACTGTTGTCATGTGGTTTCTACGTCAGTAAAGGTGGTAACAAAGGGTAAATAACGTCATTGACAGGCGACTGCACTGTCCCGTGTCACTGTTTAGAATGGCAATTTTCTCATGATTTACAAGAACTTGAAAACATTAGAGATATTGTTAGTAATCAGCTAGACAAAATATTTACTATTTAATAATATTTAATAATTTTACTGCAAATATCTTACAAATTGTACCTTTAAGAACAATATACCTATGATTAATATTTTAAATAATTTGACTAAATAAATGTAACTTTTTTTTAAATGGGTGTTTGGATAATTTTACTGGACAATACTAAAGATTTTTTTAAAATATTTTTAATGTGTCTGATATGTTCATTATGAATGAATCGCCCACCTGTCTGTGCGTCAGGCACTCTCTGCCCTCACTCGGTGAGCGGGACCAGCGGCGGTCTCTCTCTCTAGACTGCCTGTGGCCATAGTCCCCTCGTTCTCGCTCATGTCCATAGTGCTCCTTATCTAGAGAACCGTTGTGGTGATGGTGATGATGGTGGTGCTTGCGGTCTTTGGCCCGGCCCCGGTCCCGGTCCCTCTCCTTGGATGGCAGGTCTCCTGATTGTGTGGTGGTGCTGAGGTCAGTGCCAAGACCTGCTAGGTCACAGCCAGACAGAGAAAAAGGTAATTACTATTAGCTCTCCCATCTCTTAAAAAGAGAAAATGCCATCAATACCATTATTTGACATGTTTTTGTCTCTGACCTGTGTCAGCATCAGTGTAGCGGCTCAGGGAGCGCTCAGACGCACGGTGATTGCGGTCTCGGTGGCGATGCCCATGTCTGTGACCCTCTTCTGGGATAACCCTGTCCATGGCATAGTCCTCACCCCGCACTGAACGGCCTTGACGCCCATGCCCCAAAGATGAAGCTGAACGCTTCATCAGACTGTTATCAGTGATAGTCTGCTGAGAGAACCGGCACAGGAGAGACAGAGAGAAAGAGGTAGGCAGAGAAAAGAAAAGGGAGCGAAGGAAGAGAGAGGATTCTGTTTATTGGAAATTAATGGGTCTAGAAGATTTGAGAAGGGAAATTCATTTCCGTAGCATTTCTTAATGGCAGGCAGATGGTCGTGTGAATGTACGGCACTGTTTGCTTCTGGTATTAACATCTGTCTTTAGTGATCCATCAGAAGCGGACAGCTGAGGCCACCCGTGACCCTATTTGAGGGAAAGCTCTCTGATTTTGTCAATATCACTTACAATAATGTTCAAATGTTTGAGGTCAGTACTATTAAAAAAAAATAAAAAAATCATGTGACACTGAAGACTGGAGTAATGATGCTAAACATCCAGCTTTGCCATCACAGGATATATTACAGTTTTAAATATACTAAATAAGAATTAAAACAAAATATATATATTTTAAATTGTAATATTTCACAATACTGCTTTTACATTTTTTATCAAATAAATGCAGCCTTGGTGAGCAAAAGAGACTGCTTTCAAAAAATAAATAAAAAATAAAATAAAAAAAGAGCAACTCCAAACTTATATAAACCAAAATATATATTTATATTTTTCTAAAACAAGTCTTATTTTTAGATAATTTTCATTCACAATAAATGTTGTCTTGTTTTAAACATGTTTAGATAATCACCTGGAAAACAAGGCAAGCACCCTTCTTACATCTGTATTATAGTGCTGACAGTTTGTGATCATTTTGGCCCAATCACATGTTAATACCAGGTGTAAATGGGGTCTTAAAACTGGAGGGTTAATTCTGTAGGTCTGGGAGTTGGTGTGGTTTGATTGTGTATGACCTGATGGACACACTCAGCTGAAACCAGCAAACAACTAAAGAAATTCACCATGCAGAATTCGCATAGATAAAAAAAAAAAAAAGAGAGAGAAACTGAAAGATAGTTGCAAAAGTTCGTGCCTAGCATGCATCACCAGGACTGAATCTATAAAAACAAAAATACTCATCCGTGAACAGCATTTGAGAGAAGCACAATTCTTCAGCAGACCTCTCTCTTCATCACTCACAGACAGTCATGCACACCATAGAGAGAGAAGAGAGAGGTCTGTCCAGGCTTCAGGGAGGATGTGTGGGTTAGCACCAGATATATGGTCCAGGAAGAGGGACGTGCAGAGTGGGGTGCTTTGCAGTGGCACAACCCTGGACCCCTGGCTTTCATCGGATCTTGTGCAATCTCAATAATCTCATTAGAACCTGCCCTTCTCATAAAAGTTTGAATTTGACAGTTTTCACTATCAAACGCTATCAACACTGACACCTTGAGGCTTGGATGCAGAATTACATACAATCAAGGGTTTTCAGTTACTGACTCATCTGTAGAAAACAACAACAACAACTTGGAAGTAAGATGTAAGATTTCAGATTCATTAGCCACTATGTAAATAACTATAAGAAGAAGAGTATGTGCAGTAAATGGTATTTGTATTTGTACTATTTGTGCTACAAAACTGTGTGTTTTTAACATAATCAGTGTTGGGGAATGTTACTTTGAAATGTAAAATTTTATAGAAGGCAACAATATGTTTTTTTTTTTTTTTTTATAATATTTACAAGGTTATTTTTGTTGTTGTTTTTTCTTTCTTTTTTTTTTTTTTTACTGTGGACTGGTAGTTGTTCCATCATCATTTTGCATTTGTACAAGTATATACCAGTATACTCAATAACACATTTAAACTTTCATTAATATAAAAATATTAATAATATGTGACCCGTGCTGGCAAAATGAGTCGGAATGCGATTGGGCTAATTTTGAGCTACCTGCAAAGAAAAAAAAAAGGTGAAAAATTTTCACAAAAATGTGTTAATTATGCCCTCGTCTAGCGATCCCAATGCTCCAAACAATAATTTGTTTCTCACACTGATTGTCATCATAAAAGTGTATAAAGGCGCTTCTGACTGCGTGCAATCATGATAAATATACACATAATTACAGTATTTAAAGGTTCATATTTTGTGAAGTGATATACAGCCAAGTATGGTGACCCATACTCAGAATTCATGCTCTACATTTAACCCATCCAAAGTGCAAGTACACACACGGAGCAGTGGGCAGTCACTTATGCTGTGGCACCCAGGGAGCAGTTGAGGGTTCAGTGCCTTGCTCAAGGGCACCTCAGTCACAGTGTGCCAGCCCAAGACTTGAACCCACAACCTTAGGGTTGTGAGTCAAACTCTCTAACCACTAGGCCACAACTTCCCCTTTTGGTTTTGGGAGTTCCCAACAACAGGTTGACATGCATGCAAGGTCAAGAAACACTTTCATTGTCTTATAATATGCATTTATTTTTACCTTATTTGCTTAATGACTCCAAAATGATTCACTCAACGATTAATTTTTCCAAACTCCTCCTTTGCGTGAAGCTAATCTGCGGTGATTGGTCCGATTGGACTCATTTTCATTTCATCGTGCCTGTAATGGCTGATAAAGCAGCTTTGTTTACAGCATTACTGGGGAAGCCACTATTTTTACCACTCCAAAAGCTGCACCTAGTGGCAAATAATGAATTAGCATTTTCTTTCAGACCATAGTGAAAAGACCAACAAGTGGGCAGGCAATATGCTAATGTTTCATGTTGACGTCAACATGAAACGGCTTGGGATTCATTTTAAAAATGACTTGTTTCAATGATTCAGAGTCGACTCTTTCTTTTGAGAGACAATAACTTGATACACAGTGCACTTTCAGAATCAAAACTTAGCAGGATGTTTTCATTCACTTAGAGCTGTTACATGAAAGGTAATTTTCAAAAATCCATAATAGGGTCATTTTAAGTATCCACATATACATAATCTGTTATGTCTTAAGTGAACATTCAGGGAACTGTTGGGAAAAAAACATCTGATGTGTAGCATTATATCCAAGCATTACAGTGGGTCTTAATATAGGCCCCTCATTAATTTTAATCTAACAATAAAAGAATCACTCGCTGCTTTTAATTAACCTGCTTTTGTAGTTTTAACAATTAATTTTATTTGTAATGGACACACTAAAGGAATTTTTACATTTGATTATTTTGATTTTTTTGGATGCTTCTGTTCAGACGTGAAATGAAAAAGGTAATGCACTTTTTTCTTATATTTGTTCTACTGTTTAGTTTTTTTTTTTTTTGCATCTGTTCATATTTATATTAACAAATATAAATAAAAAAATAGCTATATTGTGACTATTAATCTAGAAATTTTAATAAGGCGAAAAAGATGCAATGTTGCAGGTGATTTTGCTTTGGAACCTTTAGAAAACTTTAACCCGATTTTTCTTGAAATTGACTTCAAACAGGTGTAACAGATATAACTCATTTTTGAAAAATTGCTCATTTTGATTAATTTTGCCAGCACAGGTCACATTCAATAACAAATAAAAACACTCTAGAAAGTCCCTCTTTCCCCCCTTCAACCCACTGAACATCAAAAGATCTCTGCATGTCTCTGCTCAAAAACACAGTCACACGTACACACACACACACACACACACACACACACATAACAGATAATTGCACTCGCAGAATGGTCCAGAGACAGAAAGACAGATGCTAGATTCAGAGTCAAACAGAGAGTGATAATGAAAAGAAAGTAATAATGAATGAGAGAGGTTGCACATACAGTGAGATTATCTCTCCGGTGCCGTCCTTTCCTCCGTGGCTGCTGAACAGCCATTTCCATACAAACACAAGACACACCACAAATATGTCCATTCAAATACACACATAGAAAGCACATAGGGCCGCATTTACACAAGACAAAGCACATTAACAGTGAGTGACCCCAGGCATGAGAGAGAAGGAGAGAGAAAGAGAGATTGCACTCAAAAGAAGAAAAAGTTGGAAATGGGGTTTCATGCAGGAGTAAACGAGGATGGGGAGGACAAAAAAGAGAGGAAAGGGGGAGGAAAATAAGAAAAGAAAGATATAAATGAAGAGAGAGAAGAGAGACATAGAGAACCTGGTTAGACACAGAAGCAGTGGAGACAAAAAACTTACCACAGCAGCACACACACTGAAGACCAGAAGCAGTGTTAGAGACACGTCACAGTACACCACACAGAATGATACAGTGATGAACAGTACAGTGATCACGACACACAGTGGCCATAGAGAGGTATACTACTACAACACTGCACACACATACAGTACGTATAGCACGAGACCACACCAACAAAACTCTCTTGTTTCTAAAATAGATGTAAATCACTCTCACACTATTACATGTTGAGGGGTTGCGTAAGTAAAACACATACACTACCGTTCAAATGTTTGGGGTCGGCAAGATTTTTTAAAATATTTTTGAAAGAAGTCTCTAATGTTCACCAAGGCTGCATTTATTTGACCAAAACAGTAAATTAGTAAAACTGTGAAAGATTATTACAATTTTAAATTATTGTTTTCAGTTCTATTATACTTTTAAATGTTATTTATGCCTGTGATATAAAGCTGAATCAGAACTTTAAAGGCAATTATTTGACATAGAAATGTTTTTACAAATGCTGTCATTTTTTTATCAATTTACTGCATCCTTGTTAAATAAAACAATTATGTGCAAACAAACATAAAAAAAAATTAACTGTCCTCAAACCTTTGAACAGTACTGTACTTACATAAACTCGGGAGACATAAACGCACACAGACACAGGGTCACACAAATCCACATCTCAGTACCAACTCCCAAGTCATTGCTTGCTTCAGCCTCAAATTTCACTGAGCTTTATGACCCTGAATGACACACAATTCAAACTTGGCCAAAGCTTAATAACAACAAAAATAGAAAGGAAGCACACAAAGTAATACTGGGCTGTAATTAATTACTTAAAATAACTTATTTTTTATAGTAAAGACAATGCAAGAACAGTAGATTTTTAGTATTTTAAGTGAACTTATTTAATGAGGGAGTTAGCCAAACCCAAAATGAAAATAAGAATGTAAAGAAAAATAAAGGTATAGAGAAGGAAAGACATATTCACAGAAAAAAGGAGACAGCATGGAAAGATAATTTATTCAGAAAAAACAAAGCAAACCCAACCATGCTTTTCTAATCTGTCAGCTCCTCGGCTACCACAGCATCACGGGATAGCAAATTGTGCACTTGTTCCAAATTTCAGAATCTCAGTAAATGCAATATGCCATCTGGGTATTGCATTTTGTGAATACAGAGCACCCAGATGCCCTGTTTGTTTAGCATACTGCTTTTTGTAGCAGCAAAGTGTGTATATTAGGGTCTGTATGAATGAGGAGGAGGCAGCTACTCAAAGGCCAGTGGTGAGAAACATGAAATAATAATAAATAAATAATAAAAATACACTTAAATTATACCCTGCTATAGACTTGCTTTAAATATGCATCATAAATAAGGAGGGAGCATATTGTAAAATGCTAGATATCATCTATCTAGACAATTATTATTATTAAGATTGTGTTTGAATGCGAAAAGATTTATTCTTGAATGCATCACATATATTCAAACACGTTCTGATAATCTTAAAATTCATATTTATGATGGCATGCAGATGAAACTATTTCATACTGACTGATCAAGCTTAGTTTCTTGTGTAGTGCCTCAAGGATCTGTTCTGGGCCCAATTAGTTTTTTCAGTGTGAAACATTAAAAGGCTTATCCTATATAAACTTACATTTTTCTTCAGAATTATTCACTGTTCCAAACATTAATATACTACACAGGGCTGTTGCTAGGAATTCTGGGCACTGTGCACTGAATTTGCCATGGGGCTCCCTCAAAATCACAATTGGCTGCTTGCAATTCCAATTCCTGAGACTCAGTTTCACTATTACCCCATGTCTACATGCCCAAAGTATGTAAACATCTGAACATGTGTCCCTAATGAAAATGTAATTCATGCTGCTATACCATTTTACACATTTCAGCTCAATTGACTGCACTGGCTGTATACTTGACTTAATGCACCATTTAGCCATGTAGTGTCGTTATGACTTAGCGACTTAACATAATTGACTCATTTGTGTAATTTACCCTCACGCTTGCTTGTAAAGGATATCAATCCATTGCATATGCTACAATGAGTTCTCTTTGCTTTATCTGATCAATGGGCACATTTGTTTAATGCAAAGGCAGGAATGAAAAGTGGAATGTTTGGAGGGACAAGAAAGGAAGGACTGATGTGAAAAGGAGGTAGAAGAAAAGGAAGGGGGAAAACACGAAGGAATGACAGGATGAGGCGCTCACTTGGTTGTCTGCTGGGAGTCGAGGCATGGAAGCAGCCCTGCCATGGCCTTCCATCGGCAGATAGTGCTCAGTGTCCGAATACTCGTCCTGACCCATCTCTCTCATCTCTACTGTCTGCAGAAACAGAGGGAGACCATGCATGACTGCCCAGGGACAGCAGGCAAGAGCGAATGCCAGGGGCCTGAGAGACAGGCCTAAGCACAGTGGATGGAAGGAGGACATCTCCATCTTCATCTCTCCCTTCACCCTGTGGGGAGATGCAAGAGTAGCAGGACAGTCCTGCCCTAGCCTCTGTTCTATATGTAACTGCTGTTGGGTTTGCTAAAAGTAGGATCTGATGCTGTTAGCTGGAAAAATACATGCAGGGCTTTAATTACAGGATAACTGATAGAAGATCAGGAGATGATGATATTAGAAACTACTCTCTCTCTCTCTCTCTCTCTCTCTCTCTCTTAGATCACAAACAGGATCTACTGTGAACCAGCTTCAAATGCATAGACACACAAAATTTCCAATTTTATTGATTAATTCAAATTAAATTTTTTGTCACAATTAAATTTTTTATAAACCCTGGAATCACTATTTTGAATAGAAATATTCCCAAACTTAACTACCCCCCCCCAAAAAAATACTAATAAAAATAAATAAATATAGGGCACAAATTTTATGGACCCTGTATTTGTTTTTTGTTGTTTTTTTGTTTTTGTCATTTTGGAGATTAACAACCCCAGTCTTCAATTCTCTGTCATTATGTTGAGCGCTCTGGATATTCTTCAAAATTTCACTATGTTTCATAGAGAAAAAAAAAGAAAATCATATGAGCCTTGATTGACATTGATGGTGTTTTTAATTTTTCAGTTTTAATTTTTTTGTGTGAACTATGTCTATAAGCTATAAGCTCTTGACCCCCCCCCCCCAAAAAAAAAAACTATACTCAATGAGCAATATTATCTTACCGTTTCTCATTTTCAATTTTAGAACGGTGTTTTGCAGGTTTTCTTTTGTTTCCTACTTCTTATGAATCACTTATGTTGTCTTTCTTATTGATAAGCTTTGAATAAAAGTGACTGCTGTTCTTGACATGAATTTAATGAATAGTTGAGCTGGGTAGGAGTGTCTCACTTCCTGACAGTATAATGGCGCGCAAGACTGCAGAAGGGTTTAAACATCCTTCCCAGACAGCCAAATATGGATGCATATATTCAATGACATGAGCTTCACCATACAAGGCAGACATGTGAGAGATATTAAAAGAATATAAACAGTAACAGAAGGACACACAGACTGAAGGAACATATAAGAAAGAGAATAAGAGAGTGTGTACGACAGTCCACTGAATTCAGTCTTTACTCAGCAACAGAGAAGGGGCTTTGTTGCTGTCTGCCAATGAGATGCACATGGATGAGGGATAGACAGACCAGTCATTCAGGGTTATGAAAACAAACCGCTCCAATGGACACCCTCCACAAAAGACTGTGAATATCTGATTTACTGTCTTATAAAGGCAGAGAAAACATTATCGATCCAGTGAGACGTCCAATGCTTTGACACTACATGAACGTTCTGAACTCTAACAAATATTATCATGCTGTGAGGAAGTTATATACTGCTGGGGAATTCATAAAGTAGCAAAATAATGGCTCTCACGTCACAAAAATGTTTTTTTTTTCCACACTTTATTTTTTAACAATTTTATTTCACTTGCATTTATTGTTGTACTATCTTACTTAAATGGTAATGTTTGAGGTTAAGAGTACAGTGATGCACTACCCTTAAGTAATTTTCATAAATTTAAGCATTTACATAGGTACCCTCAGCGAATATTGTAAATGAGGCTCTGTGTACCTGAGATTGTCTGCAGTTATCTGCAGTGTTGTCTGGGTTTTGGCCTTCAGGACTCCAGCTTCCTGCTTTCTGAGAAATCTCTTGGGCTCGTGCCGTCACCCATGACTGGCTCTCCGGGATCCTGTCATCAACAGGCCTGACAAGACACCCATGTTTATTCAGATTACAAACTCTCTACACTTCTTGAAGGGCTCAAGGCTCTGGTTTGTCACTCATTGTGGTTTAGATGATCTTTCTCATTAGATGTCTAGAGCCAGCGACAGGGAAAATGGTGCACAGTGGCCTGCATGATATGCAGTAACATTTGTTGTTTTTGTTGCACTGGTCATGAATTATAAAAAAAGATTAGAATAAAAAGTGAGCTTTGATCAATCAATCAATCAATCAATCATATATATATTAACTTTTCAGTTTTTGCTTTGTTTTGTTTGTTTTAGAATATCATATATGTATATATATATTTTTTTCAATATTTCATCATGTCATTAACAATGAAAATTATACTATATAATTTAACATTGGGAGAGAGACTAGGGAGGGAATGGAGAGGGTGCTACTCACAGATGATTTACAGGTTGTTGTTGTGTTTCAGGAAGGCCAGTGAGTCCCTGTCCCACATCCTGGCTTGGAGATGGTGGCTCCAGACGCTGAAACATTAATGGCGTTCGATTCTGTGTAAGATACAACATGGCCTACAGCTGGTATCAGGCAAGCTGATGGGAAAATGGGGTTGGGGAAAAATATGGGATGCAGAGCATCCCATCTGCGAATGGGGAGGGAATCCAGTAGCGGTCAGTCAAGAGGCATTCCAGGAGCATTATGGGTAAATGGGTATCCTTTCAGTTGTTTTGCCTGAATTTTGCCAATGGTAACATGCTGAGCATTCATTTACTTTCACTGTCCCAGTAAATGAAGAGTATCTGTAAGCAACTGGCTGCTAAAGAGAAGTGATAAATCGTGGATTCATTCAGTGGACAGTAGAGTGGGCTGTTTGTTAGCTATGAGCTCATCTGTATGCTATAGTGTATACCTAAACAGAGACAAAATTAACTTTTAGCAGATCTTTCAAAAGTTAAGGGTCAGTAAGATTTAATATATACTTTTTAATATTTAATTTATACTTTTATTCAGCAAAGACACATTGAATTCATCAAAAGTGTCAGTAAAGACATTTATAATATTATTAAAGATTTATATTTCAAATGGTTTTCTTTTGAACTTTCTATTCATCAAAGAATGCTGGAAAAAATAAAATAAATCATGGTTTCGACAAAAATACTAATCCGTTTTCAACATTGATAGTAATAATAAAAAACATTCTTGATGACCAAATCAGCATATTAGAATGATTTCTGAAGCATCATGTGACACTGACGACTGGAGTAATAATTCTGAAAATGCAACCTTGTCATCACAGGAATAAATAGCTTTTTAAAAGTATTAAAATTGAATACAGTTATTTAACATACAAAATATTTCACAATATTACATGTACTTTTATGTAATTTGAAGTATTTCAAAAACATTTGCAAAAATCATACCGACTCTAAACATTTAAAATGTAGGGTATGCCTTTTCTGCGAAAACATAAAAAATCTTGATGTCTCATCCTGTACTACAGAGATTTTTTGTCCAATCAAATATTTTATAAAATTAGAATGTCCTTCCCCCAGATAGCATCACCAAAATGAGTAGAAAGTCACATATCATAGCTGTGATTTGATTACAACCAATAGGCTATTTAATAAAATAGGGGCAAGCCTTTTGATTATGTACCACCCAAACTTTTGATTTGAATGAATGTAGATCAGAACAACTACTATAAAAAAATAATCTTGTAAAACTTTGTTTCTCTTGTTTCTCTTTACAGCCATTTTTTTGTGTATTCAAGCAATAAAGCATGTAATGCATGTAGTATGTAAAGTCAGGTTTCATAAAATCTGATGAGAGGAATTAATAGTTGGTAAAAGAATGAGAGCTGATAAAAGAAAAGGAATCATCTGTGAACAACATGCACAGATCGAATTTGTACTTAATACTATCTAATGGATGAGTCACTCAGGACACTGTATGAGAAAAAGCTTAGCAAGTTCAGTGATATCTGCCAAAACTGCTACATCCACTTGAAGCCTCACGATTACCACTAAGATTGTACATGCCAGCCCCATGTCTACAAAACTGTGTTTGACATTCATGTGGATGTATAGTTGTGGATCACACAAGAACAACACAGTATAAAATGTAGATAAGGCCCATGTTGCATTACATTCTATTATTTATACTAATATTCATAATCAATGAAAACACATGTATATAAAAAATAAAATAAATCATATAATAACACACATTAAATCATAAAATCACATCATCATATAAACCGCTGACGAAACTGAAGTGTATTTTGTGTTTGACTGCTAAAATAATAAATAACTGAAACAATGATTTTGTATACTCTTTCTGCAACCATAACCTAAGTAATGGCTAATAATCAATAGTTATTGAACCACTGCGATTCAATTACAGCAGGACACACACTGTTCTGTGATTCAGCTGGAAGACATACTTAAAACAACCCATCAGACATACTGAAATATTAAACCACCCACTCCAAGTGACTTCATAAAATGAGGAACTAAGTCACTCAGTCAATAAGTTTGTCAATGAATTATTAACTAGAGGTTTATGTGGAAGAGAGTAATCATGCAATGCAATACTTTACAGATTGTAAAAACCTTTTAAGGGGGCAGCCACTTACATGACTTCCCAGGTTTACTCTATTTCCTTTCACTTCTTGGAAGGATGCCACAAATATCATCCATGTGATTTAAAAGTCACCGATGTGATTTAAATCCTTAGATATTGATTGTAGGTCCAATTTTCTAAGAAAGATGAGTTGTGAGATGAGATTTGGCCTTCCTTCATCAAATACATTTAGCATTTATAGTTGTTTTTACAGCAACTACACTGTGCATTCAGCATTCAGCGCAGAAAGAGGCCTGATTTTTTAAAATCCTGACAGAGCTTAAAGGTGATGTGCGTAATTTTATCAATGTAAAAACATTATCCTTGTCCAAGCCTAAAGTAAAACAAAAATTGTGATGGACTTTCTTCTCATATTGTAATGTACATCCAAGAGAGACATGAGAGAAGAAAAATGTATTGCAGGACTTGATTTTGTCCATCTAGAATTAATTGGATTGTTGTCGTTAACTAATTGCTGTGATCTAACATGACTGAGAGGTTGCTGGAGTGTAGGGATTTTTGCCCCGCCCTCACACCAATGCACACAACATGCTCCAGAAGAAACATCATTGGAGGAAAGAGGTATATATTGTTTAATATAAAAATTTGAGGGCACATAAACTGAGTTTGGTGTGGGACTGCCTTTTTGTCTGTCCAATAGCAGTTGGCAAAGTTTGAAACAAACTAATTACAATTTCCATTTGGTGAAACTAGAGGTGCAGAAATTACACTAAGGACCCTCATTCGGGTACTACCGCCAGAGTGAGGGTTAAAGGGATAGTTCACCCAAAAAATGAACATTTGATGTTTATCTGCTTACCCCCAGGGTAGGTGACAATTGAGATTGCAGATAGAGTGTCAATGGTCAATTTGAGAGACAGAAGACAGTTCAGACATTTCTTGAATCGGATGTAATAAAACCCTGATATAAATACTGTTCAGTTTCTTGCACAGACCGATCATTTTGTGTCTTTACACATCAATGTATCATCACGAGCCACAGGGTTTAATTTGGTTTTGTTTGTGTATGTTTTTTTTTTTATTATTATTGTATGTTTTAGCCGTGACTCCCATCCACTGACATTATAAGACTGACAGACTGCAACTGTCTGATTTAAAAATCTCTGTTTATGTTCTACTGAAGAAACAAAGTCACCTACATCTTGGATGCCCTGGGGGTAAGCAGATAAACATCAAATTGTCATTTTTGGGTGAACTATCACTTTATTTGTATCCTTAAGTGAATAGCATCACAGAATGGCGTTAAGTTGCCAGAACATGATTTCACTGACCTAGACTACGAAGATGATGTCGCATTGCTAGACAAATCTGCATTGGAATTGGTAACATCTCTTGAGCATTTTGAGCGAGAGGCTTTTCCATCTTGGCCTACACGTATCATGGCAAAAAAACAAATTGCAGAGCCTGGGCGGCAGTTCACATATCTGGGGAGTGTACAAAACTCAAATGGAAGGTGCATGCTGAATTGCTCTGGCTGCTTCAGCAATGAGGTCTTTTCAGAACCTTTGGTGTCAACAGAGGAATAAGCTTAGCACAAAACTTTGGTTCTACTCCTCCTGTGTGTTGTCAACACTTCTTTATGGTTCCGAGACCTGGACTCTTCAATCACAAGATGCCAAAAGGCTACAGTCATTTCTTGTGTGCTGCCAGTGTCAAATCCAGCATGTTCGTTGGTCCGACCTAATAACAAATGTGGCCATCAACCAACGCACTGGTTTACCAACAATCACAGACATAATTGCTTGTCAGCACACATCTTTGTTTGGACATGTGGCCCGGCTAGCAAGTCATACTCCTGCCTATGGTGCTTTAGCCTGCGCTGTTGCCTGACGCTCTGAAATACATGCTCCCATTGGCTGGAGCAGACCACCTGGTCGCCCTCAGCGAACTCAGGTTCAACAGATCAGGAATGGCTCCATCTCCTCCCTCCCCCATGAATGAAACCTTGCCATTGGCCGTGGCCATTCACTTGGAGATCGGCGCTACGAGCCTTCAAAGCGCAGGAGACTTGATGATGGATGGATAGAAATTACACACTTCACCTTTAGCTCCACATAAATATATTTTATTTTGTGTGTGTAAAACAGAGATGCATTTGTGAAAGTAGTACTTTAATGCCAGATGGTTGTTCAAAATAACATCAAAATGTTGAGCTGTCATCACTATTGATAGCTGATGCAATAGGATCAACAAGGTCATGATTAAAGATAAAGGGCTAAGGAACTAGTTATAGTTAAATACAAAGAAGGTTATCGTCACAATCCCAAAATGAGGAAGGTGAGTGCATGGTTAAAACTGATAAGGAAGAACAGTTTATTTTCAGATTCCACATGAACTGTGACAAACCGCCAGAACACAACACATTTAATGTGGTTCCTCATCTTAAGGTGAGATGTATTTTTGCCTTTCTCAATAGATTTTCACTGAGAATGTTCTTTAAACAACATCAGCACATCCACTGGCATGTAACTGGCTCACTATTTAAGATACAAGTGTGTTTACACTTCAGAGTCGATGGTAAAATTTAGCATTTAGCACAACTTAAGACTGCCACAGCTCACTGTGGACTGAGATTGTGATTGCAGGGTGAGAGGAAGACAGCATACCTGTTCATCGTGGATAGCCTGTGTCCGTTTGGCTTTACTTTGCCGATAGTACTCCATGATCATCATGGCAGCATAAATCTTTCCCACTGTCAAGTCTGTCGCTGCTGAGAAAAGGACAAGTTACCCTGCACAATTAGACAAGGTGAGATGGACCCTGAGCAAGGAGGATGGGGGTGAGGACGGGACGTGCACAAGACAAACGCAGACGCACAAACTCACATGCACAAACAAAGAAAGAGTGTCAAATCGACACGCACACAGAGCCAATGGTCTTTTCACAAGCAGACTGATTAAAATGGCTAAACCTTCTTACACACTTAATTGTTATGATCAATATTTGAAATACTCTGTTTCTACTGTTTTAAGTGCAAAAGTATTGCAGGAACTGTCAGCAATCTACAGCATAAATCTTTGCTGTTTTATGGAACCGAGTCCACGTGGAGAAGTTACTAAGAGTAACTTCAGACTAGGTTTACATGCCATGCTTAGTGGTATTAAAGCCATGGTCACCACCTCTGTATAGGATCTGCATAGAACAATGAAAATAAAAAATTAGCATCAAACATTACAGTTCTAAATTATTACATGCTTGCTGCAAACTCATCTAAAACATACTTTCATATTACTAGCATTATGACTTTGCCAAAAGCTTTATTGCCTAATGTGTGACAGTAATGCCACCTCATTATCTCATGCTTTATTTGTAGCATCTAGCTAGCATTAGACTAGCTAGTTTTGAGCAAATCTCATACGATCAGCACATACATTTCATTTGGTTGCATATCAGTGGTGCAATATTTATTTATTTTATTAGGCCTATTTTTTTATTTATTTTTTATTAAATAATACTGTTTTATGTACATCTTGTCAGGAATCTCATAACCCTGTAGTGAAAAGACATCTATAGAGGGTTGATCTATAGTAAGGCACCCCCTGGTCTCAGGCATAGTGAGCTGGACATACACAAACGTGTGTTATCAATGTCTTTTGTATCACTTAAACATAGACTGTCTTAAAATATCTTTGTTAATATGTTTGTGTGCAAATTTAGAGTTGTAAGTAAGGGGAGGGAAGTAGCTTAAGCTAAGGCTAAAGGCAACACATGTGCTCGTAAAACAGTTTTCAAGGTTTTTTACTGCACTAAAGACCAAAGTAAGCACAAAGTAATTCAGTATTTATGTGCACACTAGGGTATGCGTATTGTGTGTATGATGTAAATTTTTTTCATTATGCTAGTACAGATTTTTCTAGCCGTGCATACAACAACAACAAACTACTGTTAGTATTGTGTATTCACCATGGTAACTGTTGTTTCCATAACCCAAAAACACCATGTTATTTTCACTTTGTGTTATTTTGTATATGTTTAAGGGAGACAGTACTGTGTGTGTCAACAATTTTTGTGAAAGAAATTTCCTTGTTTTTATTTTCTATATATAAAGTGGGTCGTGGCTTGGGAAAATGTGGGTCCCATGGCCAAACCAGTTGAGAAGCACTGCCTTACACAACTACCCTCTTTGTTCATTTACATGTATAGGCCTTTCATCTATTTATACATTTGCCCTTTGCAAACTGCAATCAGCGATGTTAGTGCCATTATTGGAATAATACTTTCTGCATCACTTTCAGTGTCTACGATTCATTCTCAGTGAATTTCTTCTTCTGTGATCAGTCTGCAGTCTGAATCTGTGTGGTATATATATATATATATCTATAAGGGCCTAAAATGAAACTAAGGGAGCAGGCCTGGACCATCAGGGGGTGCAGAGCAGTGAGTGGGCTGGTTGAGAGAAGCTGTCCTCTGGTGGTAAAAGAGAGACATTGTGAACACACCAACCTCCTGGGTAACTTACACTTGTGGGGTGTCACCAGAAGGTCCAGATTCTTCTGAGATAGATTGGGCCATATCGCCATCATCTCCTTCCTTAGTTCAGCATCCATCTGGTGCTTATCTACACCTCCTATTTACATAACAACAGGTACACACACATATATGCAAACATTTTTCCACAAAAACACATACACACAATTTTTGTTAATGTTTGAACAATGTATTATCCAATCTTATGCAGAAGTACTGTGCACAAAATCTCATAGAGTCATTATATTAAAGTGGGGTCCCAAATGTTTTTTTTTTGTTTTTTTTTTTAAGTTTGACTTTCCAAGATTAGACTAGATGTGAATCGCCACAGTACTTAAACAGCTAAAGGCAAATATATAAACTGTTCAAACAACAGGAATGAATGAGGGAAGAAAGAAAAAAGGGGTTGCCAAACCTTCCCCACCCTTGGCGATCTTGATGTCCAGAGCAGTTCGGATTAAGGCCATAAGGGTGGAATTAAAGTGCACTGTGTTGTCATCGGCAACTGGCAGGTCCATCCTCAACAGTCTCTGTGAAGAGCCAATCAGGACCAGTTAGAGCAGTGCTACTGAAATATATGTGTGCTTTGAACCTCCATGGAAGGGTGTGCTTTTGGTATGTGAGAAGAAATGGGAGGGGAAAGGAAGGAGGGATTTTCAGGATTAGCTCTGTGACCTTTGATACTCAGTGCAAGAATTAATTTAGAGCTGTTCTAGTGTGGTAACCATGGCTAAAGAGGAGAGTGATTAATGGCTCTTAACTGGTTGATGACAACCCAAAAAGAGGCTGCAAGTCTGTTCTCAGAGAACAAACATATATGCTTAAAGGTGCTCTAAGTGATGTCACATATTTTTTAGGCCAAAACATTTTTTGTCACATCCAGCAAACATCTCCTCACTATCCGCTAGCTGCTTGTCCCCTGAACACACTGTAATAAAATGGGGTCTCTCTAGACACCACAGGCTCCACAAACAACAAGAAAAACAAACTGGGCTCACCCGCACCACAAAACATAACAAACTGTTCCAGCCAATAACCGACAAGAAAGATTTGGGGGTGGGGTTTGGGGGATTAGTGCACGGATGAGGAGGAGGGAGGGTCTAGCTAGCCTCCGTTTTGTTTGACAACAATTTGAACGTCAACAAGAAGTTACGACTCCCGGCATCGCTTAGAGCACCTTTAATGCATATAATACAAAAACAATTGCTTACAATCAGGTAAAGCCAAAATAAATAGGCTTATCCACTTTTAAAAGTGAGATGGAAATTATTTTCTTTTGTTATTGACCTCAAAGGATGTTTAATCAAACAGCATTTTATTTTCTGCAAACTGCTGTTTTGAAATTTTTACCAAATTAGCAAGATGCCAACAATGACAGGTGGTGTGACATGACCTCACTCTCAAAAATCATGAACAAAACTATGTCACTAAGGTTAAACAAATCAAATTGCATATGCAATTTTAATTTCAACAAGGATAAGATAATAAGTAAATAAAGATAAATGCTTGTTTTAAAGGATTTTGTTGTTAGCTTTGTTCTGGGTCCTGAAGCAAAACCAGTCAAAAACCACTAATTCAGATTTCCATGAAACTGAGACTGCATATGCTACAAATCAGATGCATATATATGGTTATCTTGTTTTGTATGTTGTATCTTGTTTTCATATCAGCATCTGAGATGTCAGTCAAAGGGCTTTTCCAGGAGGAGGTTCACATATTTAACTCAGACCAGTGGATGAAGTAATAAATTAAAACACCGTTACATAAATGTCAGTGTTTTAAAGTATAATTCATCCTGTTCTGATCTGGGGAAAGATTATACTTAAACACAGAATTGCATTGCACAGAGTTCAATATTACCTCAATCCTTACGTTACCATGACACCCTCTGCAATGCAATCACCCACGTTACCCAATGTCTCCCCGTCCCGCTCCATCCCGGTAGAAACACTCACCCTCCACCCTCACTACCCTATTTCCCAGCATGCATCATGCAGTAACATGCATCACAGGACAAGCACCAGAGCAGCCAAAACTGAAAGCATCATCTAGTTGTTTCATTTCAGCTCATTCATTTAGGTTTAGTAGTGGTTGCTGTCTTTGAGAATCAATCATAGATGGACTACTAGATAAAACAAGAGCTCGATCCAGATTCTCTGGTCTCTCAATGCAAAAAAAAAAAGATGGGTGCAAGCTATTGGTTTAGGTTAGAGCAGCATTCTTCAGTAAAAAAAAAAAAAAAAAAAAAAGAACAAAAAAGGGAATGGCTTGTGAGTTGTTGTTGTGAAGAGGATGAGCTAAGAGTGAGGATTTGGCTACCTGCTGTGAAAGGGTAATACTTTAATGCTGCGGATGATAAAGAGAAAAGCAGTGGGCTGCCAGAGAGGAGTACCGGAGCAGGAATTGGTTTAGGACTGATAACTTTTACAGGAAGAGTTTGGATGGTTGAGATGGTAATGATGAAAGAGACAGGACAGAGACAGTGACACCAAATTTAAAGAGAGCCCAAAAGCTTCACGAAAATCCAAGGGCGAAGGAGAATGAAGCGAAAGATAAAGCTAGAGGAAATGTAAGAATAGAAAGCTCTACCACGGGCTGGTCACATTCTTTACAGGCGATCCTCTATTATGGGCAATAATGTTTGACAGAGAGAAAGAGGGTGAATGCAATGGTCATGGTAAGATTCCACTGAGGTTAGGGGCAACAGAGTTCCCATTAGACGGTAAGTGACCTGTCTGATTGAAAACACAGAGATTGTTGGTCTGCCACCACATGTTTATCTTGGTGGAGATCAGCGAACACTCTATGAAGCATAATATTTTACGAAATGGGAGTTCAAATGGGACAGAGAAAAATGAAGGGGGCGGGGCAAAGGTAAGCGAAAGGAGATCCCAGACTTGCAGAGGGCTCATTGAGGGCGCAGATCTCCTTTCCTGCATATTATAAGCTGTTTTTCACTGATAGAAGTGTGACATGTCAGTGTAGGTTTGCAGACAGACAGACAGACAGAGAGAAGGAGATAGAGAGAAAAAGCTAAGGGAGTATTGTGTGGGAGGGGCCAGTGGCCTGGAAGGTGGGGCATGCAGATGATTGGCAGAATGTAAAGAGGAGGGGCTGGAAACAGATTTGAACTGCATTGACAGAAGAAAGAGAAGTGGGAAAAGGCTTATTTGTGCAAAAGACTTGTAAAACGAGATTGGTTCCGTTGTAGTGCCATAACGCTACCCAATGATTATATGTGTGTTGATGCATATGTGTGTGAATGTGTGCTTATCTGTGTGTAAGCGAAAAGAGAGAGACAGAGAGCTGGTCCCAAGAGGAAAGGGTCCCTAAGAGAGCGGCATCCACAGAGCTGAGGGACTCGGAGGACTAAAGTCCTTCAGGCCTTCCTACCACTGCTGCACACGCACATTTGGGGGTGTTTTTGAGCGTGTGTGTTTGTGACGATGTGAATATACAATATGCATGTGTATGTGTTTACATGCGTCCCAATCTGCGTACTTATGCACTATTCTATGCCATTTTGTAGTAGTGTGTTCACACTGATAATTTAAAAAAGAGGTGCATTTCAAATACCCACATGATGCACTTATTTAACCAAAATAACAAAATGTGGAATGTTGGACAATTGATGCACTTAACTGTCGCCTCTTTTTTAACATAGCAAAGATGGAAGGACAACCAGCCTCCGATGCTGGATTACAAATTAACCTTATATAAGGTAGAGGACATAGTGCATAGTATAAGTGCATAGTGTGTAGTGCATCGTTTGGGACACATTTTTTGTGTTTAATATCATACTGCATCTCAGATCTGAAATTCACTGATTGATCACTGCTGTACAGTAAAGCATAAGCATTGTGCTTTAATGTATTGATAAAAATCGGAGACTTTTACGTTTCATCCTTTGAAGTTTTAATGAAAGCTATGAAAGTGTGCGCTAATGGTTTTGTGTGTGTATGTTTTCATACGGTGCAAAAGTGCTGAGAAGGTTTGTCCGTTCCTGCTTCCCTGTGGATCGGCCCACCTCAATCTAACAGCCTCGAACCCCGCCCTGCCACCAGAATCACAATAGCGCCCTCCATCAGACAACGAAGGAGGAAAAGAAGGAGAGAAAATAAAGAGAAAACACCAAAAGTACAGACACAGCGCTGGCCACTCGGAGGCCCTCTACCTTGTAGGCAACCCGTGCAGGGCACTTCTTCCCCAGGCCTAACGGAGGAGACATGTGCCTGAGCATCTCATACATATCCCTGAAACTGATTCTGCCACTGGGCAACCGAAACAAAACAAAAACCAAATGAAATGTGCATGGGAGAGAGAGAGAGAGAAAGAGAAAAAGAAAGTAAATCAAAAACGAAGTGATCAGGAAGGAGATGGGGAAGTAGAAGGGGAGGAGAACAGAACAGAACAAAAAGAAGGTTATTGGCCTGGACAAAAGGAGCGGTTTGGTAAACTAGGCTGCCGTAGGACTAATGTTGGTCATTTGTAGGTAAGGGGAGGGGGAGGTGGAAGGTGGGTGCTCAACGTCTGAGTGCTAAAACGGCGTTCTATGCATGTGGTAGGTTGCATAGAAGAGCATGCGGGCTTCAGAACAGGCATAAAGTCCCGCTGCTGGTAATGAAGTTTAATGTCAATGCAGTTTCTGTCCCCCTCCACCCAGAACAATGCACGCTACCATACCAGCTAGGCCTAGCCGTGCCTCAACAGCAAGCAAAACAAAAAATCAAAGATGGCTGATTCGTTTTTTTTTTTTTTTTGTTCGTTTGTTTGTCTTTCACTTAAGTTGTTTTCTCGTTTGCTTGTTCCATACACACAAGTGCACTAGTTCATGCCCCTGTAAGTGCCGGCATTGTCCTGCACATTCTCATTGTCATATCAAGTTGAATGCAAGTAGAAATGGTGAAAGTACAAAAACATTTTTGAAAAGAAAAAGAAGAGGAGGTAAGCGACATTCATTGCATTCTGGATGCTAGCAGGTGATATTAGTTTTTAAGTGGAAGTCAAACCTTGCAGGCCACCCTATGAGGACATTTCTTGCCTAAGCCCAGAGGGGGGTCGATAACTCGCAATAAACTGTACATATCCTTATAATGAATGCGCCCGCTGTAAGAAGAATACAGGGAAGTTAGAGAACACAACTCAGAACAGAGACATCGGCAGGAAGAAGAGCACAAGAACAGGAAGAAAAGCACAGAATCACACACACATTTTCTTATTTGCTCGTCACCCGGTTGTGCCGTCAAATCTGTTCTACTTCACTTCTTGTTTTTTTCTTTTTCCTTACTTCCTTCCATTTTTCAGTTTGCTCTGTTCTTTACTTTTCTATATTAACCTTGCTTATTTTTCCTTTCTTCCTCCCTCTTTTTCCTATTCCCTTTTTCTTCTTTTCTTTTTTTCATGCTTGCAATTTTGATTTAATCCCTCACCTCCTCATTATTTTCTTCCTTTCTTTTCTACTTCACTTTCCTTCATTTCCCTCCCTTCCTTCCTCCTTTCTTTCTTTTCCTTCCATCCTTACATCTCATTTTCCTTTCTCTTAATCATAATTTCTTGCTTCCTTCTTTTTGTTTTCCTCACTTGCTTCCTCTTTTCCTTCTGTCACTTGTATTCCTTCCTTCCTTTACCTTCTACTTTCTTTCCCCCTTCCTTCCTTTTTTATTTTCGTCCTTCAATACCCTTCAAACCATCATGTCTTTCTTTGATGTTTCCTTCCTTTCATCATTCGTTCCCTTTACTTAGTTTTTCTGCCTTCCTTTTGCTCTCTTTCATCTTACATTCTCTTCACCTTACATTCTTACTTTCTCTTTTCCTTCCCACCTTCTACCTCCTTCCTTCCTCCTTTCATTTCATTCTTTGTTTTCCTTCCTTCCTCTCCCCCTTTCTCATGCCCTTCTTTCCTTCCTTCCTCTCTTTCTCCCTTTGACGTCACCTTCTATTCACTTTTCCTTTCAATCTTTCTTCCTTCTTTTCCTTTTTCCCTTTTTTACGTCATATTTTCTTTTCTTGTCTGACTGATTCTGCCATTCAGAATGAAGACTCTCTGAAAAACTCTCTCTCCTCCATCTTTTCAGCATAATTTGGTAAAAAGGCTGTAATCCTGTTTGCATGTTAAGATTCAGTCTTTCCTATTCTTCCCTGGATATCTGATTAACTCTCGGTTGCCCGCCTACATTACTGTCTAACTTACAACATTAGGGTGACAGGCACTGGAATGCAGATACCAGGAAACTTAGCGTGTTCAGTAGAAGGGAGGGGGCTGGCACAGTAAGTTTGGCTTGCAGTATGCCGTATTCCAGAGTGGGAGGACTGGGACTCACAGAAGGGCATGTAGGAGGGTTTGGGGGGATTGATGGATTTTAGCAGAGCTGAGAAGCTCAAATCCATTATCCCTTTCTCTCAGCTGGTGCTGTGGTATTCTCCTCCCTGTTTGGTCCGAGGTAGGGTACAATAAAGCCAGGCTCTGTACTTTAAAGACTGTGCCAGAGGCCACAGCTCTACACCGATTTCAAAAACTAAGCATTCCAGTTGAACACATAAGAGAGAGCCATTGTGTGCTGTTATATAGGACAGAGGCTACATTTACAGGTGTGAAAATGTATAGGTAAACACATTTAAAGCACCAAAAAGTGTTTTGCAAATTTAGGGGCCAAAGATATTCAAAAAATTAGGGTGTGTTACATCCAATTCTGCATGTTAAAAGATTGCTTGGTCTGAACTAGAGGTCTTCACGGGTCCAAAAATTCGTGCCCAAACCCGAAAGAGACCCGTAATGTACAGTACTACAGCGAACCGACCCGGACCCGTCTATTATTTCAAAAGCTGGACCCGGACCCGTGTAGATTGTGTAGATTGTCACATATTCCACCTTAAATTGCTATTACAAGTCAATAAACCTGTTGCGAAAAATACAACCTTTTTTCTAAACTAATTTAAGAAGCCGTAGTTTCTCTTCCTTGTACCTGACTGTCTGTGATGCAATAAAATCCTCCGACAAGAAAGTTATCCATGTTATTCCTCTCGTTATTTCAAGTCCGAGCTTAATCCACTCATTATTTCAGCTTCAAAAGTCCGCTTGATGTCACGGTAACGACTGCGCACATGTACATTCTGACTCGAGGTAACTCGCATAATAACTTCGACTGTTTGCCCTTTTGAACTATAATAACGATCGCTCGTGCAATGCCATGGCCACTGACCTTATTTATTTGCTATCATCTCTGTGCTCTCTGCTCTGCGTCGAGTCTGAATCTGACCACTAAAACTTTAAGATTAAACGGTCCCTCACTGGTTGCCATAGAAACATGACACACGCTCGAGACTGCACATGCGTGCAAGTAACCTGAAATATGCCTTTTAACGTAATCTGAGCGTCATCAAAAACATTCATGTGACAGTGCACCTCAGATCTTGTTGCTGATTTGAAATATATTAAATATGAGTGTGTCAAGTCTGCAAGCATTATTACCGTGCGTGCCCTTGCATTAACTCTGAGTCTGCGCGCTCCGCTTCTAACGGCAGAGAGAGATCGCTTTTTTTCTTTCTTTTTTTGGCTAACACTTTTCTTTTCCTAATTTTACAAGTTGCAAGTTACAAGAAACACAAGCAGTGTGTGATCACGTCCGTGTGTTCTCCGAGTCCGATGACTCCGATCTCACGGGTATTACACACAATGTTAAACAGACCCGAAGTAATAGATTCGAACCCGACCCGGACCCGGCTGATCATTTAAAATGAACTCGTACGGGTCAACGGGTCTCGGGTGCACTGTGAAGACCTCTAGTCTGAACTTTCGATTAATTATCAAGAAACATGTTATTCACAATCTAATGGTTTCTATTCAACGTGTATTAATAATTTAAGAAATACAATAAAAAAATACAATTATAAGCTAATTTAATTTATAGCTTCAAGTTATTTAGTGCTTTTTACCATTAGTATGTAATATACAAGATTAATATAAAATAAAACATTGAAAGAGTGTGTTTATGTGTGCAAGTGCACATGGACTCACCAAGCAGCTGGATCATACTCTGCCCAGATTCTCACATACTCGTCCAGGTGATGGGGTCCCAGGATAGAGGAGTCACGTGTCAGGTACTCGAAATTATCCATGATCACAGCCACGAACAGATTCAGCATCTACACACATGTAAATTACAGGCCTAAGCAGACAAATCTGACAAGTCGAGATTACACACCAAATATACACTAGACTATGTTATTTCTTCACTTTTAAGCAATATTAAAACAGTACAATCATGGATGTCATGTTGTGACCTGTTGGTTTTGGTTTGAACAACGCCCAGCAATATACAATATAACTACATAACACAATACATACAGTAATACCGAATTTGCAGCTTTACGTCAGTAGATATAACCAGTAGTAGGAACACAGTTTTGTTTTGCTGTTTCGCTGGAACAGATGGAAAAGCAATAGAGAAGTATGTTGCATGTCTGAGTCACTTTTCACCACTGACGACAAATGTGCCGACCAGTCAGCAAAACATCAAAATGATAAATTCCAGTGCCAGATTCCCTTTCATTATAATATAACGCCCACTAAAGAAATGGAAACTGCTGCTCAACAGTCGGAGATCTTTTCATCTCTCTTTGATGCAAGCTCTGCACAAGATGTTTTGTAAAATAGTAGGGATATTCCAAAAAGCTGTGGATGAAATGTACTCACTATAAATGGAGTACAACGGTAGTAACAACAACAGTGCTGATGTTCTCACCAGAAAGGAACAGAGGAAGATGAAGGAGACAAAGTAGAGATAGGCAAACTCGCTCCCACATTCTGCCTCCACGTTACCAGAGTGAGAATCACACTCCTTCTTTCCCAGACATGACAGCATGATTTCATGCCATGCCTCACCTGTAGCACTCCTACAAACACACAGTGTTGAACTACGGTTATAAAGTGTTCGTAACCCACACACAACATTCAATAGAGCCAGTCTGTGATTCACACACGAACCTGAAGAGCAGCATTAGGGCCTGGAAAAAAGTCCTGAAGTTGTTGTGCTGGTTTATGGCACTCTCACCATCCTCCTCAATCGCAATGTTCCCAAACAGCTGGGAAACACAAAACCCACCCCAGCATAAGCCCACAATCTCATTGCCCACTACCTTCAAATATAGCCATTTACTTATTCTCAGTATGTCCTGTGCAGTCTCCCACACACTCTCTCTCACATACTCACCTGCATGCCAATGATGGCGTAGATGAAGAACAGCATGGCGATGAGTAAGCACACATACGGCAGAGCCTAAGCAAAGCAGATAAGTCAAAATTAGCCAACAATTAAATGTGTGTGAAAACCTGCTATCTTGCAGTTTGAGGAGAAATGTGCAGCTTATTGTCAAAATGATAGGATACTAGGACACTTTTTGAGATGATTGTTGGGAAGGGGGGGGGGGGGGTCCCAATTAACCTGAATTAACCCCGAACAAAAACATTGACTACATAGAAAAATAAGCTATGCATTCTTAATTGCTTTAGTTATTCATTGTCCGTGTTTTATGCAAGTCACATTGTAAATATGCTCTTTTCATAAAAAAATTCTGACTAGCACATAGCTTAAGTGTGTTTGCACCTTATCTGCTTAATCTCATGTAAAATGACCTGTTTAGATTTAATTAATTTACACGCAAAGTGCCTCAGATTCAGCTCACACAACTCCAAGGTTATCAATGTTAACTTAAACTAAATCTAAAACTATTAAAACACCTTTTAATTGAAATATAACAGAAAAATTAAATAAAATAAAAAAATATTAGATGAAACAATTTCGCTTTGGCAACTAACTTTTTAAGTTAAAGGGTAAAATTACTAACTGGAAAAGAATGTAATAAAACTTAACTAGAACTAAAAATAATATAAAAACAAAGCCTAAACAATAATGTAAAAATGTAAGAAAACTTACAAAAGTACATAATGAAATGACTAACAATTGAGCTAAAATTGAAATGAAAACTGAAAATATAAAAATAAAAGCTCATTCAAAATATTAATAAAAGCTATAATTATATTTAAATAAAAAGGAAATGACAATACACAGGTCAAGCAATTCAGTCTGCAATGTTATCGATTATGATTGGATTATTTGAAAGATTAATAAAAAAATGTAAAAAAAAATTGTTTGCTCAACAGCATGCTATAGTAAAAACTTTAGGATTTTACCTTGAAAGACTGAACGAAGGTCCAGAGCAGGATGCGTATGGTCTCACCCTGCCTGAGCAACTTAATGAGACGAGCAGCTCTGAAGAGCCTTAGAAAACTCAGATTTATGAAGTTGTTCTACAGAGACAGAAAGGAAGCAGCAGACAGAAATAGAGAAGGGGCAGACAGAGAGAGACAGGAAATGATGTCAGTCGAATACATTTGTTTTCAAATTGTGTACAAATTATAAAGGACGGAAGGATAGAAAGATAGAAACTAGGAGAAAGGAGAAACTAAAAAAAAAAAAAACTAAAAAAAACAACAAGACTGAACAGGCTCAGCATATCCAATTGTGAAAAAGGGGAAAAGACAAAGATAAAGGGAGAAGGCAGCAACTCATACAAAAAAATAATATAATTATATAATAAAATAAAATATTTTAATAGAGTCCTCATTAGGGAAAGGGAGTGCACAGACCCTAACTTTTTGCTTCAGTCAACCAAATGCACTGATCTGTAGATTCACGTGGAGTCATGCCAGCCACACTAATAGCTTACAATGACCAACAGAGGGCACTAGCAAAGACAAGGAACATGTGCTGGGTTAAAGGACACATTTCACAGGTCAGTTGTGGGAAAGTTTTTTTTTTTTCACTTTTATTGAAAGCATCAGAAACCGAGGGGAAGAAACTGATTGTTTATTGTCCTTTAAGCAGCACAGAAATACAGGGAAACAAAAAAAGAATATAAGATCACTGTAGATTTAACTCCATCTCTACCATCATTATTTAATTTAAATTCATAAGTTAAATGTCTTTCGTACGCTAACATCTATGTGTGTGTTGATGTATTTGAATGCATCTTCAGTATGAATATGCAGTGTCAGAAACAATAATAACTAGCCTTCCCTGTCAGCAAAAAAAGCAAAGCATGCATTCAGGAAACCTGCGGAGATGCACCAAAGTTTACACTGTGTGCTTCAGATCAACAACACCTCAACTGAGAAGGGTTTTGTCATACTGTTAGGCAAGCAGGGGTGAAAGGTCATCATGACTCGAGCACATGCATCATTATATTATCATCAGCAACAGGGAAACAGATCCATTAGATGCATTACTACAAAAAAAAAATTACAAACCATCTACATGTAGATGTTGCAGAAGCATGGTTTATAGCAGTATTTTTGGAGGTTGTATAAACAACCATTGTGATTGTTCAGGTCAGGTCATGGATATACACATGACATTCATAGTGCATTTTGATTGGATGGAGTCATCAGAGAGCAAAGCCGCCATAAAGAAGAGTTTAAAGAAAGCATGTAAAACAAAGATAAAACAAGACATGAATTATCATTTATCATATCAACAAACCTTTCAATCAAATAAAGGTTGATTATAACAAAAAACATTTAATTCTTTTAAATGATGCACTTTTCATATGCATTCAATGCAGTTTGAAAAGCTTTTATCAATACATATATTTGTCAGTCATGTAACTGGAGATCAGACAATTTTAATGAAACATCAGGTCTAAACTCTTCAGATGGATCTCCAGGAACAGGACTGGGGCTTATGGGATTCAAAACAAAACAACAACAGCAAAAACCACACCATATCATAAAGTATTTCACATCACATTTCTGTTAAAAGACACTATGAAATTAAATTAAAAGCTCATTTATGTTTGCTTTGAGGTCATCAATATGCTCGTGCAATCCTAAAAACTGATAAAGAGTAGATTTCATATAAAATTAATATTCACAGTTTTTCTTTACTGGTGAAATGAAACAAAATATAGATGACTGAAATGTAGGCCCAATAAAATGCTGTCTAGAATGTGAATTTCCCTTTCCACTAATGTAACCTGTCGTAGATAGTATAACCTATGGCCTACTGCCATTTAAAAATATAAATAAAAAAATGTAAAATAAATAAATGAACATAAAAACATTTTTAAAATAACCACATAAAATAATAAATTTCAAAATAAATAATTATCAAGATAAATACATAAAAAATATTATTTCAAATAAATAATAGATAAAAATAAAACACAATAAAAAAACTAATTCAATATAACTACATAAAAATATTATATTTCTGATGTTTTATATATACATGCTGATGATCTGCTGTGAAACCAAGAAAAATAAAATACATATACACAAACACTAACATGTTTTACTAATTTTTAGAGATGACCACTTTAGTTTGTTGCATTATGAATACATGTTAGCATTTGAGAACATTGTTTTTACTGGTAGGTCACTTTGATCTGGCTCGGGGATAAATGACAAAGCTGGAAGAGTAACAAACCCCCGTCACCACTGAGCACCACTGGCTCACTGATCTGCCTCACACACCAACTGGGACGATTATATAAGACTTTTAGGAGTTCCTTACACCTCAGTGAGCAAGAGAAGATCCTGCTGAGAGTCTCTCAATCACATACGGAAATATACACACGCGTACAGACAGGATACACAAACAAACACACACTCACAGATGGCAGCCCTTCTGCTACACACTTACCCCTAGCTCTGTGACTAAAATATCAGTGATGCTGCCAAGTACAGTCACACAGTCGAAGATGTTCCAGGCATCTTTGAAGTAGTTCTGTGGTAAAAACACATAGATGCGTTTGTCAGTTGGGCTTAAGGAGGACTGCGCTTAGCACACACACACACTCAGTGACCCGCCGACAGAAAAAGGAGCAAACAATTAATTTTCACTCTCTGGTGCTAATGAACCATCTCCTTTCCCCCTCTATCCCTTATTCCTTCATTGAGTTTTGCTCTCCTTGTACGAAAGGGGTAGATGCCAAGAAGACTAGTGGCCCAGATCCTGAACATGATGGCCTTTTTGTGAGCTGCCAAGTGACTGCCTGCAGGAAGACAGTGCATTAGGCCCATTCAGTACACCAGCTGCAAGGGAACAGGGGCAGTGTGTGTGTGTGTGTGTGTGTGTGTAACTCTTTCCATCAACCACTCACCATACCAGTCATCTTAATTTCGCTCAAAATCTGTCCTTCTTTTTCCATCTTCCACTCTTAAACACTTCAGTGTCCCCTTTAGCTCACTATCTTCATGTGCGTCTCTTACTGGCATGACGCTGAGCTGACTATAACCATTTCCTTCGTATCTTGTGCTTCCATGTCCCAACGCTTCAGAACACAACCTCTTTGATCTCTTTCTATCACGCTTGATCTGTTCATAAATCTGCTTATGCAATGCTGAGTCTGAATAATACAATGTTATTCTTGTATGTACATTTGTGTAATTGTGTCTCTCAAAATTAGACCTTTTCGCACACACACTTAAACATGAGAAGACTGTACTGTGGACTCACCAGCGCTCCGAAGGCAATGATCTTCAATATGCACTCCATGGAGAAAAGTGAGGTGAACACCATGTTCAGGTTGGCTAACACAGCTTCATAGGCATCTGATGCTCCATCATACTAAACAAACGCAACATATTTAAACTGTATTAAACTGTATATAGAAAGGTCTCATATCTTGGTAACTGGACTGCAAAAAAAAAAAAAATACATCGGTAAACATAGTAATGAAATTTTTTTTTAGTTTATTTGCCCAATGTGCTGGTTAAATAACAATGCTAGAGACTATAAACTCTGCAATTGATAGTTTGCACCATCACAATCTTTTGAAAGCAATTTTACTATACACTGTAAGTCTGGTTCTCAAAATATAAAAAGCCAGATGTACTAAAGTGAAATACTGCCACACCTTCATCATAAGGACAATGGTGTTGAGGGCAATCAAGGCCATGATGGTGTATTCAAATGGAGGAGACACCACAAACTCCCACATGCGGTACTGGAATGTTTGTTTGTTCTGAGGCATGTGGCGCGTGAGCGGTTTAGCATTGATGGCGAAGTCTATGCAGGCTCTCTGAAAACAGAACAGATACATATTGTTATTGGATAATACACCATATAAATGAGACCAATGCCAGGGCTATGCATAAAGAAAGAGCTAGACCAGGGGTAGGCAAGTTCGGTCCTAGAGAGCCGCAGACCTGCAGAGTTCAGCTTCAACCTTAATCAAACACACCTGAACAAGCTTATCAATCCACTCAGGATTACTAAGGTACAGGCAGGTGAGGGTTTTTTTCAGGGTTGGAGCTGAACTGTGCAGGACTGCGGCTCTCTAGAACCAAACTTGCCTACCCCTGAGCTAGATGGATAACTTAGCTTAAAAACCATCCATTTGATAAGTCCTTCTTCACCTCATTCTTTTCCAGGCTATAATCCTCCATCATTTTGTCTCCTTGCTCCTGGAAAGTAATGATGATAAGAGCCACGAAGATGTTGACGAAGAAGAAAGGGAAGACCACGAAGTACACCACGTAAAAAATGGACATTTCCATCCGGTAACCTGGACTCGGGCCCTGATTCTCAAAGGTCGCATCCACTGAATGTTTCAGCACCCTGGAGAGTGGCAAAAATATGAGACATTGATAATAATGTCAAATATTTTAGGTTACTGTAGCAGGTCCTTAGATATGCCATTTAAAACAACTTCAACTTTAATCAAATTGTGATTTGTAATGAAAACAATACATTAGAAAGCAATTTCACCATTGGCTTAAAGCATTGGATACATACACTGGAAACTAGGTTAGGTATTGAGATGTATACATACTGTGGCCACCCCTCTCCAGTAGAAACGGTGAAGAGGGTGAGAAGGGCCCAGAGCACATTGTCGTAGTGGAAATCGTATTTCTTCCATTCCCGCTTCTGCGCCCGCACTTCATTATCTCTTTCATAGACAAGATACTCGCCCCTAACAACAAAATGCTTTTAGAATAACATGCCAATGTGTCTGTTTATCAGTGTGTTTGTGTGTGTGTGTGTGTTTTGTCTCACCTGCAGTCACGCTCAAGCTCCTTGGATTCATCGGTACAGTAGAAGAAACGACCTTTGAAGAGCTGCACAGCCACCACAGCAAAGATGAACATGAACAGCATGTAGACAATGAGGATGTTCAACACATTCTTCAGAGAGTTCACCACACAGTCAAAGACAGCCTGAAAATAGACAAAACAGTGAAGAGACAAATTCAAATGCAACCTGAAAACAGAACACAAACTCAGCCTTATAAGACAAAACACAAACCAACATATCTTCAAAATGCTAAAATACTGAAAATAACTGAATAAGGCTGTTAAATATGCACAAAAACTGAATTAGCCAACTGAAACAAATAAAAGAAATAAATGAAATACCCTAAAATGCAGCAATAAAACAATAAAAAAGCAGTTTGAAAAAAAAAAACAGAAAATGAACGACAGAAATGTAATTATAGATATGACAAAAAAGCATCAAAACTGTACAAACACATTTAAATAAAACTAATAAATGATCATAAAAACGGGAACAGAATTATAGCAAACTAATCAAACAAACTAAACAAACCAAAAACAAATAAAAAACACAAAAAAAATAAAAATAAAAAATAAAAAAAGCCAGAGACAAAAAAATGAAATACAACCCTTAGATAAAACAAAACAGCATCAAAATATACAAAAATAGATTAACTGTATTAAAAAAAGAAAAAAAAGATAAAAACTGAAATTAATAAACAAATGTAAAAAAAAAAAAAAAAAAAGAAACACTTTAATGATAGAAACACAGCCAAAGACAGATACATCGGTAAGTGATGCAAATAAATACACAAATTCAAAGAAGGTCTGAAAACCAGACAAAATAGATAAATAAATAAAATAATTTTGGCAAACACAGCCAGAAACAGATTACACAGAAAAATATAGCCCATGTAGTGAAAAAACAACCATCCTCTGTAAACAAGCAAAACTCAACACAAGGAGGAACAAAAACAGGCAAACACAGAGGTACCTTCAGCTTTGGCAGACGCTTGATGGTTTTCAGAGGCCGAAGTACTCTGAGCACACGCAGGGACTTGATAGTACTGATGTCTTTCCCCTTGCTGCTTCCTCTGCAAATAAACAAACACACACACACAAACACCAGTGAGTAAGAAAGTGAAATGGCAGGAAGCGTTAGGCTACATGGGTAATTGCTCTTGCACACACAAAATTTAGGGGTGAGTTAGTAGCTCAGGCTTTTAAAACCATGAAACATGCCTGCTACATCCACACATTTACTCCCAGCCATTCAGGAATCTCATCTGTGTCTCCTCACTGAGAATGTAGCATGTTGTAGACAGACAATCAATCCCATTTCACAGCACTTAGGATAGACACATACTAAAATACACACAGTCAACCTCACAACACACACTGTCAGACAGGCTCGCTGGTGTGGCTCATGCTGTACTGAAAACTAGCTCAGTGGATGTAATATCCATTGTACTGTCTTAGCTCATGCTGGAACCACCACTGTACCTCTTTTCCAAAGGAACACTGGCTGGTTTCATTACAATGCCATGACGACAGCATGAAATATACAGAGCAGATTCAGGCATCCCTGCTGAAGAATGCCCAGCCAAACCTCTTTCTTTCTTGTTTGTGGGGTTGTCCGTTAGCAAACACAACATATAAAAGAACCTGGAAACACACATCCAGTCACTCCAGAGAGAAGGAGCTTCTACCAATCAGCCCTGGCTTTGTAGTGTGAGGAACAGTGTCACCCTGAACCTAGTCAATCTGAAGACTTTCTGGTATTATCACAATTTGCACACTGCTCTTGTGGTACCCAAGCACAGCCATCCACCAGATGTGTGTACAGCTGTTGCACGGCAGATGTGCAGCTAGTGACCAGTAAGCCAAATGCAAAAGTTGTACATTGAAGACTAAACTGTGGAATGTGTGGTTGTACACTGATTTATGTCACTGCAAAACAAATGTATGTAATGATGCATCCCCCCACCCCTTAGAATCACATACAGTGGGGTCTAAAAGGGATTTTTATTTTGTTTTCAAAATGAATAAAAACATTTAAGCTTTTAAGGTTGAATAGAAATGTTTTTGGAAGAAGTCTCTTACGCTCATCAACCATTTATTTTATAACAAACTGTAAAAACATAATACTGTGAAATATTGTATTTTTTTTAAACTGTCACTTTTAATCAGTTTAATGCATCCAAGCAGAATAAAACTATTAAATTCTTTAAACATTTGAATGGTAGTGTATATAAGCAAATAAAAAAATTAGTAAATCCAGTAAAAATACATTGTTTGTTAGGCTAACAAATGATTAATATTCATTAACTAATACTGATACTCATGAAGGAATGATGCCTTAAATGTGGTTCTGTTCCACATGCAAAGCAAATATTTATTTATTTTAGGTGAATTCTCTTTGTCTAACATTTGCCCCCGCCCCCCAAAAAAAACCACATTCTCACACTTTTGGACCTCACTGTATGAAATATAGATGTATATTTATCTCTCTCTTTATATATTTTGCATCTTTGCTGTCTTCCCTGTCCTCTCTTCTCCTCTTCTGTCTCAGTGTCAAGGACAGAGGGCAGCGCTCTAGATTTCCAGTGCCGTGCCGAATCCTGCCCCCTCAGCAGATGTGGTTATACACTGTCAAGCATAAACAAGCGTCCATCAGAGAAGCGCTGTTAGAGTGACGGATGCAGAGGTGAGGGACCTCTCAAACCCCGCTATCAGGACTACGTGGACTGAATGATCATCTACAGGTGGTTTACACAGAAACAGAGACAGAGTGATAGAAGAGATGGGTGACTTGCAGACAGAGATTGAGACAAATCCCAAAAAGAAAGAGAGGAAAGCTGTGTAATTGCCAGGACAAGCATTAAGAGCAAAAGAGGGAGGAAGAGAGAGAGAAAAAGAGAGAGAGAGAGACATTACCCGCTGCCTCCGCTGTAGGTGTGAGCAGTTGAAGAGATGAGAGAGGAATCAGACACACATTCACACACACAAGACACGGGGGAGAAAGGGAGTTTGAAGGAAGAAATACATTAATATGAGACATACAGTAAAGAGAGAAATAAGGATGCAGACTTGTGAACTGTTACACTTTGTGCATCCACAGACTCATACATCTGTGTTCACTTACCCATTTATATCATTTACAAAACTCTAAACAATATATAAGCTACGTCAGCAGAACATTTAGCCTTATATAGCCAGACTTTTGACTTGTGGCAAAATGTCTGGTCATCCTTGCAGCTTATTCTATTAGGCAGGAAGTGACCGCCTGACTGACATGTAACGTGATCAACCACAGTCCCTTTTGTTTTTATGTTGTGATTAAGGGTGGGTTTTAAAAAAAATACATTTTATCAAAATGGAGTGCAGCAGACAGGTTCCAGAAATAAAAAAACTAATCCTTAAAAACCTTTGCATTATTCTGCTGCATTATTATGTTGAAGCCCACAGTATTTAACTGTATTTTGTAAATTAATCACATCTAACAGCAGAATTTCTTGTGAAAAACTACATTACCATTGATTCTGATAAATCTTGGGAAATAAGTAAACTGCACCAAAGAACTCTTTAGAGCCTGCCCACTCCTGCGAATTACTGACATCAGACACTTTTCCACCGTCGGGACCAACTGGAAAAATAACCGGAACCATTCCTTTTTTATCTTAAAACTGTTTGTCTTGACCGAGTCAGTCCACCTAAACTCACTCCTGGAAGTTTCATTAAATTTAATCTATCAAGTCTGAACTTGCCTTTTTTAGTGTACAATATGCATCAGGCGGTCAGTGAACAGACTGTGGGTGGTCTGTAGGCATGCCGTAATGAGCTGAGACTAGCTAATGTACACATATGCACACTTTCACACATATCTAAATCTATTTGAGTAGTAAACATGCATTGCTATGGTGGCTATGGTGACAGCTTCTGGAGTTAGTTGCCATGCCTCCTTGTTCATCATGACCTTGATCTAGTGCTTTAGAGCTCATACTGTCACATGGCATATGATAGTATGTCACATGGCACTGTCATATGACCATACGCACTTCACCATCCGAGCAATGGAGACCCGAAGCTCTGCTGAAGTCTGCGATTGATACAGATTTATTCTACAAGGTACTTTAATTGCAAAAACTATAAGAAAAATAATAAACAGCAAATTTTAAGATGGATTCACGCCAACTTATTAAGTCCAAATCAAGTGCTCAGCAAAAAAAGAAGCAGGTTCAAGTCTGTCATCTCAAGCAGTTTACGGGTACAAATCAGGAAATGTGGACAGCTGTGTGGCCTAAACACATACAGACGTTCTCAACAAACATCTATCTAAGGCACGAGAAAAGATTCTCTAGAGATGACCTGGATCGATTCCATCATTAAAAACTTAATTGTCTTTGCCACTAACTCACTCAAACCTGCTATATTTCCAAAGTCCTATTCCAAAGTGTCTTTTTTGTCAATCATCCCTATTAGTAAAAGTAGAGTACACCTGTTGAAAGGTGTGTAGTAAGCAGGGATGAGATGTTAATGCAAAGACCTTTGTATATTAACTGTCCCACCAAGAAATACTTCATCACCAATATCAACAGATAGTTAAGACTCATTTCTGATTGGATGAGCTGCATTCAAAGCTGTTTTAATGCACATCGGTGATCAAACATTTATATATTATCACATCAAGTGAACCAAACCAAGACCAGCCTTATGGTAAATATGAATGAACTCTGCTTCTTGGCATATGAATGAATAATTCTGACAATTATTATTATTAATAATCATTATGAATATATTATTATCTTCTTATTATTGTTTAATTTAAAAATTGAGTCTCGTTTTATCGTTTCTAGAATTGTATAGAATAGAAGCAAATAGCCAACTGATACACTATTTTTTAATACTTATGTTATGTATTTGTTATGCAGCTTTCTGACCCTATATGGCAGCTCAGGGAAGTGCATGCTGGCATCTGTTTCTTTGAACTTTGCAGCTATGCAGTTTCTCTCTCTCTTTCTCGCTTTCTCTCTTTGCCGCAATAAATAGACTAGTCTAATTGGATCTTGCGTTCATCAAAATGGTGATACACATCTCAATTGGACAGTGCCCTTCTAGGAGGTGAGCAGTTTGATTGTCTGTAATCCCATTATGGTGTTATCTTTCTGGGCAAAGACCCTGTCCAGGCCTAAGAGGTTCTAATGTATTCTGTGTAGTCTTGTTTTCGCTGCTTTCCCTGGGCAGCTCTGTAAAGGTGAGCTGTATATAGAACTTCACCTGACATGTCTCTTTATGGCGCTATGAAATCACTCTGCAAGTGTATTGGTCTAATCTATTACATTTTTATAGTGTCCAGATCTAGTTGTGAGGTCCCTGTAATGTTAGGCGAGTCATTCTATGAAAGGACCACCTGTGTCCATTCATCTGATGAAGTGCAAAATCTTTACATATAAATAAAAAAGTATAAATATAAACATGCTATTAAATAAATGTATAAAAATGAACAAAATTACAGTTTGTAATGCAATATAATTTAACCTGTATTGAAAAATTATATTTAAAGGACGATTTTACATAATTTAATAGACAAAAATGTATAATTTGTATAAAAATATATGTAAATAAAAGAATAAAGTGCACATTGGTTTACCTATTCACACTATACCAGACAAATTTATTTAAAAATATTAATTTGAATTAAAACACAATCATTAATTTAATTTAATTTAATTTAATTTAATTTAATTTAATTTAATTTAATTTAATTTAATTTAATTTAATTTAATTTAATTTAATTTAATTTAATTTAATTTAATTTAATTTAATTTTAAAGATGCCTTTCCAAAATAAAAAAGGCACTTATTATACAATCACATATTCATGATAATATTATCTGTTGTATATCATTCATACCACAATTATAGGACATTTTAGAGAAATCGTATTCGAAGGCCGACACGAAACAAAGAGACACACATGTACACATAGACACAAACACGTATGTTAACACATTTAGGTGTCCACATACTGTAGAAAGTACCAAGAGATGATTAGCTGTTAGATTGAGTAACTGCAGCTGGCTAAAGAATGACATGGCTTTGCCCTTGGCTTGTGTCCTATGTGTGAGGGACGTGGTGAGAGGACGTTTGAACGGACAATCAGACAGACAGATCAGTCTACAGAAGGAGAGGACAGGCGTGTGATGAGAAGGACAGGCAATAAGAGCAAACAGAGGGGAAAGGGAGAAAGAAAGAGACATTACCCCTCTCCTTCCCCACCGCCTCCTGCACTGTAGGTGTTGAGATGATCAGAGACAGGAAGACAGAGACAGACAGAGCCAGAGACACATACAAAGACACAAAACACACAGACACAGAAAAAAAGGCACAGGGAAAGAATGGGGGTTTTGAAGCAGGAAAAATATCAATATGAGACAGAGAATACAATCACAAAATAATGGCAGAGCTCCTAGTTTGTTTTATATGTGGACACCTAATCTAGTGTGAACACTTGAAACAATTTAGATACAAATACAAAAATACATGTATACAAACAGGGTCCAAAATTAACATTTTGCTACACCTGCCTTGGCTGGCAAATTGAGAAGAACCTACTTACCGATCATAACCGATCATAACCGATCATCTTTTCCATACTTTGTAATTTCAACCAGGCATTATTTTCTGCGGTGGTCATCAATTACATTTTCCAGTATGGGTCATTTACACCTTCGTTTACACTTTACTTGCATTCGATGCTCTGCAAGTGCTAATTTTGGACTCTGTACAGAAAATACTAAATAAACATGCACAGATACACAGATATGAGTCACTCCAGGAAATTGACTGAAAGGTTAAAAACAGACTGAGAAAGATAGCAGAGATATGGGAACTGTTCCCACGCTCACAGCCAGGGAGCACCAGTCACCCCAGAGCGCCTGCCGTTCTGAGCGCACTATCGCTGTGTGGAGAGAAAGAAAGGACTACTGGAGAATCTAGCCATGATAGGAAAGACTAAAGTTTTTTTAGGACAGGCAGTCACATCCAAATTAACCTCTTTATGAATCATCTAATAAGAAACTTATTTCATGCAGGAGCTAAAGATGTGGGTGCAAACGGAAGTGAGGTTGGGTGGGATTGGTGGTAAGGGAAAAACAAAGAAAACAATTTCTTTAAGAAAGTCATGCTGGGAAAGATAATCAATGCAGTTTGCAAGCTCTGTTTGTCCCCTCAAATACAAATACAAAATTTGTATTTTTTCTTTATATGTTATTGTTTCTACTGCTTCATGCCCCTTTTTAAAACAAAATACATCTCCATAAACTACTTAACAACGAAGTCTGAAATACTGTATTCAAATGTTTAGTGTTCAGATGCCAAAAAAACCCCACATTAAATGAGAATGGGAATTTCGGCATCAGACTCCGCATGAACACCTATGTAGTGCAGAATTATTAACAGGTATTTTACACTTTCACATTTAATTTGTCAGACTTGTGTGAACAGGTCTTCATTAATATGAATTTTTTCTATCTGACAGCCATTTACATTGCGTATGCATGGTACATGTCATGTGTTGTGTGTATGTCCACCTAAAGGACCAAGCCGGTCTGGAACTGTATTGCATATGGACCTTTTTGTGGAGAAGCATTTGTGTGCAATCACAATTACAGTTGTTCAGGGACTGAGGAGGATGTACACAAACACACAGACAGAACCATATTATATTACTCTTTCAAAGCATCCAGATTCATGCTTTCATTCAGGTCATCAGACATGTCGATTCCCAGAATCTGTTCTCATGCTCTTTACTAAGTCTGGAAAAGAGCCTTTTGCATGCATTTTTTTCCAGTTTCATATTAACAGATGCACCTCTCTGACCTCTCCCTCAGTCCAGTTGCTGGGCTGTATGCTTCAACTGCGATCAGATACACGACCTGGAACAGCTTTATTCATCTTGTCAGCTATCCTGATTGCCAATTATACATCCCTTCTTTGTTGTTCCTGACTTTATTGATAGCAGTTTGTTTAACAAGATTCCTGATCATTTCAGTGTGATCTTAAGAGTTTAAACAGCTAATTTCTGCATGGACTGTGACAAAAAATGTGCTACACTGGACCCAACTGTAAACCCTCAAAAACAATTAAAAATAGTTTCAACTAATTATAAATAGACTATCAATTTTACAAAACTGTAGCATAAGGTCCCTTAAATGTTTTGCCCTTGCTCTCTTGTTTATTTCTTATTGTCTGTTTTCCTCATGTTTGGCTCCAGCTGTGAATGCGTAACAATGGAGTGTACAAATACCTTAGGTGAGTGTGGCTGGATGCTCCAGAGATTCCTGGGCACTAAAGGGTTACAGGTGCCCAGGTAGGGTCATCACCCTCATGGAAATGGGCCCAAGCGTGCCCATAGGGTAGGCATTGGGCAAAATGTAGGCATGGTGGGGCAGGGTGGGGATATTCAGTAAGAAATGACCAAACTGGGGCTTAATGTGAGGAAGGATAAGGAGAGGAAAAGACAGGGTAAAGATATGGCAAATGCATATCCAGAGCAATGTTGAGAGAGAAAAGAAAGAGAGAGAGCTGGGTTTTATGGGTAGCAGGCTGGCGCTCCAGGGTGGCAGAGAGCTGTGCTGACTGCACTGGCGTTTGACCTGTAGGGAGCAAGACGGGAAAGGACGAGGAGAGGCAGCAAACAGGAGAGGAGAGAGGAGTGATGCATGAGCGCTGGGGCCTTGATGACACTTACGTGAAGGCAAACGCCACCAGGGCACCACTAACCACTATAAAGTCCAGGATATTCCACAAGTCACGGAAATATGAGCCTTGATGCAGGACAAGACCTAAATCTACCATCTAAAACAGAGAGAGAAATATTTAGTTAGTGCACTGCTATTCAGAAGTTTGGGGTCAGTGAGATGTTTAAGTTTTTGAAAGGAGTCTCTTCTGCTCACCAAGGCATAATTTATTTGATCAAAAATACAGTAAAACAGTAATATTGTGAAATGTTATTACAAATTAAAATAACTGTTTTCTATTTCAATTGCAAAATGTAATTTATTTCAGTGATCCATAGCTGAATTTTTAGCAGCTATTACTCCAGTCTTCAGTGTCACTTGATCCTTCAGAAATCATTAAAATCTGCGGATTTGCTGTTCAAGAAACATTTGTTATTATTATTAAAACAGTCGTGCTGCTTAAAATTACACAGTGATATATAATTTTTAAACTTCAAAAGAACCTGATTTATAGATAACAGATCTTGTATTATAATAATTTTTTTTAATGATTTTCCAGGAATACCTATTTACTGTGTGATCTGAGTGTCTTTTTCCCATTTGTGAACAAATTGTCACTTAGAAAATGTAATGTGAATACAGATGAAAAAACACTAACCAAAACCATGAGTTTTGTATTATCATATAGTAGTTGGTTAAATTAAGTCAGTGTATAGTTAGTGGAGGTTGGTTAAAGGACAAATGAAATGTTATTGCATTTCCCTGCTGTATAATAAAAAAAAACCCTGCTAAAACCAGCCTAAGCTGGTTGACTGATTTTAGTTGGTCATCCAGCCCAGTCTTTGCTGGTCAAAGCTGACCAGAAGGCTGGTTTTAGAGGGGTTTCGACCACTTCCTTAGCTGGTCAGACTGGGAAACCAGCTGGAACAACCAGCTAAAACCAGCTTGACCAAGCTGGGAGACCAGCTTAAACCCGATAAGTTTAGGCTGGTTTTAGCAGGGTTATTTTTTTCAGCAGGATAGAATAATCGCTATTAATAATCGTGATTATAATTTTAATCAAAATAATTGTGATTATCAGTTTAACCATTATCGTGCAGCCCTACTTCATATTATTGCATGAAACAACTCTGTACAATATACATATAATGTGTTTATGAGTGAATCACAGACCATCCTAGCCCAGACAGATGTGCAGGACAGGTATGTACCTTAATGAGCATCTCAAATGTGAACACACCCGTGAACACATAGTCAAAGTACCGCAGGACCTGAAAACACAAATGAGCGACACAGTATTAGCAATAAAATGAAACCCTTTATGAAAAATCAATAAGACAAGAGTAATACAAAGACTAATAAATAAACAGATGAAAATGATGGAGAAGTGAACTAGTAAATTACAAGTGCATCTCAATAAATTTGAATGTCATGGAAAAGTTCATTTATTTCAGTAATTCAACTCAAATTGTCAGACTCGTGTATTAAATAAATTCAGTGCACACAGACTGAAGTAGTTTAAGTCTTCTTTTAATTGTGATGATTTTGGCTAACATTTAACAAAAACCCACCAATTCAATCCCAATCTCAACAAATTAGAATACTTCATAAGAACAATAATAAAAAAAAAAACATTTTTAGTGAATTGTTGGCCTTCTGGAAAGTATGTTAATTTGCTGTACATGTACTCAATACTTGGTAGGGGCTCCTTCTGCTGTAATTACTGCCTCAATTCGGCATGGCATGGAGTCGATCAGTTTGTGGCACTGCTAAGGTGGTATGGAAGACCAGGTTTCTTTGACCGTGGCCTTTAGCTCATCTGCATTAATTGGTCTCTTGTTTCTCATCTTCCTCTTGACAATAACCCCTAGATTCTCTTTGGGGTTCAGTTCTGGTGAGTTTGCTGGCCAGTCAAGCACACCAACACAATGGACATTTAACCAACTTTTGGTGCTTTTGGCAGTGTGGGCAGGTGCCAAATACTGCTGGAAAATGGAAACCTAACACTGGACTTAAAGCAGCTTCTCCACCCTTCCTCCAGACTCTAGGACCCTGGTTTCCAAATGAAATACAAAACTTGCTCTCATCTGAAAATAAGACTTTGGACCACTGGGCAACAGTCCAGTTCTTCTTCTCCTTAGCCCAAGTAAGACGCCTCTGACATTGTCTGTGGTTCAGGAGTGGCTTAACAAGAGGAATATGACAATTGTAGCCAAATTCCTTGACACGTCTGTATGCCTTGACCCCAGCCTCAGTCCATTCCTTGTGAAGTTCCCTCAAATTCTTGAATCGATTTTGCTTGACAATCCTCATAAGGCTGTGGTTCTCTCGTTTGGTTGTGCATCTTTTTCTTACACAATTTTTCCTTCCACTCAACTTTCTGTTAACATGCTTATTTGTTGAGAAATGGAGGGTTTTTGTTAAATGTGAGCCAAAATCATCACAATTAAAAGAACCAAAGACTTAAACTACTTCAATCTGTGTGCATTGAATTTAATACACACGTTTCACAATTTGAGTTGAATTACTGAAATGAATGAACTTTTCCACAACATTCTTATTTATTGAGGTGCACCTGTAGAAGCATGGATGGATAGATTAAACTAGTCCAGTAGACAAATATTGACATAAAGAGAGGATGTTGAGATGCGGGACTGTCTCACATTGTTGCGGGGAGATTCGGGCCAGACAGGGTCTTCAGCGGCCAGGGAAATACTGCTCATTGCAATGACCAGCAGAATACACATCTCAAAATATCGGAGCGTGACGATATAGTGGCACAACCTCCGAAATCTATAATGCAATTTCATAAAAAAAGACTTGTTAATAACAAAAACAGCAACAACAACATCTTTTGAAAGAAAGCTCATTTAAATTCATTTAAAAGGTGAAACCAGGTGACTTCAGCCAGTTTTGTTTAATGTCGACATAAAAGAGTGAACTCTATTTTACTTTAATAATTGGAGAAACTTTTGAATGAAACAGGATATTCAAGTAGGAAATAAGTACGACAGGAATGAACTTATCCAATGGAATTGATTTTACTTTGAAAAGTGGTCATTATTATTTTAACTATTGGTAGTTGGAGGGGAGGGTTAATGTGCACCATTATTAATGTATTAAAAATGCAATTTTGAATATTGACCAACTGCAGAGTCACGGTGCCAGGACTTCACTCACGGGTTGGTGGTAGTCAGAATGAACATTGAGGTGTAGGGTGGCATGGGTTTAGGCCCCCCATCATCTTTCTCATCATCATCATCATCAGCCTTTGTGTCCTCCTTCTTGGGCAGGGGCTCAGTGTTTGCATTCCTATTGACTGTGGAGACATGAGGAAGGGAAACATCATAGTAAGACAGATGATTAAGAAAATAAATAAAAAATGTCAGTTATTCTTTTCAGCTCTTTCTCTCACCCTGTAAGATGGCGTTACTGGAGGGGAACATTGGGGGGATGTCCACGGCAGTGTAGTCAGGGTTCATGCCCAGGTGACCAGTGCTGGTAACATTAGCAGGGGTCGAAGAAGGGTTGGTGGGAATGAGGCTGCTCTCGGTGCCAGTGTGTGTCAGGCCGGCAGTATGGGCACAGTTGGCCAGATTGAGCAGACTATCATGAGGGGTGGAGTTCCTAGGTGGCTGGGTGGCGAGCTTGTTGTTCATGGCATTGTCCAGGTCCTCACTGTACTGACTGTCCTGCCTGGACAGAGTCTTCTGAATGGGACGGGTGGTGGAGAGAGTGAGACCACTTCCATGACCATCCCTGAAGAAAGAAGACAGCAAGATAAGAAGAGCAGTCAGTGCTCCAGTATTCAGTGTTGCACGATCATTCAGAAATCATTCAGAAATCGTTCAAATATGCAAGGAACATTTCTTATTATAAAAGTTGGAAACAGTGGAAAACAGAAGCTGTAATAAAAAAAATTTCATTCTATTTTGTATTAGATTTGGATAATGAATAGAAAGTTCAAAAGAAAAAAAATATGTTTTTTGTAACAATATAAAAGTCTTTACTGTCACTTTTTATCAATTTAATGTATCATTGCTGAATAAAAGTATTATTAATTCCTTTAAAAAATATTACTGACCCAAAATATCTGAGCAGTAGTGTAAATAACTAAACATTATAAATAGACATTTTTATATTCAGACATATTTAATTACAAATGTAGTTAAAAGTAACAATAATTAGTGAACTACAATAAATGTATTATAGAAAAGAGGCATGTTTGCACCTGCCCTTGGGTAAAACTGAATACTGAATAAGAAGCTACTGACACAGAAAGTGTTTTTCCATTTAAAAAGCGTGAGATGCAGGGCAGTGAAATTAAGTTTTTTACCTGCTCACTAAATTTTTAAAACTGTGTGTCAGGTTAGGCACTGCAAAATATGTGAATGCAATGTGTCCATTAAGTGTGTTGTATAAAAAAGAAAAAAATATAAAATCATTTGACTAAACTCACTTCCTTGTACGGTGACGGACCCCTCTCTCTTTTCTTCCTTCGCCCTCATGGCGATGATGTCTATGTTTCCGCTCTTGCGTTTCAGGTCCTCTTTCCCTGCCCTTACTCCTGTGTCTCCTCCCTCCGCCCTCTCCCTCTCCCTCACCCTCTGCGGCTTTACGATGTTGGCGGGCCTGGCTGCAGCGCTCGCTATGCTGATGTCTACGGTGACACTCTCTACCCTCCCCATGGTTCTCAGAGCCTAAAAGACTCCGACGAGATCCTGTGGAGTCCCCCCTCTCCAATGCTGTCCAGGGCCCAGATCCTCCACTCTCCCCCTCATTGAAGCTGGGCTGTTTGTGCAGGAGCTGATGAGTACGCCGGGGCTGGCCGTCACCTGGACGGGTTTTGTTGGTATTGTTATTGCGGTTCTCCTGAGGGTCCACGACCAACGGCCGGTCCAGGTGTGTCTTCATATCAGGACGAATATGACGGGAGTACGAGACCTAGTGGCACGATAAAAACACAACAAAAGTCCACACATTTGTCAATCAAACAAGAGATGAACTTATTTCAAGACAAATATTAACCTAAATATTAAAGCTGTATGACCTTCTTTCTTGTTTGGAACATTAGTTGCTGGTCCCCAGTGGCTTCCATAGTATGAAAAAATATATATAATAATACTATGAAAGTCAATAGGAACCAGAAACTGATTGCTTACCAACATTCTTCAACATTTATTTTTATTATTTTTTATTTTTTTTGCAGTGAACTTTTAAACTGGGGTCACTGTTTATATTATTATTAGGAAACATCTTAAAAACCATCAATATCAGTATTTTTGTTGATATGATAAGATTCTAATTATTTAAATTTTATGCCCAATAAAGAATAAATGGCTGATATTTAAATTTGATGCTATTTTGTCGAAATAAATGAAAATAAGACACTAAAAACTAAAACCACTCATTTTAAATGAAACAAAGCATAAAGTGAATCTTGGAAACGCAACATTATAAACATTCAAAATAACAATGGATATTCATTTTGAGATTCAAGATGACATTTAAAAGTGTTATTAAATTATTTGTGTTTTAATTATTCACGTTACATGAAAGTTAGATTATGGCAAAGCTAATCTAAATCTAAAAACATAGGAAAAGTACAATTAAATATGCAATATCGGCCGATGCGAAAAAAAAAAAAAAATCAGCTGATAACAGATACATAAATCCATCCTCTTTGACCAAGCATCTCTTTCTCCTTCATTTCTTCTCACCTTCCAGCGGTCTTCAGGGTCCAACTCATTGTAAAGCACCTCTCTGCTGTTCACCAGGGTCTGTCGTCTCAGCTGAGTAGTGCGCTGCTCCCATACCGACTTACACCCTATGTGGTTCTTCTGTTGCTCCATACTGCAAAGAAACAGAGACAGAGAGAGAGACATTTACAATAGATCTGAGATTAGTAATCATCAAGAGGGAAAAGTGAGGTTGCTGCAGCTACCACAGGCTGAAAATGCCCACCTACAAGCTACCAGCCACCATTTGTTAAAGAGGATGATTGCACCGCTTGGGTCAAACTCACTCACAGAACACACACACACACAAAGAAGATAACTATAATAATTCTGGGAGTGAACACATCACAGGCGCCCAACCCTTGGAGCAAAGCATGTGAAAGAGAAAAAGTAAAAGAGATAAGAAGAGAACAGTAGGTGATGAGTAGCAGGATGAAGAGAGAAGAAGAGATGAGGAGTGACAAACCCGCCCCATCCCACCCAGCGGTCTGGAGAACAGAGCGGGGAGCAGCACAGAGAACCGAGGAGGAAATGCACATGTCTAAAAGGCTGATGGGAGAAGAGTAGGAGGTGTGGGGCGAACAGAGAGGCATTTTGAAAGAACAGAAAGTGTATAAATGAATAAATACCAGTCCAGAAAGTGTTCTGTTGCATCAAGACGCTCAGAGCTTACTGTCACGCTGAGGAGGAAAACAGCATGTGAGAAACACAGAACATCTCTTTGCTCTTCTCCCTCATTCACAAGCTCGTCCTCATGATACACACATATTCTCTTGTGATTCTCTCTTCTTTTCCTCAAAATTAATTTAGAATTTTTTTAGCTGGTTAACCATCTTTCAAAAAATAAGCAAATAACCAGTTAGAATCCAGTAACTACTGTTTGTTCTGAAATACACAGTCAACACAAACTGTATTTCTAGTAGGATACAATGAGATCCTATCTACAGTTTTTCACTGACATTTTTAGATAATATGAACATTAAAAAAACATGGTTTTTGATTTATTTTTTATTTTCTACAAATAGTTTGGCCAGGAGAGTCTTTGTGAACTATAGTTTATGTTTGGGGACAGTAATATTTTTATTTATTTATAAATTATTTGGAAAGAAATGAATACTTTTATTCAGCCAGGACATATTGAATTGATGTGACAGTAAAGACATTTATAATGTTACAAAAGATTCCTATTTCAAATAAATGCTGCTCTTTTGACTCTTGATTGATGGAAACCAAAAAGCCAGATTAAAAGTGCTGCTATTTTTTTTCTTCTATTATTGACCATTATGCTAATTTGGCTGACACAAGAGCAACACATAGTCTGAACACATAAAAACAAACATAAAAGGAAGACAAACAAATTGTGGGAGAGAAAATGTGGCGGCAAGACAGAAAGAGAAAGAGATGAGATAGAGAGATACTCACGCAGCAATGGAGAGGTTGGCTGCAGACAGTGGGCTGACCTCTGCTACTTCCTTGGCTGCCTGAAGAGCCATTTTCTTATTGGCTGCCTGCTCTTCCTCCTGTTCATCCTATACATGGAGAGAAACATGAAGCATATTGGTTAAAGTGTGATGCTTGCTGATGCATAGGAGTGTGAAGGATAAACAGTCTGACAGAGAGAAGAAGAAACTCATTTGGTTAATGGATTCACCATAAGAAAATAATAAAAGCATTGAAAATAAATTATTATCTTTTAACATTTAATTTTACATGAGCATGACCGTGTGTAAATCAAGCTTTTCTTTTTTTTACTGAATGTTACTTTTATTATTTTGTTTGCTTTGAACTCTTGATCCATTACCCTAAAAGTGTGGCAAGTTGTTACCTTGGTCAGCTCTTGTGCGTTGGCCAGATTGTCCACAGCGATAGCCAAGAACACATTGAGCAGAGTGTCTGTTCACAGACGGGTTCAGGAACATCACATCAATGCTTCACTGGTGTATGTGAAAACTAACAGTGTGTCAGCATGCAATATTTTGTGCTTGGATACAGTTGCCGAAGAGCGTAAGAACGATGAAGAAGACTGAGAAGACCATGCCCTTCTTGACTCCGCCCTGAGACTCGATCCCATCATACATGACCATGTTCCAATCTTCACCCGTCAGGACCTGAGGTGCAGAGAAATGGTCAATAATCACAAAGCCATGGAAAACACACAGAATGATTGCATACTGTTCGATTTGTGCACATTTGCTCACCTGAAACACTGTCATTATTGCTGCAGGAAAAGTATCGAAGTTTGTAGGTGGTGTGCCGGCTTCAAAATTAAACCTGAAGAGAAGAAAGTGTGGTTTTATTATTGTTACACAGGGTCTTTCCATGCCACGCCTTCTTTAGGGCCTGTACTGACTCTGATGACCCATAATAAATAAATAACATTTTCTATTATTATGTGTATTTTAGTGCTATACTGACTGTCCTCCAAACAGCTGCATGCCCAGCAATGCAAAGACCACGATGAAGAGGAAAAGGAGGAAGAGTAAACTGATAATGGACTTCATTGAGTTAAGCAAAGACACAACCAGGTTCCTCAGAGACGCCCAGTACCTGATAATGGGAAAGGGGGACATTTAAAATGCTTAGACTTTCTTAAAACATTTCAAAGGGACAAAGAATGGGACAGAAAGACATGAGAGACTCACTTGGTCACTTTGAAAATCCTCAGTAACCTAAGAGCTCGTAACACACTGATCCCAAACGAGGTTCCTGGCTGGATTATAGCCCAGAGCACCTCGAAAATGCTGCCACAAATGACCTGTCCCACACACACAAAGACACACACACACACACATAAAACACACATTAAAAGCTCATTCATTAACAGCAAGCCACAAAACAAAAACCCCTTTACCCAACGTCAAACACTAATACATATCTGTTTCTCACACTTCTCACAAAATCATTATTTATCAAAACATCCAAAACATTGAAATAACGATTAAGAGACTCATTTATTATTATTTTACAATGCAGTGAATTACGAATTATACAAACTCTTCAGTTACACACAAACTAACTTCAGTAACTTTATCAACAATAAGACCTGAAAGAGGAATGAGCAGCTGGTTTAATTGTTTGGTTTCCTTCAAATGTTTTTTTGGTATGAGGAAAAGAAGAAGGAGGGATGCGAGAAACTCACAATGCAGTCAAAACAGTTGAAGGAGGAGTGAAAATAAGGACTGGTCCCCAGCCCATACATCTTAATACACATCTCTGACATAAAGATCCCCAGGAAGATGAACTCAGCAAAGTCTGGATTGAGGAGAGAGAGGGATACAAACATAAAGAAAAAGCGTTCACAAAGTTCAAAGATACCTAAACGTATGCATTAGGTAGAAAAAAGTATATATTTCAAGTAAATAGAGCACAGACACTTTTAAAAGCAAGGAACGTATGCTGAATTCAAAAGACAGATATACTGTTCAAACAGCAGATTTACTGCTTAATACTACGATTAGATATTATGGTCAAACTAATTGAAAATCCATTGTTAATTAAAATATTTTAAGTGTCCAAAATGTAATACTTTTATGGGGCATAATACTTCACATTTATGCATTTTATCCAAAGCGATTTACGCTGTAATCAGGCTATACAATTTTTTTTTTTACCAGTATGTGTGTTCCCTGGGAATTGAACCCACAACCTTTTACATTGCAAACACAATGAGACACAGGAGCTCATACTTGCTAACAATTAATGAATAAACTAAGATAAAAGAAGAGAAACATCTTCAGAAAATAAAATACGAAACCATTAACGATCAGGAAAATGGGGAACAACATTAAAACATTATTATCTCTCCATAAACTAAACAAAAAGAAACTTCACAGGTTTGAGCACGTCTGCTCAGAATATACATGAAAACTGAAAATTCTGAAATATTCCATGTGGGTCTACTGTTAGTGAACAGGCGGGTGGACAGACTTACAGAGGAAGTCGGAGAGCGTTTCGGGCTGGTCGTAGTGCACAGCAGCCACACACAGTGTGTTGAGTCCCACCAGACACAGCACGCTCCAGTAGAACGCTTGAGTCTTCACTATATGCCTGATGAAAAATCGCAGTCGACGCTCTTTTTTATGGAAGGAAGAGCCCTCCAGCTTTGAGCTCTTCAGACTGCCCCGTGCAAATGGAGAACCTGATAGACAGAAAAGAAGCAGAAAATCAGGGAAACAAGACACAATAAAATTAAATGAAAATCGAAAAGTGCTATCTGATATGGCATCCAAAAATTTGAGGGATACAGTGATAAAAATACAACATTTTGTAATACAGGTTAGTTCATCAAACAAAACAAAACAAAAGTTATGTGTGTACAGTGTGTGTGTACAGTGTTGGGAAGGTTACTTTGGAAATGTAATAGGTTACAGATTACAAGTTACCCTGTTTAAAATGTAATAGTAGTGTAACTTTTTCAATTACTTTATTAAAGTAATGTAACTAATTACTTTTGGATTACTTTTCTATTTTTTGGTGAAAATTAAAGAATAATAAATAAAAGCATATACATCAACTTAAATACAGTTATCTAATAAGCATGTGACGTATTCTGTGTAATAAACTCCTGAAACATTGTGTTTTTTTGAAACTGCTGTCTCTGTATATGATGATAGTTTTCTCAAAATAAGTCAAATGCACATGAAGTGACACAGAGCAGTTCTAGAAATTATGTTTATGTGCTTGTGTACTCCTATATTGAGACGGCAGAGGTTGAAAACACTGCGAGCTTCAGTAGGCCTATGTGTAGTAAATGAAACAATGTCTTTGCCATTAATTTACAGGAGGGGCGGACTGGGAAAAAAATTCAGACTGGAAAATTCAAACTCATACAAACAAATTCATGAACAAAACTATTTTTTGTATGGGCCTGACATAAAAAAGGTTTAAATCTTTAATTTGGGGACATGCAAACTAATTAAAAGTTCTCTCCTGAACTGCACCTTCACTTCCATTTTTCTCTTCAGTCTCTTTATTTTGCCCTGTTATCCATCTCTCTCATGACTTTAATACTCAAGATTGAACAAAACTATACTTTACAATACAATACTACAATATCTTTATAGAAAAATCCTAATACTGTACACGAGTCATGTTTTTCCCTTACAAAAAATTAACCATGCTTTTATTAGCCTATATAAAAGTAAAATAACCTTGTTTTTTTTTTGTTTTGTTTTTTTGCAAATGGATTTGTATTTATTCTTAAATAAATACATTTGTAAAATAATTTTACATTTTTGGTTATCACAGTTAAACAATAGTAACCATTTTCTCTTGATTTATAGTTAAATATTAAAATGTTAATTTTCTTAAGGGTTGTGTTGTTGTCTGTCGTAGCTCCCCCTAAACCTATAAAAAAAAATAGGATTTTTTTTTTCAGCTAAATTACTACTGTAACATTACAACAGATAATAGCCTAATTATGTCCTTTATATAGTATTTTATGCTGCTACTTGATTAAATAAATAAAAAATCAAAGACAAAAAAGCATCTTTACAGATGAAACTGACCTGAAACCCTGAACAGTAGTTCTGCTTCTCTGCTCCAGCAGTCTACTCTATTCTCTCTCTCTCTCTCTCTCTCTCTCTCTCTCTCTCTCTCTCTCTCTCTCTCGAATTGATTACTCTGAGTCTGATCCAAACCATTTGGCGGAGGCGCGGAGAGCGCGCAAGTCATGACTAAACAATTCATGAATTATTAGAGATTTAATTATCAAATGGCGGATTCGCAAATGATCACTTTAGTACATTCGGCAGGCAATTATACAATAACAATATTAAAATAGAGGGGCAAAATCGGCTGCCAGGCCACCGGGAATTGTCCCGGTTCTCCCGGTGTCCAGTCCGCGCCTGACAGACACGCAGAATGTGCAAGTCATATATTGCATTTTTGGGGCTTTATATTCACAGACACTAGTCGATGTCATGTTTTGATTCAAGTGTACTGACCTACTTTTGATTTAGTCATCCAAAATGTGGCATATTCCGTCCGCGTTAGGCATTCCGTTTTTATGACTGGATTCTACGAACCAGACTGTATTTCCGCATCCCGGAAATTATTAGGGGGGTATGTCTCAGAATAGTCAGTGCAATTTGGGAAAGAAATCAGTTAAATCTGTATGTGGATGCGTGTAAATATTCAAATGTAATCCCCTTTGTAATCGTTAAAAAATACATAAGTAACTGTAATTTAATTAATCATTTTTTCTTAGTAACTGTAACTAATTACAGTTACAATAATTTTGTAATTTAATTACGTATATTACTAATAATATTACTAAATATTAACATCACTACCATGATATATACCATGCTACTATTTCAATACTATAATAATAATAATAATCTAAGATTTTTAATAGTCTTTTAAAGAATACCAAAAACTAACATGCTTTTTATGGTTATTTTTATAGCAATACCCCATTGATTAACCTTGAGCCAACAACCTATGTAAGTGTACAACTCTATTTGCGCATTCTCTGTTTAACTCAAATGCACCTATATCTCCATCTCTATCCTCTGCATCAAGCAGGTCTGTTTTATTCTTCTTGATGGTAGGCCTCCTCCGCGAGCCTGTGTGTAACAGACAATAGTCACTCATTTATAACATATTCACAAACAGCTCACAACACTACATTAACTGGACATATGGACATGAAGTATACAATATCACCCCCTCAGCAAAGCCAACGTTATTGATATCTCTCTTCCTTACAATGGAAAATCAACACCTAGTCCCAGTGAGGGAGCAAAGAGAGGGGGGTGAAAAGGAAGGAAGGATGGAGGAGGTCACGTAAATACCGTCAAAGGGTATCCGGTCATCTGGGTCATTGTCCTCGTCAGCCAAAATCACCTCTTCTGTACAAAATCAAAAAAGATTCAAATCAAACCACTGGAAAAGTCAGGAAAATGGGGACAATTTCTGATGCTTAATGAAACATTTTTTATTTTCTAATACTGAGACGCACAAGTGTAAAGACATGCGTATCAATAGAGACAAGTTACTATCTGAATTCATGGCTTTAGCTTCTCTCTGGAGTATTAAATGGCTCTTTCTACGACATTTACCTGCTTTGCAGATCCACTCCAGATATCCGTTCAGCTCTCTCTCTATCTGCTGCTGACGCTTCAGCTTAAGAAACTCTCTCCTGTTCTCCACACGTTCCCTTTCTTTAGCAAACTCTCTGTATCACATACACATGCAAACAAATGCTAATCAACGAATGAACACAAAATTCACATACACATTAGTTAAATGCATATTCACTTGCCAATCTTTGGCCATTTTAAGATCATCAGAATTATGGGATAAATGCATTCTTTATTGATACTAAGAAGGTCCATATATGACATGGGGAAATTACAAGATATCCTAGCCACAAATATTCATGTGTTGTAACACATGTTGTAACAAATTAATAAAATGGGAACTAATTCTATTACACCTATTTTTTCTTCTGCATCTCAAATGTGGGACTCAGTAATTAACATAAGATCTTTAAGCTTAATTCTAAGCACTTTTTTTGCTTTGGATGTCAATATTTTATTAGGTTTTTCTTTAATAAAGACTGTCCAAAATAAAAGAATTTCACAGATTTTATGTTCATCCAAATAATTAACTTAAATTAAACAATGTCTGATACAATGCTATAAATCTGGGATTCAAAATGTAATTAAGATCTGAAAATAAAGTATACTTTTCGATTTCAAAAACTTTAAAACAAGAAAAAAAAGATACAATTATTGAGAAATATCTCAAATTCAATACACCAGCTCACTAATTAAACTCTTTTAAATTTGTATAAAAGATCGTTTTTCTTTCCACTAATGCACAATATGCAATATCAATTCTTCTGTTGATAATATAATTATCAGAAATTATAGAAATTATATAATAAGGAAAAATATATAACTATATCATTTTCATTTGTGGTGGTGTACACTAAATAGTTGCCTCTGCATAGGCCATTAAAACTCATATCAAACAATACACAATAAATAAATACAAAATTTAACACATATATTCCACAAACTGTATATTTTAACAAACAATCCAGAAAACGATAATAAACACTGTAATTCATAAGACAGTCAAACAATGCACCAAGACTGTAGACCTGAAAAAAGGACATGAATTTGAGCTGAATTTGAGAAGAGCTCACACTCTCTGAGACATGTTTCTTACCCTGACAGCACACCCAGCACAAGATTGAGCATGAAGAAGGAGCCGATGATGATGAGGGGGATGAAGTACATCCAGTTCCATGCACTCCCTGAAGCATCATTGCTCTGTAATGGCATAAAACAGCCCAGTCACTACCAACATTTTTACTCTCTCCAGCTGAGAGTACAGTTTGATCATCAAGTTTTCTCTGTGTTTGTCTTCCAAAGACTCTCCACATCTCACTTGCAATGGTGTCAAGTAGAAAGATTTTTATTTGGTCATTTTTATAAGGTGATGGAAAATTTGACCCCACTAACAGAGGATGAGAACAGATGACAGAAGCATGGCAGATCCTAGGACACCATGTACCATGTGACTTGCAACCTGAGAATGGCAACCATCTGGCTGGGGCTGCTTCATCTGTGTTACACACAGCACCGCTGCACCCTCTCACTGCAGAGAGGAACAAATGAGCAGCCATATTGTGTGGCATTGCTCAACTGGCTGCCTCTAGCGAAGAAGCCCGGATCAAACAGTCCACAAGTGCTGCTTTAGGGAAACCGCAGATGATGTTACAACATTTGCAAATTTTGGTATTTAGGCATATCAAGAGTACACATTTCATTTTAAAGGGATAGCTCACCCAAAAATGAAAACTGTGTCATAATTTACTTCCATTCATGCCATTCAAAACCTGTACTGACATTCTTTTTTTTCCCATGAAATGCAAAATATGTTTAGCAGAATTTCCAGGCTACACTCTTCCATAGTGAAAGTGGATGGAGAAATAGGGTTGTCAAGCTCAAAAGTACACAAAAAGCACCATTAGAGAATCATAAAAGGATGCCATATGGCTTGTGCATTATTTTTCAAGTGTTCTGGGGCCAGTTGCACGCAAGTTACAACTTACAACCTAGTTTTGATGTAAATGGGCACTAAGTTACAACTTATGCACTGCTAAATGTTTTTTTTGTTGCACCATTACACATAGTTTAAGTTTAACCCTACGTATAAACTAGATATTTACAGAAGCGTCTGGTCAGGAGTAACAGTTGGAATAAAATAGCAGACTGAGCGAACTGCATCAATATGCTCTTCTTTTACCCGACAACCTTCAGTCCTTTAGGCATATACAGTATGATGCTAATGACATTTACACTCACGTACACATTAAGAGAGAGAACAATGTGAATAAGATCAGATGAAATAATAAATAAATGGCATTTCTTAGGTTTTTTATTTCTTTCAGTATTTGTTGATCCTTATTTATTTCAGTTACAGTTTCTGAATGTCATTTACATATAAAAATAGATTACATATAGACTAATGTTATTAAAGGTGCCATGTGCAAAAATTGAGCTAAAAATATTTAAAAAATTACCTACACTCATCAAAAGTATGAGAAGAAATAAGGGCGATGATGTCATTAAAAAAATGTAAAGTTATAATGCTGCAGAGATATCAACCTTAATTAGCAGTAGCATTACTAGCCCCGGCCCGACAGGTGTTGTAATACCAGTTTCGGCCATGGGAGGCGGTATATGGGCAACATAACCACCAGCCAACCTGCAATACACTAATAACTCGCACGGCTTGTGGGCGTAATCTAACCTGATGTCAATCAAGCGGAAGGATGGTTGAAGCCCTTGGCAAGAGACCACCACCCGCTACAGGGAAACAACCGCGCTCGGAAACACAAATCAAATCCGATAAGAAAAGGAGCCGAACCGGAGTAAACATCGGCACTGCTTTCAATCGCTGGAGACAACTGATGGACCTGAAAGAAATGAGGTTCGACACCAAACTTGCAACATTTCTTTTGGATTGGTAAGTTAGATGCTGTTAGTATTTCGCTAGAAGTTTGTTTTATATGTTTGTGTATTTTTTTCAGGAAGTTATAACATAGAAATGTATCGAAGGCTGTTCTATAAACGTGCTAATGTTAGCGATGGCTAACCGTAGCTGCGTTTGATAATTAGCTAGCTATAACTTAACCATATTTTTATATGATAAGTAACCTGCTCTGTCTAGTCTGTTGGTCTCCGTGTCCTCTTTGCTTCGTGGTTTTTCTGTACGTGAGAAAATTGATGTGTGGCGTGAAAGCGTGTGAAAAGAGTCAATTGCGTGTGTCTCACGGTGAATGCTTGTGAGAGTTGGCAGCTCTGGTTACGCTAGCTTGGTCAACATCAGCTGTCTGATGTTGACCAATGATGTTGACAGAATGCTGTCTGTCAAATTAATTTAATTCCAATAATGTGTATATACAACTCAATGTAATATGAACAAAACGAATATGAACATATTCACTGGTAAAGGTGAAGGGGAGTAGCTTGAAGATGTCATGTTTCAAAATCACTTGACATCACCCAATGTTCCTCTGGAGGCAAAACGTCCTCTTATAGCAGCGGTTCTCAATTCCAGTCCTCGCGCCCCACTGCTCTGCATATTTTGCACGTTTCTCTTTGTTAACAAACCTGATTCAGATAATCAGCTCGTTAGAAATGAACTCCGTGTATGAACTGTTTTTCAAATGTGCATTGCTCCCTACTCCCTGAGCGTCTTTAAACATGGACAACTGTGACATCATTTACCTCTGTAAATCAATACAATTTAAATTCACGTCTTGCACACTTCAATGCACTTTGATTGGAACATATAGCTACGTTCACTTCGAACTGGAATCATGGCTGAATATCCTGTGATGTCCACTTCGCAGGGCACTTATGTTTGAATAGAACAAATGTCTGAAGCTCTAAGAGAAACGTTCAAAATGTGCAGAGCAGTGGGGCGCGAGGACTGCAATTGAGAACCGCTGTCTTATAGGCTTCGGCTATGCTCTAGGGTTGTTGTGAAGGTAGGGGCGGAGCATAGAGACTATGCTGTTTCTCGTTTGTTACTCTAGAGTAGACCAATTCACTTTATTGAGGCACACTGCCCCCATCTGGTATGGAATGTGGAGTATGACTTGATTTCTTTGCCAGATATGACAGATGGCACCTTTAACATTCGAATTTAAGTAAGAACTTATGAATGGCTGGTGCAACCCTACCCTTCTTATTCACTGAAAATCGAATACTTTCACTGATTGTAAAAGGCAACCTGGAAATTCTGCTAAATATTTCCTTTCGATTCCAAAAAAGAGAGAAGTCATATGGTAATGCAACTCATATCTGAAGTAAACTATTTAATCATTTAAGGATATTTCAAAATAACCCAGCCGAATCTGCTGAGATCTTCAGATTTTATTTTCCATTTACATGTATGCATTTTGCAGACGCTTTGATGCAAATCGAAAAAGAAGAACTAAAGCAATTTGTCAAAGAGCCAGCAATATTTGTAATATACTATACAATGGCATTTTGCTGTAGCTATGCCCCATAGTCTTGCTGCCAGTTTCTGTCTCCCTTGATCTGCCCCACTTCCTTTCCATCCACTCCTTCAATCTCTCTGCATATCTGAAAGCTCTGAAAGCCCCAGTATGTACTGCAGCTTTTTTTCAATTAAATTTTCATAGGGTTCTTTCTCAGCAGCTGTAAGAATAACTTCAGCTGAGCAGGGTCTGTTAAATAGAGAGCTCAGTTCACCGGAGAGAGGAGGGAAACAGAAGGAAGAAAAAACCTGGGGCAAGTAAAAATTTGGGTACAGTGTGCCAGTAATAAAAAGAAAACAGGGATAAAAAAAAGACCAAATAAGTGTTGACAACTTCTGATTGGGCTGTACAGAACTGCAAGCATTAGTCATATGGAATCCCCATCCTCAGGCTAATTCTCATTGGAAAGATAATTTCTAAAACAAGCCTTTAATCCTTCAGGTAAATCTGCTGTTGATTTGTGAGATGGATTTAGGTGGCATTGGGATTAAACTAGTCCCTGAGGTTACATCATTAGTTTGCGAAAATCTTGAACACAGCTTTGACATCACTGCCCTATTTTCTGTGGCAGAGGGTGGGTGAACTCACTGGAAACAGCGCTCTCTGTTCAGAGTGAACAGGCTGGCCACGAGCGATAAGACTATAAATGCACTGCACCGTCTTTGACTCTATAAGGCGAGATTTTGCTTACTGTATGTCTGCCACTGAAAGGTACAGGGGATGTGGATTAGGTGGGTTATTTTTACCAGGTGGTTATTTTTTTTCAACAAGAATGCAAATGATCAAATGTGACAGTAAAACCTTTTACACTGTTGCAAAAAAAATGTCTTATTCCAATACATGCTGTTCTTTCTATTTATCCAAGAATTCTGAAGGCATCACAGTTTCCACAAAAATATTAAGCAGCACACCTGTTTTTTACACTAATTGTAATAAGAAATGTTTCTTGAGCAGCGAATAAGCATATTTGAATGATTTCTGAAGGAACACGTGACACTGAAGACTGGAGTAATAATGCTGAAAATTCAGTTTTGCCATCACTGGAATAAATGACACTTTAAAATACAATAAAATTTTAATTGCTCACAATTTCACAATTAACCGTTTTTATTGTATTTTTAATCAAGCAAATAAACAGTAGTGCGTGTATGTATGTATGCTTTCATATAAGCACTTTAGAACAACCAGAATTTAAAATTTATCTTGAAACATTCTTTTGTTATTCATGTGAATAATACTTTATATATTCAAGTCATTCAATCATTGAAAAACATAACATTTTCTTCACTAAAAGTGACTCATAACTAAAATAAGATTAATAATATATTCAGACTGCACTGCAAATCAAAATAAATCATTGCTTAGTGCTGCTCCTGGTATGTTCTGTTTGGGGTCTATTTAAGCATAGGTCAAAAAATCCTAAAAATTAAATTAGGAAGCTCTTTAGTGAAGTTTTGCAATGTGACTTACATAGTATAACAGGTCAGTCCAGCCCTCCATGGTGATGCACTGGAAGACTGTAAGCACGGCAAACAGGATGTTGTCAAACTGGGTAATTCCATAGTTAGGTCCAATCCAGTACAGTTTACATTCTGTTCCATTAGGGCACGTTCGAGCAGGAGCCTCTTTTCCACACGGAAACTCCTCCCGGATCTCATCTATCAGAGAGTAAAGTTTTCTTTTCAGACATAATCAAATTGGTCTATTTGTCATAGTGACCGTTTTGCAGATCATAAATGAAGAAGTCTGCGAGTGAGAACAAACACATAGAGGCCTACCGGTGATTTTGTCAAAGCAAGTGGTGTGAAATTTGCCCATGTAGAACTCCAGACCAATGATGGCGAACATGAGGATGGCAAAGAAGAGCAACAGACCGATCTGCAGCAGAGGGATCATGGCCTTCATGATGGATTTAAGCACAACCTGCAAGCCTGGAAGAAAGAGAACAAGCATACTGACATTGTGAAAGGCTTTAGGTTTTTTTTTTGCAGCATAAAATTTAATTAAAAAGCTTGGCAGAGGCTATAATGGGCACAAAGAGTATAATGTAAACTGATATCATACTTCAAATAAACTGCAGCAGTAACATAAAAGCAATCCTTATTCTGCACCATATTCAACTCTACTCAGGTCATGTGATAGTTTAATTTAACACGATTTAACCCTCCCCTTTAACCGATCTCTCATATCACATATGCAGGTGCATTTTAAAACACATCAAAATGGTCATGTGACATGCCATGTGTCTTCAATGAGATCAAACATATTGTGATGCATCCAGTGAAGTCATTTTTTTTTCTTTTTGAAGATTAGCAGGACAACATTTTTTTTTTAATTGATTAAAGTTTTTGAAGTGTGTCTTGGTGCTTAAACTGTCCAGGTTTTATGATCATGACACTATCTTTTTCAAATTTTAATATTGGTGCCTGTGATTAAAGTTTCATCAGTTACAGCTCTTTCATTGATGTTGTCTTTGTGAAGTTCTCTGTGGATGGTTTTTGTGGATACAATGTTTTCAAGGTGAAAAATAATGGTTTGTTGTCACTTTCCTTCAGCAGTAATGTGTTGTCTGGACACAAACCATTCTTGGTGTTCAATAGTCCCTATTATTCACTTTCAGTTTTCACCCACTATTCTTCTTTGCTGATAAAGTCTTGCCATGCTTTGTGTACACAGTTATGATAATAAAGACTCCCAAGATTTGTCCTTTCTGGAAGTCTGACAAGTCACCCTTTCACCCACAGCTTGTACTAGCCTACACAAAATATATTAACCCCTATAATAATGGGTGTTCACGTTAGTTTATCCAACACCTGTACATACACATGAGGAAATGATGACAAAATGTTACTCACTGGGAATCCCAGACACCAGTTTGAGGGGTCTCAACACCCGAACAGCACGCAGCGTCCTCAGATCAAGGTCTGTGCCCACTGTGGACAGGATTCTGGAGAAACAAGAAAAGACAAAGTCAGTTTATGTTTAAACTAGGATACTGTGGTAATCAGCAGCCCCTCCACTCATACAGGATTTGCTTTTAGTGACAGTATAGCTTTTTTTAATTAAGAAAACCATTTGTAAAGGCAGACAAAGGTGCTTAACCCAAGCTCATGTGAGCCTATTCGCATCCAGACTAAACTAATGCCCATTCTGAACACTGATAAAGTGAAAATCCTAAATGACTATTCAGTATTAACACTTCCCCTAGTCAGACATCTACTCAACAGTGTGTGAATCCAAGACTATGGGCTCAAAGAAAATAAGCAGTGGGGCCTAATGGTTTCAGAGAGGATGGCACACACTGCCCGTCTCCCCCGCAGAGTGAATGTCAGAGGTCCATGTGCAGAGAATAGAGATAAATGTGGATACCGCTGCTTTGTATTCATATGACCTTTATTTGTGCAGGAAAGTCACTGGAAACTGATTCTCTTCAGTGATAACATGCAGAGAAGAACAAAGACGCAAATCCAACTGAATCAATACAGCATCGCTGCTAGTGAAACATATGACACAGGAAATTTAATCAACATTCATACCCACAGCCGCAGCAGTAAAATATCAGTTTTTAACTCCACGTGCTTCTGGAGACAGCTGGCAACCTAAATCAGCTACACTGGGCATGACATCTAGGAAAATGATCCCTTGACATATTACAACCTGTCTAAAACTGCTTTGATATGAGTGTCAACTGCTGCCTTCATCTTTGTGTTCAACAGAACAAACTAAAAGCAGAACAAGACAGTAAAAATCTACATAGGAGAGGCTGAAGGAGGACTGGTTTGTGCCGTTAATATTAATTGAAATTACTGAGGATAGACAGAAAGACAAATGAGAAAAAAAGGGGGAGAGAGAGAATGAACAGAGCAGGGGAGGAAGTGAAGAAAGAGAGCCAAAGTGGGTTGGAGGAGGAAGAGGGAATAGAGAAAGGGGAGGAGCTGGATGAGAGTGAGAGGAAGATGCTGACTGGCTGATTTATTCCCATCTCTCTTCGTCTATTTATGGAGCAGCAGTCTGAGAGCCACCACTGTCAGCTGTACCTGACGACTTATACAACACTTTCTCTCCCGTTCTCTAACACACTCACGCACTTGTTTTCCTATGAGGGTGGGGACTTTTTATTGACTTCTACTGTTTTATAATGAGCTAATGATACTTTTGGTTTGTAACCCTGTTCCTAACCTTCACACAAACCCTTATAGTTATCCTTTATTCTTCATGGTAATCCAGATTTTTCAAAATATCTTCTGTTGTGTTCAGTACAAGAAAGAAATTAATACAGGTTTAGGGTAATATGTGAGTGTGTAAATATTGACAGAAATAAAAAAAATTTGGTTAACTATCCTTTTAATATCAAGCGGCAGCATGTTTAGTATTAGTATACTGTCACTTTAAGATCTAAAATGCAGGCTCGGATCAATTTTTCTCGCAACTATTTTAGAAATTACCAGCTGTGCTTATATGTAAATCTTGTGTGTTTTGATGCCATTAGAGCAATCAAATGCAAAATATTTTTTTATGTCCAGTAATCAGGTGCTTTTTGACAGGTGTTTTAATGTGCACATGCTTCAGGTGTATAACGCACTCAGAAAAATTACGTCAGAACAGAACGCGAGTTAAATGTTCAATCAACAAGGCTTAAATGCACATGCAGATAATGTACTTTTGTGATAGTGAAGTGTAGTGTCCCATGAGCGTAACTCTACCATTGAGTAAAATTTAATGTGAATGTAAGTCAAATTGTACAGTATTGTAACAGTTCTCCTGTTACTAATATATATACCAGTAGTTTTCTCCAGTTTATTTACCATTATTACTCACCTGAGCATTAGGGGGCGCTCTATTTGAGGTGAATTAGTTGGCCTATTTAAGGAAACAAAGAAGGAGAAACAGCAGGAACTGTTGTCTGATCCACACTCCGGAGCAGAGGGTGGCGGTAATGCACCAATTATGCTGGATGCCAACCGCCGTTAAACATTAAAAAGAAGAAGAAGAAGAAGAAGAAGAAGAAACAGCAGGAAGTTTGTTCTCTCTCTGGAAGGAGAGGCTTGCCTCATGGTGGTTGTGGCCTTTTTTTTTAGTTTTTAGTTTTTTGTATATACCCTGGTTGAGGAACTTTAGAGTTCTAAGCTCATCTGTAAGTAGTTGTCATTGTTTCTATTTTGGTTTAACAATTTATGTTCCTAGCACATGGTTATGGTGTTTGTTTGTTTTGAATTTTGTTTACAGAGGGTTTGTGTTCTTAATGTATATGGAGTACTTGGGGGCAAAAACAACTGAGAAGATTGGAACTAAGAGTTGATTTCCATTTTATTACTTGAGAGTTGCCTGTTGCAAGTCAACGTTTTACTTCAAGCATGGACAAAGCTCTCTGATGATTGAGCTCTGCTGTGGATCATCTTGTCACTTAAGTGCTGTGTTCTCTATTCATATTCAACAAAGACTGAGAAAAGTTTACGGTCCTAATTGATGAGAAACCAAGGACTGTGTTTTATGTGATGGACTGTATTTCTTATCCACTGGTTCTAACTGTTCGATGTTGATTTGTGTCAGGTTGAATAACGAATGTTTTGCATGACTATGTTTAATACATTTGACTCATGAGTGAGATTGGTCTGGTTGGTCCCTTATTTTATGTAGCATTAAGTAAAAGTTAACTGGATAGGTGTTACAGTATATTGAGACGGGAGGCGCCAGAACTGCAACTGATAGAATGTGCACTGTACAACGATACTAAGATGTTCTTCAAAAGCAGATCGTGGAGACATTTTAATCATCCATGATCAAAAATCATCATATTGCACACCCCTGCCTAATGGCTAGAGTTAACATTTTTAATGACCCTAAAACAACAAAAAAAGAGAGGCAGACACACAGCCAAACAAGACAAAAAATAAAGTATCAAATTCATGTGTTCATAAAAACAAAACAGGCCTTGCAGTTAATGTGCATGTGTAATTTAAATTAAATTAACCACCTATCTGGAGGCCCCCAGGTAATCTAAGTTTATGACCCACACTTTAAAGATACATAAAGTATCAGTTTTTTCCACTATACTTGGAAATGTGCTGGATGTGCTGAGAGAGATATGCCTTGCTGTTTTGAGCTTGGGAGGATTAGGAAGGTGAACTGTGGGTGTGTGGGCTCCAGTGGAGCCCCCAAAGAACCTGGCAGACTGGGGTTATGGGATACAGAGGAGGACTCACGGGTGTTCATGCTGCACTGACAGGGGGCAGCCCAGAATGTGTATGGCTGAAAGTAAGAGAAAACGGAAGGGAAAGTGAGGGAAGGTTTTTTTATTATTATTATTTGGTAACAATGGATGTAAATGTATGTCTGTACTGCTACAAGTCAAAGCACTACAGATTAGTTTCCAGTGCCCTACAGATACTTTACCAGCAGTGAAGTAAAAAAAAACATTTAAGTGTTTTTTTTTTTTTTTTAGAGGGCTGATGAGGATGATTCTCACCATAGACTTCCTCACAATACACCATATCCCCATAGCAACCGGCCATTCCTCATTCAGACAGTTTCTACGGTTACTGAGGACTTCTCATTCATAACTGTTTCCATGGGAACAAGAGCCATTTCTCATTGATAGAATCTCAGCATCACTGCACTAACAAGGCAAAAGGAGGAGCTTGATGGATTTATAAACATAGCATTGACATGCTCCACAAACTGTCCAATACACAGTCAGATATAATTTTTAGAAACTTAGACATTATAAATGATCTCTATACGTAAAAGGGGAAAACAGCCACTTTGTAATATCAACTAAAACATTCTACATAATTTTATATGGCCATACAGGAATCAGAAATTTTATTTATAAGCCGTTTTCCTCATGGGGACCTAAAAATGAAAAATTACTGATATTACTATCCTTTTGGGACATTTGGTTTCCGTAATGTAGGACATATCAGCTACACACACACACACAAACATTAACAGATAACTAAGGTTTGAACTTTACACTAATAAATTCCATGTTAAAATAAGTTAGAACCATCAATGGCCCCTTTAATATATTTGATAAACTGCATAATAAATAGCATAATTTGTTTGGAAGAAGCATTTGTTAAAACTAAATGTGAGATTAATAAAATTAAAGCATAGAATGAGAGGAGGAGTAATTTGTGATTATAATTATAATTTGTTTTAAATTACTTTTGGATGCAATTGCAACCTCGGTCAAGAATTACATATTTTTTGGAATAGCTGCATTTTAGCTAATGTAACCATAGACATGAAGGTCTTTTAAAAGGGTGTTTTTTTTTTTTTTTTGCTATTTCAATCATTTAACCATACAGTGTATGTGTAAATCGTGTATTTATGCACTCTGTGCTTGATGTTGCAGCAGTTTTAAATCAAATTTTGATGTTTTGCTCAGCATCTTCTATCAGAAATTAAAGAGAAAAAGAAAAAAAAGGAAAAGGGCTATCAATGTGAATTATATCAAAGGACCAGGGCTGAGGTGTTGAGAGGGGACATATCATTTCATCTTCAAAGTGCTCCTCAGCGGAAAGACACATCCGCCATTTACCTACCACAGCAAAGAGAGAACAGCTGTGAAGAGAGAGAGAGAGAATATCAGCGTGTGAGGAGAGAGGAAGAGTTCTTGTGTCTCAAGGCTTTGCTGGATGATTGATCATCTGCAGTAGTGAAAAACAGGTTACTGCAGCAGCTCCTGCATAGACTGCTCTGATTGGCTTGCTCTATTTCTCCTCTCTCTCTCTCTCTCTCTCTCTCTCTCTCTCACACACACACACACACATACACAAGCCACTGCTTGTTTCCAACCGCTTCTCCAGTTGCATCTTTCTCCTCTTTTTCCTTTCTCTTCGCTAAACCCTAGTAAACATGGATAGTCAGACCCAATATCAAACTGCAGTTCATTCCACCAGCCACAGCAGCTGCTCTTGCTCTCTTTTTCAGTCTCTCTTCCTCGCTTCCCTTTCCTCTTTCACCCTTGCTTATGATGTATTTGTTTTTCATCTAAATACATTTTGAGGCATAAAAACACATACATCTGTTAAACATGATAACTGATCAACCAATTGCAAACGCTCACTGAGCACATGATAAAGACTCAGAATGGAGTGAGAAAAGAAAATGGCTGCAGAAGGCAAACAGGGCTATACCTCCCTACTGCAGCCAACACACCCTCTGACCCATTTACACACACACACACACACACACACTCAGAAAGATCGAACAGGAGAATCTTGTTCTAGATGTACACATATCAACATATACTGTATATACAGAGAACACATGGTAAACACACATAACGACTAACACTCTAGTTTGTGCCCTTACAAAAATACACCATAGTAACCAAAGTATAGTGTTAATACAGACATTTTCTAAACACTCCCGTTAGAATGTCGTTAACATGTTAAAATTTACTTTGAGTTGCACAACGCTATTTATTTGTCTAACAAAACAATAGCAAAAATATCAGCATTAGATTCTCTACAAAACAACTTTAATTTTCATGCCCTTGAGCACAATGTAAATGTAATAATATTGTAAATGTCAATATAATGACAAAAAAATCAACCCTGTTACCTTTTCTTATAATTACATGTCCTTGCATTAAGCTTGAGCTGCCTTAAGAAGAAACAAAACTATTTATTTATCTAACAAGCATTTAAAATCACATAAATGTACCGGAAAAGGCACCAAGCTCATAGAATGACGTGACCACGAACTGCATGGAAACTCACTAAACACACCTACAAACACATCAACCATCTCTAGGCAAAATGGAGTACAACATCCCAGTCAGAGCTGAGAATCAGTTCACTGCAGATGTGACCGAGCACGTCACATGATAAATGTTTTTGCCACACATACGTCATTTTTCACAACACCCATCATGCATTAAACTACCAATAACAGCACATGAGACCCAGCAGTTTATTAGCAATTATGTTAACTGAGCTACTATGGATGATCAGTCAAGCTTGTGGATCGTAAGTCAAGTGGCAATAGTCTGAGCCAACCTATTAGCACCTCTGCGTTCAGTCCTAGTTCTCCAAATTACTAAATAAATAGGATGAATGAGTGAATTTGATGTGCGAAGAGAAGGATGGAAAGGCTATACTGGAGAAGAGGCATATAAGCACATTTCTATAACTATAGAATATCACTGTATTTTTCAACACAACACATTCACATTTCTATAATGCTTTTATCATCAAGGACATATTACATTAATTAAAATGAGTGTAAAGATTATGTATTATGTGACAAAAATGTATTTCACATAACTGTTGTTTTGCAAAATATATATAAAAAAAAAATACAAATGTTTTGGCACTGATAATCATAAGTCAATAATTTCTAAAGGATCATGTGACACTGTAATGTAAGTAACAGCAGCATAGAATTCAGCTTTGGCATGACAGGAATAAATTACATTTGGAAATATATTAACAAAGAAAACTTATTTAAAATTGTAATAATATTTCACAATGTTACTGTTTTTACTGTATTTTTCGGTCAGACAAATGCAGCCAAAACCGAAACTTCTAAACTGTAACGTACATCATCATCAGAAGCAGAAAAACATAAGATCAACATTTAATTTGCTAAACTGATGAATATGAGTTATAGAATCTGAGCCTAATCATCAGCATCTACGATTCAGGGCAACATAAAAAACATCAATTCACACCAAATCGAGTGCGAATAAATAAAGACAGTTCCACAGAAACACTACACATAGTTTGTTTTACCAAAATAAAAACCCATTACTGAATTTTCATTGTAAAAAAAAAAAAGATTAAAAAAGTCTGCATTAAACTTTAAGGATACAGCCTTACTTAAGGATACAGATGCAGCCTTAATTCTACTGTATATTACCATTAAAAGAAATTCAAGCATAAAAAACTGAAGAATTTAATATAGGTGGATTGATTCATAAAATCTTGATGTGAATAGAGCTTATTTAGATAAAACAAACAGACTAACTATTTGTGTGTAAACCTAAACTCTTTACAACAACTGGATACTGTCAAAATACTTCTACCAGACAAGATATTGGAGTAAGAGGACAACAATCTAGGTACAGTGTGTCTAACCATCAGATTTTCTTATGCTCCTCCCTCTTTCTTTGCAAAAAATAGTGATTGTCTACATCCTATCTCCCTGTCTGTTTCTCTTTTTTCTGTCTTGCTCTCTCTCTCTGGTGACATTTGTAGTGTGTCCTCACTGCTTGAATCTGCAGTGCTGCTCTGATCTGGGCTCACCATGAGCTCATTAGGTCAGGAGAACACAACATCCCTTGCCGTGCAGCTACAGCTGACATACATACACGTCGTCTACACAAACACATGCAGAATTCATATAAAAAATAAAAAATGGAAAAACATTCACCCATTTTAAAACAGAATATCACAGCAGGCAATTTGCCATATTATGAGCATGTTTAAAGCACCAACAGAGTGATATTATAAAGCTTGTGGGGTAAATTCACTAAACAGTTTTGCACCTGCGTCTTCTTTACTAGCCACCTGTAATCCAGTTTAACCAGGCGTTATTTGTGCTGGTTTAGTACTAAATTAGGTGTATTTAAATGAACTCATTATCATTACTTTCAGCATAAACACACCTTCTTTCTATGCGAATTAGGCTCATTATAGATGCTATCTGCCTGGTGCAATTAATGATTTTACTGCACGTGAAAAGCAGGTGGCAGGGACAGGAAAAATATAAGTATTTCACAGCAAAACAGTGCTTGCCATACCAGAAGAGGCAAGTACCAACTCAGTTTGGACTGCTTTGAAACAATGTCATGGGTATTTGTGCAGACACTCTGTGAGCATTGATACTGAACTCCTTAAAAGAATGTTTTTTGTTGTGCTATGAAAATTGGTATGAAGAATTTCAAAACCTGATTTGCAAAATCCTTTAGTGAATCAGGTGCTAAAACAATGCAGACGACGTATGCACATAATTAACTGTCTCAGTAGGCGCAATTTATTCTGAGTGAATGCTTCAAGCTAGCAGATATGTTTGTTCTGACTTACCCAGTAAGCACCACTACAAAGTCCATGACATTCCAGCCATTGCGTAGGTATGAGCCCTTATGGAAGGCAAAGCCCAAAGCCAAGATCTTAATGCCTGACTCGAAACAGAAAATGCCGATGAAGTAGGGTTCTGTGTCTTCCTGTGAGAGAGGAACACAAAGGGACGGACAAAGAGAAATAAGAGTGTTTAAACATGAATTAACCACTGGATTTCTGCAAAAAAAAAAAAAAAAAAGAGATTGATAGATCAGAGACCAATTAGTTACAATATACGGAAACAAAGAAACACTGATCAATACAACCGGAACTCACCAAGCGCTCTGACATCGGTGTCTTGTCCCCGTCTGGAAGGTGCTGTTCCAGGGCCAGGACGATGCAGTTAGCAATGATGGTAGCCAGGATCATGTACTCAAATGGAGTGAGAATCACAGGTCAAGGAAAATGTTTAAAACAACATGACTGTAAATTACAGATGGCTGACATTCCAGAAAACAACAGTAATAAGATATAAACAATATAAACATAATAATCAATAATAAATATAACTTCATATTTAAAAAAATATAATATTAAATAATAAATAGATCATATTTATAAATTCAAGTACTATTCTGTATTGTGGAATTGAAAAGCAGTAGTAAAAAGAAAAAGCGATCTTATTTATAAGGTTTAATCCCTTTATTTTTAAAAACTGTAAAACAAATGTCAGACTCTTTAAGGGATATGTCAACTTAGGAGCAACTTCACTGGCTGTATTGAAGAATCACAACATCTGATACTGTGAGGACAGATATTCAAACAATCTCTTTAACCTGATCACTTTGCAAAATCACATTAAATCCCTTGCACTAAATGCAGGTCAAAGTCAAACGCATCCGTTTTTTTACAGAGGTCAATTGGGAATCAAGTCCAACCTCACTGAGAAAATGCTTCACAAAGCAAGCGAAGCATCATGCTCACCCTGAATGGACCAAACAACATCAAGCATCTTCTCCTTACGGCTGGTTGAGCCTGTGGCGAATAAGCTGGTTTTCATGCTGAAGTAATACTGTCCATGCCGTGGATGAGTATGAGTCAGGCATATTCTTTATGCTTTAAATGACCTCATCACTCGCCACTTATATTTACTGCAGGCCAATTTGTGTATGCCTCCATGTGTGTTGAGAGCCAGCACAAGCTTAGAAGGTTAGAGTCTTCTGTGTGATTCAAAGTGGCATGCCTCTTTGGCTCACTAATATACACAAGAACTTCAGGCTGGGTAGGATTTGGCTATCAGGACTTTTACACACACACACACACACACACACAAGCTCTGTTAGAAAACCTAGAGAGCTATGTAGATGGTATTTTTTTAAACTGCTACATAAAATAGGGAGCAACACATAGTTTATTTTTATGTTAAGATATTTGGAATAAAAATTGGTAAAATAAAATGCACAGATGAATCTTTAATATTAATATAAATAACATGCATTTAAAGAATAAACAGAGGGTACTTACATTTCATGACTGCAAGTGAAATGTTATTATTATTACTATATACTATTACTATACTATTATAGTTTTTTTATAATATTTAGAATTTGTAGATTTAACATTTGAGTAATTTGGTTATGTTTTTTTTGTCAGTTTTATTCATTTTTTAACGTCTGTGTAGTTCGTTATTTTATAGTTCCTTTTTGTTTTTACTTATTTGAGTAATTTAAACTAAACAAAAATTTGAAAATTGCCTTGGTCAGTTTTTTTTTTATTTTATTTTTATACTTTTCACTCAACCCTTATTTCACTTATTTTATTTTAAAAATTAAAATTCTGCTATGATTTTAGTTTAAGTTAACAATATAAGCTGATATGATGACTTTATAGGCATTATAGACTTGCTCTTAATGCAAAGGCTTTAACATAAGGTAGGCAACTTAATTTTGCCACTTACCAAGATACCCGTTTTGAACTAATTCTAGGGCAGAATATCACATTTGCTTTATGACTACATGATGCAAACCCACAATGCATTGCACTGAGCTCGGTGCAAAAATCTTTCCAGAGAGAAATGTCAATTGAAATTATAATCCATTCAATACCAAAAACAACCTCATTTAAAACTCTGTTTTTATGTGTGTGTGCTTTGCATTTTTATGCCTTGTTTGTATCTTGAATTTACTGAAATACAATTAAAAAGAAATTCAAAGCAGTCAATGCATTCTGGGACATGAAGTATTTTTACAACGTGCTCTACAAAATAAATAAATCAGTTCAAATTCAAGAATTTAAAAGGCATTCTTAATTCAGTTTTGAATTACACAACCCACACCACAGTGGCATGTTGACCTCCAGAGACAAAAATCACCATCAGAGTGAACAGGCTGTAGTGTGTAAAACAGCATGAGGCATTACGGATAAAAAAGGGATAATGATTCATTAAAGTGTGACATAAGCTGAAATATCTGTAGAGGCAGAGAGAGAAGGAGAGATCAGGCCGGCTTTCAAAGGCTCTGTACAGTAAAGACTCCAGCTCCAAGACCCAGCAGTCCATCCAGCATTACAACACATTGACACCCTCAGTGCCTTTTAATTAGCCTGCCTAGCCTATGCTCCGAGTGTGTGTGCATGTTCTTCCACATGCATCCGTAATAATATCAGTGTTGTCGTGTGTGATCATTCTAGTGTCTAATTTAAATACTACTGTTTGTGTGCATGAGGGTGTGCGTTCTCATGTTCACTAGGATAATGAAACCAAAAGTGGCGCACTCTTCCTCTGTCTCTAGAAGGGTGGATGAATGGACATCCTGTTCCTGCTCTAGAGGCCTGTGTGTGTGATATGGCCGCAGTGTGATGTTTTGCCGATACATGTGTTTTGGTGCTTTGAAGAACCGTCCCGCTCTCACTCTCTTGCACTGTTGACACATCCCTCCCGGATGCACTCAACCACTTTTATTCAAGGTTTGAAATTCAGAATGACACACCTGCTCAAAAACTGCCCATACCTCCCAATGACCAGGCACTCTTTCTGTCTCCAGCCGATATAAGGAAGATCCAATCTAGGATTAACCTATGCAAGGCTGCGGGTCCTGTCGACATACCTGGCCATGTACTGAGAGACTGTGCTGCACAGCTGACAGATGTCCTAACAGATATCTTTGAAAACCTCGCTGAGACAGGCAGTCGTCCCCACATGTCTCAAATCCACAACAATCATACCAAAAACAAAATCACCTGTGTCTTGTCTAAATGATTACCATCCCATAGCACTGACTCCAATCATGATGAAGTGCTTTGAGAGGTTAGTCATGCACAACATCAAAACCAGCCTCCACAACACATTCGATCCGCTCCAGTTTGCATACCGTCCAAACTGCTCTACAGACGATGCAATTTCCTCCACCATCCACCTAGCTCTTACCCACCTAGAAAAAAATCTCCTATGTCAGAATGCTGTTCACCAACTTCAGCTCAGCATTCAACACAATAATGCCACAACAAGTCATTAATAAACTAAACCTGCTGGGCCTTAACAATTCCCTCTGTAATTGGATGCTGGACTTTCTAACAGGAAGACCTCAGTCAGTCCGTGTCGGCTACAAAACCTCGAGCACTACTACACTGAGTACAGGTGCTCCACAAGGCTGTGTACTCAGCCCGCTGCTCTTCACACTACTGACCCATGACTGCACTGCCAAGTTCCGCTCCAACCACATCATCAAGTTTGCTGATGACACAACGTAGGTCAGCAACAGCAATGAAATGCACTACAGAGAGGAAGTGGCACAGCTGGCTGATTGGTGTGGCACTAACAACCTGTCCCTCAATGTGGAGAAGACAAAAGGGGTTGTGATGGACTTCAGGAGAAACTCCATTGACCACCCCCCACTGACCATCGACAGCTTGACTGTGGAGAGAGTCAGCAGCACTAAATTCCTGGGGGTGCACATCACAGAGGATCTCACCTGGACCACCAACACCATGTCACTTTCCAAGAAGGCAAAACAGCAGCTACACTTTCTCCGATGGCTTTCTCCCTCCACCCATCCTCATCACATTCTACAGGGGAACCATTGAGAGTGTGCTGACCAGATGCATCTCTGTCTGGTACAGGAACTGTAGTGCAGCAGACCACAAGACCCTCCAGTGGACAGTGAACACAGCTGCAAAGATCATCTGTACCCCTCTCCCCTCCATCCTAGACATTTTCCTCACACGATGCTCCAGCAAAGACAACAGTATCGTGAAGGACCACACCTATTCCTCCCACAGTCTCTTCCAGCTCCTAACATCAGGAAGACGGTACTGAAGCATCAGAGCCCGCTCCACCAGACTGCTCAACAGCTTTATCCTTCAGGCTGTGAGAGCCCTGAACTCAAATCACCCCGCCCTCCTCTGAAACCCAACACAAACCCCCTACCTCCTGTAACATGGACCATCTCACCTTCTCCACCCCCCAACCTTACCACATCACAGAAAAACTGTCTGAAACATTCATTTTTGTGCAATTAAAATCTATTTTGTGCAGTTCTCCTCTATGCACACTAGACATTTTTCACACACACTGGTGTGTATACATAATCCAACAAAAGACTCAGTAATATGTGTTTACATGCTCATGCACTACCAATCATCTTGCCCCAGCCAGCTGCTTGACTTACGATGTTTCTCTTTGAACATGTACAGTATCATGTGAGACATTTGTATAGTCTAAATATTTTTCTTTTTCACTCTATGTATAGGTAAACATTTATATATAGTATATTTAAAGGCAAAATCTGTCAGTAGGTTAGTTGTGTATAGGTATAGTATTATGTGAAGCATTCCTATAGTATGTATTTTTTTGCTTATGTATAGGTAAACATTTATATATATAATATATTTATAGTCAAAATCTGTCAGTAGGTTAGTTGTATATGTTTATACTGTTTTACTTCATTGTTGTATGTTTATGCAGCACCCTGGTCCTGTCAGGCATGCCATTTCATTCCACTGTATGTCCACACATGTAGCGGGATGACAATAAAGCTCAACTTGAACTTGAATTGTCAAAAAGGTGCCCATTTGAAGACAGGATGATAAATATGAGACAATGCTATGAAGTGCTCTGCCAGAAAACTTTAATTATGAATCTACCTTCCTCCCTCTGCACAACACTATGTATAGCAATGCCATTGAGATAAAAGAAAGCGAGAGACAAAGGAAGGGAGAAACAGTCCTTTCTCTGTGACTTGTGTTCATGTGTTTAAAACAGCATCAGTGGCTTGTGGATGCTCTGAGAGGTCATTCCTGTCAGGAGGGAGGTGACAGCTGGTACAGGAGGTCATGATGAATACTCTCATAATGCAGGAGTCTTAACATGGTAGGTTATTCTGACGCCTCCAAAGATACCTCGTTTTCAACAAATTCTACAGCAAAAGCAAATGTATCCTTTGTGAAAAAAAAAACAATTCAAGAACGCAATGTGCAGAGATTATTTACAAAAAAAATGAATCCAAGATATTTCAAATATATGGTGGTCTTTCGAATGTTCTATTTATCATTCTGAAAAAAAAATGACAATAAATAAACATTTTAAGCACTTCAGCGGTTTTTAATGTTGACAATAATAAAATAAATGTTTCTTGAGCACCAAATACTGAAGGATCATGTGACTAAAGACTGGAGCAATAACTGCTGAAAATTCAGTTTTGCCATCACACAGGAATAAATTACATTTTAAAATATATTAAAATAGAAAACACTTGACAAATTATTAATGTATTGAACAAATAATTGCAGCCATGGTGAAAATATGACACTTTCAAAAAAAATTTAAAAAAAATTCAAATGTCCTGCCCTCATCTTTTCCCTCTGAATATGTCACTTCCAGCATCCTATGCATCATGTCAATCTCTCATTCTCCATCCCTTCATCCCTCTGCCCTGTCTCCTCAGTCTGCTGTTCCCTCGCTCTACTTCTCCCACTGAACCTGTACATTCATCATCTCCCTCATCAGCCCATCTTCATTCAGCCAAGTGCAGTCTGCACTGTCAGCACGGCCGCCTGACACACCACTCCTCAGAGAGATAGATGGAGAGAGATGGAGAGACAAGTTGAGACAAGAAGACTGAGTGAAGGAAAATAATATAATAAGCAACGGGACCAAAAGACAGAAAGATGCAGATGAAGGTTGAGGACACACACAGGGAGGTATTAATTGTTATTTATTTACTTATTTATTTTCATTTTGACCTTATAATTTTTGATTAAGCTGTATCTTCCACTGAAATGACAGACTTCTCTCTGGTGACACATGCCAACCTTCTCCAATCGTTTAGCTTCTATTAAACTCCACACCATTCTTACAATTGACTGCAACCTCACATTCACATTCGGTCAGGAGCCAATAGAGAGAACGAAGTCGTGCCTTACTTTTTTTTTTTTATAAGAAATACTTTGCATGTAAATCAGGCAGTCATATATATATATATATATATATATATATATATATATATATATATATATATATATATATATATAGTACAGACCAAAAGTTTGGAAACATTACTATTTTTAATGTTTTTGAAAGAAGTTTCTTCTTCTCATCAAGCCTGCATTTTTTTTATCAAAAATACAGAAAAAAATTTAATATTGTGATATATTATTACAATTTAAAATATTTTTTTTTACATTTATTATACTTTAAATTATCATTTATTTCTGTGATGCAAAGCTGAATTTTTAGGATCATTATCACATGATCCTTTAGAAATCATTCTAATATGATGATTCATTATCAAAGTTGGAAACAGTTCTGCTGCTTAATATTTTTTCAGAACATGTGATACGTTTTTAGGATACTTTGATGAATAAAAAGTAAAAAAAAAAGAAGCTATGTTTTTAAAATATAAATATTTTGTAATAACAATATACACTACTGGTCAGTAATTTGGGGTCAGTAATTATTTTTCTTTCTTTTTTTTTAATAAAAGCAATACTTTTATTCAGCAAGGATGTGTTAAATTGATAAAAAGTGATAGTAAAGAAAATATATTATTAGAATATATATTATTAGAATTTTCTTTTTGAATAAATGCAGTTCTTTTTAACCTTTTATTCATCAAATATATTAGACAGCAGAACTGTTTCCAACACTCATAATAAATCAGAATATTAGAATGATTTCTAAAGGATCATGTGACAGACCGGATGTCACATGTGACACTGAAGAATGGAGTAATGATGCTGAAAATTCAGCTTTGCATCAAAGAAATAAATTATAATTTAAAGTATAATAAATTGAAAACAAATTATTTTAAATTGTAATAATATATCACAATATTACACAATATTTTTTCTGTATTTTTGATCAAATAAATGCAGGCTTGATGAGCAGAAGAAACTTCTTTCAAAAACATTAAAAATAGTAATGTTTCCAAACTTTTGGCCTGTACTGTATCCCCCCAAAACTGCACAACTGTAGAGTAAAACATTAATAAAAAAGTGATAATAAAAAATGTGTCTTAAAACTGACATGATTGTACAAAATCACAGTCTGGGAACTCAGAACAATTGCTAACATTAAGTTTAAGGTAAAAAATAACTGCCATGAAATTATAGTATCTTACTCCTATGCAATAAATTGTTCTTTCACTACTAGGGCTGTGAATCTTTGGCAAGGCAGCGATTCGATTCGATTACGATTCATAGGTTTTCGATTCGATTCAAGAACGATTTTTGCAAATTTAGAATGATTCAATTAGATTCGATTCACAATTAAATTTGATTCGATTCGATTATAACGATTCGATTCTGCATTCTTTAAGTGCATTCATGGGATTATTTAAATGCTTCTACTAAATTCTTTAAATGCTTAATCAGGGGGCAAATTACAGTAGCATTTATGGTTAGAGAACCATAGGTTAGGAAAAAAAAAAAAAACTTGTGTCCATTGTTAAATGATAGTTTAATGATGTGACATGGCATACGTAAAAATGTATGTAAGCCAAGTTTTTAAAAAAGAGCTTAAAGAATATTATGTATAAGCTAACATTTTGTCACACCAGGGGCGTAGCCATAATTTCAGAAGTGACAGAAATGTCAAATACAATCATTTTATGTATGTAGCCTATATAAGAATAATAATAATTATAATTATTATTATTTATTTTTTTTACAAGGAATTATCTTCTTTTTTAATTACTTTTAATTAGCTGTAATAAATCAAATATACTGCTGGACAATAATCAATCATTTGCAATCGATATTTTTTTCCTAATGGCAATTTTATGATTGTTTTATATACTAGGCTACATTTAATTAGCAATTATTTAAATTTTCTGCACAGAATAAGGTAGAAAATATACTTTATAGTTTCTGTACTGTAATAAATGTCAATTAGAACTGCATCATTCATAAATTGTTTGTGGTTTTTTTTTTAGTTTCATCAGTTCATTCTGCTTTTATTCAGTTTAGCTGCAGATATAGCCTGGCACGTCTATGAGAGCGAGATCGCGTCTCTTTCAGTGTGAAAACGTCTTCATCTCTATTTAACTTTTCCTCTCCATCAGCGAATGATTCTGAGAGAAAACGCGCCAGATGTCTGTTTGCTAATGAAACAAACGCTACTTTCATGACTATTATCAGATAAATCTCGTGCTCTTATTTCAAGGTCGTTGTTAATGTTGTGGTTAATTTTAAAAGTTTCCTTCGTATATTCGGTTCATCCGCATTGTTTAAAAACATTTATCATTCAGTGGAACTGTGCGTATGATTTAGACACTTACATTTCTGCTCCGTCCATGCAATAAACACAGCTGTCGACGGCTCCGGTAACTCCGTCGGTAAGATGCAGAGAGCCATTGACAAACTACAGAAAAATATAAAACTACTTCACGAGTCCTATAGATCACACGTCAGCTGCGTCAGAGACAAACGGAGCGCGAGCGCAATCCTGTGACAGTCTCAGTCGGTAAACAGTGGAGCGCGTGAAGGACAGATAAGAGGCACGATTCACGAACACTCTTCAAGGTCTCCATTAATTCGTGCGTGTAGTAATTTAATGTGTATACATTTTGAAAGCATTGAATCGCTATAGAAATCGGGATTCATTCGATTCTTAGCATTTTGAATCGATTACTGTCCAAGATCGGCGATTCTCGATTCAAAAATCATGTTTCAAGATCGATGCATATGAATCGACAGGGTTTGTAATCGATGCATCGAGAAAACGAGTGAATCGTTACACCCCTATTCACTACATCTCTTTACCCCTGTCTTTATCCTCTTCTCTTCTTTTTGGCACTGTATCTATCGCAGACTATGCTCATTTATAATCAGAGGTGGAAAGTAACGAATTACATTTACTCGCGTTACTGTAATTGAGTAGCTTTTTTGTGTACTTCTACTTTTTTAAGTATTTTTTTTAATCTGTAATTTTACTTTTACTTAAGTATATTTAGTTTGAAGTATTGTACTTCGCTACATTTTAAAACACATTAATTACTGAGTAAAAAAAAAATCGCTCCCTGGAAGCTATGTCAGTAAATAATGGGCAGGAGGGCAAACTGGCGCTAAAATCACAAGAAAGATGCAGACGGACAAAACAGGCGTTAGTGGTGCAGACACCGCTGAAAACGAAACCCCGTCATATTCTGAAGTTGAACTTGAAGGAAATGAAGTGAACCCCTGCCCATATTTATACTCTATTATGCTGTGTATGCTGTGCTTGCCTAGGGAGACCAAACTAGCAGTTTATAAAATCTCGACAAGACATCAACCCCACGTAATGTAAAAAAAAAAAAACAACAACGGTCAAATATGTACTATTGTGTATTATGTATTGTGTTAATCAGCTACAAGTCGGCTGACTCGATTTTCTTCTCATACATTCCCGCAGCGTCACAGTGCATTTCCCTAAAGAAGCCGAGCGACTTCAATGGGGCTTTCTTTGAACAGTTTTTTTCTGTGCTCCGAAGCTAGACGGTCATTGGATAAATGCTGCGATTATGTCCCGCCCACGGACGCTCATCGTCTCTGGAGGTGAATGAAGACTGGGCTTCCGCGTGATGATTGGAGGATCTGTCGATCTCCTTTTGACTGACAGCGGTCTGCACCATAAGAAGTCGGTGAAGCTGTTTCACGCTCAGTCCCATGATCGCGGATTTCTCAAGTGTATTCGAAAGACAAACTGCGGCAATATTTCTTGATATTTGTAAAATGCAGAACCACCACAAAATTGAATTGGTAACTAAGATTGAAAATGTGCGCGCGCACGCACACACACACACACACACACACACACACACACACACACACACACACTATAGCCATCTAGTGGTTAAAGTGATTTATTACAATTTTTAAACTGAATTTCCCCAAAAATGGGCAAAAATCTTACATTAAACCTTATAAAATTATCCATGGTATCCCCATGTATGAAAGTTAGAAATCTGGGTATTTTATGAAGTGAATTTTACCTGAAATGCTTTTTTCTTTTTTTGTAAAAAAAAAAAAAGCCTATTTAAATAAATATTTATTTATTTATAGAAATGTAAAAGATTTAAATCCTCCAAAAACTGTACAAAGTTTAGTAAAAACATAAATGAACAGAGTAAAATTATATTTGTAAAAAATTTAAATATTTTACTATTACAAAATGAAATGTTATTGTCTGGGGTCAAAAAGACCCCGAGTGTCACTACAAATGAAGACCATCAGAGGGTTATAATGTAGGCCGAAAATGAGCTTCCCCTCTTTGAAAGACCAGCAGCCGCCAATGATATATATATATATATATATATATTTATATATTTATATTTATTAAATATATATTTATATTTATATATATATATTTATATATATATATATATATATATATATATTTTTTTTTTTTACAACAGGACAGCAAACTAAGAGACTTGCATTTTAGACACCATATTGCCGGTTTTTGCTCTATTTCTACAACAAAAATTTATTCCAAACACAGCCACCAAAGCAAAATTTTGCATCTCTGAGCAACATGACAGTGTTTCGTTTCTGAATGAATCAACCGTTTAAATGATTTGGTTCAATCGCAATGACTCACTTATTAACAGTGACTTGCTGACACATACTGGCCATTTTAATTTCACATTTAAAGTATCTTTTGATTTTTTTTTTTTTTATAATTAAGTTTTTATAATTTCAAATGAGCATTCAACATTTTATGTCTGGCATATCAAAACATTATTCATGCATTTGTAACTGCAGGTTAAATGCATTCTTGTCCTGCACTAAACAGTGTGTAAATACATCTAAATGCCACGTCCGATGAAGCTTTTGCATTTCCTCTGTATTGAAAAGATGAGTTTGTTGATAATGATTTGCCTGGTAACAGCCCAAATGTTTTATTATTCTAAATAACTGATTCCTTTAATTAAAAGCAACTAGTTTGAGATTAATAGACCTATCCCAGGGGTGTCAAACTCAGTTCCTGGAGGGCCGTAGCCCTGCAGAGTTTAGTTCTAACCCTGCTCCAGCACACATATCATGTAGTTTTCAAATAAACCTAAATGATTAGATTAGCTGGATCAGGTGTGTTTAATTAGGGTTATATCTAAACTGTGCAGGACTGTGGCCCTCCAGGAACTGAGTTTGACAACCTTGGCCTGTCCCATTTTTGACTCCCTCCCACTGTTAAAATGTAACTAAGTAATTTTTACTCTGAGTAAATTTTAAATGAGCTACTTTTTACTTTTACTTGAGTTGATTTTTTAGACTGGTACTTTTACTTGTACTTAAGTAAAATTTCATTAATGTAATGGTACTTTTACTTGAGTAGAATATTTTTGTACTCTTTCCACCTCTGTTTATAATGTGTCATGTAAATTCGGCCTTCCGTCACAATCAGGTGTCTAGAACTGGCGCGAGCTGCCAGGCCCGTTTCTACGAGCTGTGTGTTAACAAAAGCAGTGCTGTCTACATTGGATGGGCGGGGAAGATTGAAGAGCCGGACTTTTTTTTCTTTTTTTTTTTTGCATTATTTGGTAGTATTTCGAATTAATGGTTTTTAAATAGTAGCCGATTATAAAAAAAAATATATGTAAAAAAAAAAAAAAAAAATTCACTCGTTCACTCATTCTGGCGCCCCTATGGATGAGTGGCGCCCTTAGCATTTGCCTATACCGCCTATGCCGCGGGCCGGCCCTGAGCAGACGAAGTGATTGGAAAAGTCCAGCATACGTCACCAGAGAGAAGTCTGTCATTTCACTGCATCTCAAGTTAAGACATATTGATAAAAAAAATCACAAGGTCAATTATTTTTTCTCAAGAATATCAATAACAAGCATTTAAAAAAATAGAGTGAATATGATATGAAAATCATGCTGACAACTAAGACTTTCAGAATTCCAGAGATGTTCCCTTGCACTCAGAACAGTGCAGAACATTTACAGTAAGTCAGATTTGCCTCATCAACAATTCCTCACTATAACTTGATTTTTATTGAAGAGTTGCAATCTATGAAATCCTATACAAGTAGCGGTATCAAAATGTCTGACAAGACATCAGACCTTAAGACACACAGAAGCAGAATGAGTTGAAGCAATCAGACTTAGTTATACAAGACGCTAATCCACTAATACAGTACATGATTCAATGGGCATGTCATTCAGTCAGTGAATGTGTCAGTGTGCGTGCGTGTGTGTGTGTGTGCGTGTGTGTGCGTGTGTGTGTGTGTGTGTGTGTGTGTGTGTGTGTGTGTGAATCACTGGTGTGGTAATTAGCAGTAGTAGATGGCGAAGTGCTCTACAGAGTGACCCGAGAAGCCCAGCCAGTGAAATGTAAATACGTATTGATTTCCTCATCTGGCTATAAAGTCCCAGGTTGTTTGCTTTTCTAATTCTATCTCTTGCATTCTGGCGCTACAGCCTGAATAATTTATTAACTAGAAACAGCGGTGGTTTTCCCCTCTCTTAATGCAGCTATAAAAGATAGGTTTGTAGTTACAAACGCCAACACTCTTTCCATCTCTTTCCACTCACTCTAATCACATTTTTACCCTTTATATATCCTTAGAGCGCAGAAATCAGTCTGTTAGGACAGGATTAACATAGATACCGTTTGTGTGTGTTTAAGCAGCATAAATGAAAAGTGCTGTAGCCTAATTAACCTTACAGGCAGTTCTAGGTGGAACATTGCTCTTAATTCCTGTAGCAGACAGAATTCTGCAATAATTACATTAAATACATACACTAATGTTCAAAAACTGTTGGGTCGGTAAGGATGCATTAAATTGATCAAAAGTGACAATAAAGGCACTTAATATTGTTACAAAATGGATTTTGAACAGAATTTCATACACGTATAATTGATTTTTTAATTTATAATATAACAAAACATACTATGAAGCTTTTATAAACAACTTATTTTACTACAGTTTAAGAAGCTACATCAATGAACAGAGACTACAATGGTCTTGTCTCTATTAGTACTATTTATGTCTTTCTATGTGCTAGAAGTAGTAAAACAGCAGCATTGTAGACAGTGGTGATATCAGTAATATGTGTTTGCATGTGTATCTGGTAGAGAGCAGGTAGTAGGTAAAGGTGTGAATCAGTGGCAATAACATTAGCACTAGCAGTACGTGACATGAGTACCAGCAGGAAAATTCAAGCCACCACATCTTTTTTCCTTACCCTGCACCCAAAATAGATTCCACCCAAGTCAGCATCACACACGCATACCACCTAGCCACAGAAATTAATAATTCACTACTAGAACACAAGATACAGAACCATAGAGAAAGAGGAAAAACATGTGCAGGTAGTGAAGTGCAATGCTAGCCTAAGATGCAAGCAATGCCAATTAAACAACTGACAATCCACCTCTGCTACATTGTACAAGGACATACTGCACATGTCAACACTTTGAAAAACAATTATCATCAAAATCATCATGTTTTACCATCATGTCGTTCCAGGCCTGTATGACTTACTTCATCTGTGGAACATAAAAATAGGATTTTAAAGGTTTTTACTGGTTGCTCTTTTCCATGCACTGGGATTGGAGCTTTCAAGCCTCAAAAACGACACAAAAGCACATTTTAAGTATTAAAAAAAACAATAGTACAAATGGTCTGTTCCACAAACAAATGACTTCAGAAGGCATATGGACCACTTTTATACTTTTTGAAGTTCAAACACCTCAGTCCTTACACAACATGAGGGTCAGTAAAGGCAGACCATAGACCAGTGGAACTGTGCAGAGCTGTGGCCCTCTAGGAATTGAGTTTGAGACCAATGCCATAGACCAGGGGTTGGCAACCTACGGCACGCGTGCCAACAGTGGCACGCAGAGGGATAATCGCTGGCACGCAAGCAATAAGGAAAACTGTATAATGACGTACAGTTTGATGTAATAACTTCTCATAGTCACACAGCCTGTTAGGAGCTACAAATACTATTAAAGTGTGAGAATTAACTTGCATGGATGCACGTGCAAACACTGCACATACTAGGTGCTTCAGATCAAAGCCTCGGTCTAACAGCACTCGTCAATGTCAAAATCACTGAGATGGCCAATCAGATCAAAGTAGGCGGGTTTACTGTTCACAGAAGCAGAGCGCGAAGCGTCAGTTTAACGTTAAAGAGAGTGAGGTAAGATGAAGCTGCAAATCAATTAACATTAGTCAACTTTTAATAATACGTTTTACCATAGAAATGTTAAATGACCTAAAGCTATATCCAGTGATGAAAAATTTTCTGAAATATGGCCATTTTGAGAGAAAGAAAAAATAAAGGTAAATTGTCTCTCTCTGCAGACAATGAAGCGATTTTGCCCCTTTGTTGTTGAGAAATATAATGTAGCGATTCAGTATCGATTAATAAAAGTAGCGTGACAACACTCATAGGTTTATGAGCTTCTGAATGCTACTTTTTGCACAGCACGATCTCAGATCTCTGTGTGCGAGTGGTGTGTGTTGTGTGTGTGTCTGTGTGTGCACGTTCATCAATTAAAGCAGTGCATTAACGTTGATTATACGTTAAAAAAACTTTTTTTATCGTATAATAAAAAATTGTGTATGTACCGTTTAAATACAGAATTATATCGGGGTGTGGGGGGGGGGGGGGCTGTGCACACTTGGCACAGTGGTTAACCATAAAAATAAAAAATGGCACGTCATGCCGAAAAGGTTGCTGATCCCTGCCATAGACTGTAAAAAAAAAGATGGATGACGCGTCTCCACTTCCTTCCACTATAGAAAAGTGAGGCCAAAGCATCTCAGTATGGCCGCTGCCATCTTGATAAATCACATCATTTGGAGCCAGAGTATGCGCAGTAGAGATTTGTTTAGAGCCAGAGTCTGCGCAGTACTGTCATGAGGTGGAGGCGCGGTATCAAACTCTTGCCCAAACTCCTGCAGACCCAATCAACCATAAAAGACACACCATGTTTTTATATCATCAAGTTGCTAGCTAAAATCAAACTTATCACAAAAACGAACAATTGAACAACAGCGTGATAACAACTACCTTAAATGACCATGACCATATTTCGGAAAATTGTATTGGAAGTGTATTTTCTTTTCTTATTTTCATTTTGACTCAAGTCAATTTGTTTACATGGAGAGGGTGGGGTTTATGAGCTGTACTGCAGCCATCCACCAGGGGGTGATCAAAGAGCCCACAGCTCCAATTTTCAGGACTGTGAGGCACACCCAAGGCAGACAGGTTAAAAGATCTAGATTTCTCTAGATTACAGCCTTGTGCATATGGACAAGTGAGAGTGTGTCAATAACTGGGCTTTGTAGCCTCATCTGCAGCAGCAGCTGAGCAGCATTGGGCTGCAACTTTACGGATGACTACACTCATTTAGACCCAGACATTAGGAGGAATGAAACCAGCAGATTAGGCCTGGAAGGCAAACACAAACATGTACATACACACACTGCTTAGCTGAAACAAGACTTGTGCTCTTATAATCTGCAAACAGGTCTCATGCCTAAACATGACTTAAATGCCACTTTAATTTTCAGAAATGTTGTTGCACACCTTCTAAATACACATTTCCACCTTTATGTGAAAATTCAAAACCAAAATGTGGGCAGTTTAATGCAACAATGGTCCAACACAACCTAAAAACACACACATATTTATATATAAATGTATATCTTTTACAATCACGGCTATAAACTGAGACCGAAAGAGAGGGTGAGAGAGGGAGTGAGTGGCAGAGACAGAGACAGTTGTGTGAATGAATCTAGGATGACACATTTAACTCCCTGATGCCCACTGAAAGAAGGGATCTAAGATGACAAGACAATCCTATCATCCAGTCATATCCCATCATACCCACTGTTGAGACAAAGAGGAACATGTTGTGATGCTGTGAACCAGGGGAGAAGAGCTGAAGTGTCCATTGAAGCCAAAAATCAACCAACCAATGTTTAACTGAAAACCGTATGCTTACTGTAGCCTTGTGATATGTTTGCATTAAGGTGTGTCCATCTGTATGCCTCCATCCTAAATCGTTTAGACACGGACATCCTGACATCTTTAAGTCAGTGTCTCTAACCTTTTTAAAAACTTTTCTTTAAAGACTTTTCAATTCTCAGAATCTCTTTCACATTTGATTGCACGTGTCAGGGATCTGCAAGAAATGGGACCCAAATGCAGAATGAGCAGACAAGGGTATTTTATTAAAAAAAAAAACGTAGACTGGAACAGCTGGGAGAATTTGCAGTAAAACAGTTCAAACAGATGGGCAGGGCAGACAATACGGGCAGGAGGGATGACCACAGAGACAGTCCGAGATGACCACGGGCTCGAGCACAGAGGAGGCAGCTCCAGAGGAAGGGCCAGGCAGACACAGGAAACCCGTAGCTTCAAGTGAAACTCAAATGTCACCAGTCTAGTCGCCAGGTAGAGACTTATGAGACTTGACACATGAGAGAGGTGAGCTGCTTCCAGGCAGTGGGGTTCAGTGGCCAGGAAATCTGAGTGGGGGCAAGACAGGACAATACACGAAAACAAGACTAGACTCAAAACGACACGCAGACAATAGAAAACAAAGAGTGAACAAAAGGCAAAATAACCAAAACTATCCAAAGAAATAAAATCAGTTTAAAATCAAAAAGCCTGGATCCAAAAAGGAACTGCACTCTCAAACGGAGTAAATGAAACCCTAAATCAAAAAGAGAAAAAACAAAAACTAGATTAGGATGTGCACAATCAAAAAACAAAAACTAGATAGAACTAAAAGGCCAAAAAGGAACCGGAGGATATAGAATAACTAGACAAGAGATCAAAAACAACTTGAGCAAGATCAAAAAGGATAAATTCTGGCCCAAGAAACAGGTAAACACCAAAAATGAACCAGCAGAGACACAAGGAAAGAGAACCCGATATATAGAGCAGTACACATGAGGATCAGGTGAAAACAATCAAGCAGACAAGGGCTAAACAAGGGGGCATGACCAGGTGTAACAAGGAGGCGGGACAAGGGGAGCACGTGGAAGACACTAACAAAGACCGAACCATGTGCTTAGACACAAAACAAACAAAGAAACATGGAACAGAGACAAGATGGACAGGACTGTCAGGGCAGGATCCTGACAGTACCCTCCCCCCAACGGACACCCCCAGGCGTCCACACTGGGCAAAACAGTACAGGGAGATACCAACTGGGGGGGTGGTTTGGGAACAAAGCTTGGAACTCCAGGATAGCCATGAAACCTAAGGGGTGGGACTGGGAGGGAGGAAAATAATCCTGGGGAACAGTTTGAGGTGGACCAGGGAGGTTCTGGCTTATGGGATCCAAAAGGACTAGCTAATAGGGTGGGTGGGATAGGGATCTTGTTGGTGGTCCTTCTAGGGAGGTGGACTTGTTTTACTGGAGGAACCTTGGAAGTAGCCTTTATGGCCTCTGGGGCCAACTCTTGATGCGTGAAGGGCCTTGGGACAAACTCAGGTGCCATGGCCACATGGGCAGAGAGGGTGCATCCTTGGGAAAATCGTTCCGGAGATGCAAGAATGGATTCCGATACGGACTTGGAAGCACTCTCCAGGGCTTCGGAGACAGCCATTGGGCTGGACTCTGGCGTACCCTCCTGGGCTGTAAGGACAGGTACTGGGCTCGACTCTGACGAGCCCTCCTGGGCTGCAGTGTTGGATTCTAGAGGCTCCTGGACCGGCGCAGACTCTGGGGCTGGCACAGACACTGGAATGGGCTCAGAGGTTGGATTTGACACGGGCTCAGGGGGTGCCATCTCAACAGCAAACTCTGGGAACATGACATGACTTATATGATTGCCCTTCTTGGGCATGACAGGATTAACTGGTGGTTCAGGTGAAGTTACATAGACAGTCACAGATTCCTTCTCTGGGGGAGAGACAACTGGTGAAGTGGGCATCTTAGGGTGTGGTTCCACCAGGTTACATACTTCTGGGACCACTGGATATTGGACCACCTGACTAGGGTCCGCCTGGATAACAGGACTAGGGACATTCTGAATCTGGTCTTCCAAGACCCCTGGAGGTAGGGCATCCTGACTTGAGAAATCCTGGACGTCTGGACTTGGGGTCTCATGGCTTAGGCCCTCCTGGACCAGAGGACTAGCGACCTCCTGGGAGGGAATGTCGAACTGCACAACACAGGCCCTCATTTGATTTGGCTTCTGGGGTCACAGCAGTGCGTTATTGGCTGCATTTAACTTAACCACCTTAATTTTGGTTGCTGACTTGGCCACCTCTGGGATGAAAGGCCCCTTCTTTACTAACTTTGAAACAGCAGGATCTGACTTGATTGGCTCTGGAATGTCTGGGGCGGACTGAATTGGCTCTGGAATGCCTGTGGCTGGCTAGATTAACACTGGAATAACTGGAGCAGACTTCACTGACTCTGAGACAGATGCAGCATTCTGGACTGCGCTCTTCCTTCTTGCCCTATACTTCCTTGGAGTCGGAAGATGATCTGGGACTTGACTCCGTAAGGGTAAGGGAGCAGGTTGGTCTCTGCAATCTGGCTCTGGAATGACTGGAGAAGACTGGACAGACTTGGGGATTTGTTCCAGACTGTATACCTCTGGACCCACTGAATACAGGACCAACCGATTCTGGTCCTCCTGGACCACTGGAGGAGGGACCATCAGAATCAGGTCCTTTGGAACCATTGGACTCTGGGGCACCGGACTAGGACCCTCCCGGGTCAATGGACGGGCAAACTCTGGACTCAGGCCCTCTTGGCGCAGTGTGCTTGGGACCTCTGAAAGAAGAGCGTTTGGCTGCACAATGGGTGCCCTCCTCTTCTTAAATCTTTAAGGGCTCAAATGTGCATGACTTTCAGCTTCTGGGGTGATTTCAACACTTTGAATCAACTTTGGACTGACTGGCGTGGGCACGACCGGCTCTAGACTGACTGGCGTGGGCATGACCGGCTCTGGCGTGGGCACGACCGGCTCTGGCGTGGCAAGGGCAGATCTAACTGGCTCTGCTACTGATGCAGCGTTCTGGGCAGCTCTCTTCCTCCTCAGTCTACGCTTCAACGTAGGAGACGGAATAGGGTCTTGAATTTGACTCGGCATGGGAGGGAAGGTGGCATGGTCCCTGCAGGCGGACTCTGGGGGTGTAAGAATCTGCCAGTCCTTACGATGGTGCAAATATTTAGAAAATGTCCAATAATCTATGCCTCTTAGTTGCTCCATCTCCCATTGTGGTAGGGGATCATCCAAGCAGAGATTAAACGCCTCCTTTAGAGTGGAGTCCGGATACTCCAAGCCCCTTGCCATGGTCCAGAAAAACTGGGCAAATGAAACAACCTCCCGCCCCTGCTGGCGGAGCGATGCCACTGCCTGTTGGAGTGCCAGTCTCCCCTTAGCGGTACTGGGAGGAACAATACGGATGCTCATTGCTGGGTCCCGAGATGGCTGGTTCGTTCTGTCGGGGATCTGCAAGAAATGGGACCCAAATGCAGAATGAGCAGACGAGGGTATTTTCTTAACAAAACGTAGACTGGAACAGCTGGGGGTATTTGCAGTGAAACCGTTCAAACAGATGGGCAGGGCAGACAATACGGGCAGGAGGGATGACCACAGAGACAGTCCGAGATGACCACGGGCTCGAGCACAGAGGCAGCTCCAGAGGAAGGGCCAGGCAGACACAGGAAACCCGTAGCTTCAAGTGAAACTCAAATGTCACCAGTCTAGTCGCCAGGTAGAAACTTATGAGACTTGACACGTGAGAGAGGTGAGCTGCTTCCAGGCAGTGGGGTTCAGTGGCCAGGAAATCTGAGTGGGGGCAAGACAGGACAATACACGAAAACAAGACTAGACTCAAAACGACACACAGACAATAGAAAACAAAGAGTGAACAAAAGGCAAAATAACCAAAACTATCCAAAGAAATAAATCAGTTTAAAAACAAAAAGCCAGGATCCAAAAAGGAACTGCACTCTCAAACTGAGTAAATGAAACCCTAAATCAAAAATAAAAATAAAACAAAAACTAGATTAGGATGTGCACAATCAAAAAACAAGAACTAAATAGAACTAAAAGGCCAAAAAGGAACCGAGGATATAGAATAACTAGACAAGAGATCAAAAACAACTTGAGCAAGATCAAAAGGATAAATTCTGGCCCAAGAAACAGGTAAACACCAAAAACGAACCAGCAGAGACACAAGGAAAGAGAACCCGATATATAGAGCAGTACACATGAGGATCAGGTGAAAACAATCAAGCAGACAAGGGCTAAACAAGGGGGCGTGACCAGGTGTAACAAGGAGGTGGGACAAGGGGAGCACGTGGCAGACACGAACAAAGACAGAACCATGTGCTTAGACACAAAACAAACAAAGAAACATGGAACAGAGACAAGATGGACAGGACTGTCAGGGCAGGATCCTGACAGCACGTGTATATCCAGATATATAAATACTTGTGCATTTGTCATTATTAACATTTTCTTTTAAATATGTCTGTATAGTTTATATTGTTTTAGTACATCAAGTTAAACTAAATTAAAATTAAAAATGTTTCCTTGGCAGCTATATAAAAATTTTATTTTATTTTAATATTTTTTTATATTAATAGAAATTTGTATGGTTTTGGTTTAAGTTAACTATAATAAACCTACATATAGTCTACATAAAAAAAAGTATAATAATAATAAATAATGAACAACAATGTCAACGATGTGTTTGTGTTTCACACCTGTATGTTGGCCACTTCAACCTTGTAAATAACACTTAGGCCTGCTTTCACAGACAGGGCTTAGGTTAAGCCAGGATTAAGCCATAGTTCAATTCGGACAAACAATTACACAAAATGTATTATTCAGCTCGAAGCCAATCAGTGGATGTGTCAAATACATCTGTGCAAATATACAACTACGAAAACACATCAGATGTAAGTTATTATAAAGTGTTACGTAAACATGAACTGCCAAGAAGTATCAATACTTCTTGGCAGAAGTATGGTGTTGGCGCAGTGGATAAGACACATGCCTTTGGTGTGAGAGACCCGGGTTCGAATCCACTGTGAGACACCAATGTGTCCCTGAGCAAGACACTTAACCTCTAGTTGCTCCAGAGGCATGCGACCTCTGACATATATAGCAATTGTAAGTCACTTTGGATAAAAGCGTCAGCTAAATGAATAAAAATGTAAAAATCAATACTACAATCCAGCCTGTACACATAATACATAACCACTTTACATTTGTGTCTGTGGCCCATCTGTATGCTTACAACAGAGGACTGGCTCCAAGGGGGCAGAAGAGCGGGAGGAAAGGAGAACATGCCATTGACAAGCGCTCTTTCAGTCCACCACTGTTATTTTTAGCCTGACAGGAACCTCGAAACAGGGGAGAGCAAGAGACATACATGTGATAAAGAAAAAATAGGTTTGATATGTCAGAAAACATGTAATTTAGTGTGTACATACCAGATTGTACCATAATTCTTTGAAACACTGAAACACTATTGGTAGACCTGGATCTGTCAGCACCTGCTAATACACAAAACTAGCTTGATTCTAGTGCTGGCATTGATCATCAACAGTAGAGGAGGAGGAATTTAGAGAGAAAGGGAAAGAAAAAGGAGAATAAATAATTCAAATTCCGCAGACTTGTCTCTACACATGGAAGAAACTGCTCACGACTCACGACAACGTCTTTCTATCAGTCTGTCTCCCTCTGGTGTTCACTCTACCACTCTTTCTGCCTTCTCCTTCAACTCATCTGTTTATAGCACAGTGCATTTTATATTATTCATTTCTCATTATTTTCTATCTGTCATTCTTGGGTGGAAAACTAGACTTGATGGTTGAGTTCAAAACTTTCAATCGACTTATTTGTGGTTGAAAACATTCATGTGCCTCTCTTACTTCAAGGAGACCAAAGGAACAAACATGTTTCCTTAATAAAATTACATTTCTTGACTTTTTTGAGAGAGAACTGAACACATATTTAGGGTCTCTTTGGGCAGATGCGCATATCTTTTTGCACTCCATATGGGCTACAGTTTCATAGTCGTCAATGAAACTAAAATAGAAAACACAGGTATAAGGTTACATTCCATTTACAGTGCAGAGAGACAGACGGCCCATAAGAGTAGAGAGGCTGAGACAATGTAGGAATCGCAAATGTCTTTTTAGACTTTCATTATCTCTGTAAAGAAGGTGAAAGAATGGTTTCAATGTTTGGCAACCATAAACTGAGTTTAACATTTCATCTAATCATGTGACACATTCTTTCATACTTCTGCAATTCATAATCACAAGGCCTCATTAGATGTTTACATGAGATAAATCAGAAGAATGAGGCTAATGGAAAGAGAGGCTTTCAGGCCACTGAAAGCTCTGGCAGATCAAAATACAGTGTCAAAAGAGAAGTGTGTGTGGGTGCGATTCTGTGCACATTTAATGATTTTAAATGCTTAGAGGTCTATAAGAAAAGGCAGAGAGTGAACTTCTGGAGTCTGCCTTTTTTTCTGCAGCTAAAGATTTGTTTATATAAAACACTAAGCTTCAGTAAACCATTAAAGGTGAAACATGGTCTTTTCATGACATGCCAAGTCAAAAATACATGATTCAATGTATCTGCTCAATGGTTGCACACTTATAAAATGTTTAAAACCAACATTTATTATTAGTTATTTAACACTGAATAAGTAAATTCTTCATCAAATGCAATATATATTCTAACAGCATGCGATTTTAGAAGTAGCCAACTCTATGTCGCTCTTCTCCACTCAAATACACCATTCCAGAAAAGCTTTCAATCTGTGTGCTGCTTTATTTTCTGAACATTTTGTTGCCATAAACCAATGAGGTAACTAGCCAAATTTTGTCTGAAATGCAAAAACAATGTCATGGTCACGCTGTATTTAACATCAGCACTGATGTGATTATCTGCGGCCTTGTGATACTGATTTAACAATTTCCAATTCTCTCTATTCTCATCTCTCTTTTTGTCTTCAAATATAAGGTTTATTAGGTGCACTATGAAAGATGCAAGTGCATATATCTCGTATTCTCCAGTAGCTCTTAGAATATGGGAAATGGTGGCTTTCCCCCTCCCCTCACCTCCTCTTTTCACCATCGCTTTCTCTCGAATGAGACCGAGCTGAGAGACTGCCCATGCTGACATCAGCAAGCCTCCGCGAGCCACAGCGCCGCCCGTTATCGTCACACAGCACCGCTCACCTCACGGGCGTACGTAACACACCGAGCACACACCAGATAGCCTATAGACTAGATTCATTTTGCCACCGAAATAACTTGACAAATGAACGCCTGAAAATATTCTAATGAAACGTCTGCCATCAAATCACCAGCTTGCTCGCGTTTTTCTTCAAAACTTTCATTAACCCAGCAGTAACCTGATTCGTGTTTTAAGACATTTTCAGGTGACCTTACATATTGCCACACTCAAGTGCACTATAGCCTACCTGCATCTGGAGGCCTCAGGGTACTCACTGAGGGGGGTTAAAAGGATATGGCCATTCGGTGATCTTTTTGGCGTATTTTCTCACAAAGTTGTCCTCACTGAAGATGAACAGAGATCGGTTGACAGTGAAGCAGTTTTGCCGCACTGGTATGGGGTTGTAGAGGGCCATAGTTCTGGCTCGCTGGGCCATTGACTGCTTGTACATTCTCTGACCCGGCGGGCCCCCCTGTCTGCTACCGCCGCGGCCGGGGCCCCCTTGAGCGTGTCCCGGGCCTCCGCCATACCTGGACGGCACCTCGTTTTCGAACCGAGCCATTCTATAGACACCAAATGGCAGTCTTCAGCAAGCAGGAAAAAAGGGGACGAATATTCAACGCGACCACACCACATTACATCCCATCTGCTTCAGAACTTCATACGTGTATAACTGGAGTACACATTTGTCTTCATGCCTTTAATGTGATGTTGCGCTCCAGGAGACGATGGTAAGATTTTAAACAAACAAAGAATAAAACAAACAAAAAACAAATAAAATTTGAAATAAATAAATAAATAAAATCGTGCCTTATATTTTATAGTTCACAGGTTCGTTGCCCACTTCAAACACACAAAATGGTCCATCGTCATCTCGTTTTATGTCCAAAATCAACATATTTCCACGGCCATGTAATTCTTGGGTAAATCTCTCGTTTTCTGTGGCTCCATCCTCATATTTCCCAGAACTGTTTTCACTCCAGTGCTTCTCCTTTAAAATTCAGATTGCAGTTATCATAGCTACAATCGTTTATACGATCTAGGTGTGATAACCAAGTGAACCAAAATGAAAACATTTAAAATAATCGTTTGAGTTCAGTTTTAACTGTACGTTGTGATGATTACAGCAACCTATTTAAAATGGGGAAATATGATAATGTTGTGATTATTTATTTATTTCGCAACATCCGCAATATTTGGCACGGTGTAGCTATAATCTGCCTTCGGTCACTTCGCGATCACGTTTACTCGCATGTCTTTGCATCTCAGCTACAGAAATGTGCGATAACCGATGTACATTCTGTTTTCCTCTTCTTTACGACACAGGTAGCCTAATTATTCGGATGCAAAAACAGATCATCACAAGTATAGATTGATTTTTGTGTGTGTGTGTGTGGCTCACTGGTAAGGTGTCATCCTTTTCGCAAGACCCATCACCGGCATTACAGTGCAAAAGAACCAATCCAACCGTGATAAAATCCTATGAAGGAGCACACAGTGACAGAAAGTAGAAGCATCAATCGCGAGGGGACAGCGGCGACATCTCTGTGTTCCCATCGCCGCTTCTGTTCCCCTGCACTGGGCTCTGGGCCGCCCTGGATCTGTTCATCTTCACCGAATGTAAGGGCAATCCGTTCGTGAGAACACTCAGATCCCTCTATTCCTTAATTCTGCCAATGTTGAGCTGTCTGTTAGCCTCGTTACTCTCCGTCAAGCGCCCCTGAGGAAAAAAAGAGGGGGAGGAGGCAGCTGAGGACGAATGTGGGGTGGGGGCTCGCAGGATATCAGCTTGTGAAACACGAGCCGAACGAAACAGTTAGCCCGATCAGCTGGCAAGCTAAGCTATAATGAGCCGCTGATCAATTCAGCGCTTTGGCCAGTTCTTCTTGCAGCACATGACGCAAGGCGCACGCACCCCACTGATTAATTTATTCTTCTAACTCCAGTGTAGGCTACCTTCAGTCCCTACTGAATGTGTTCTCAGTCTCCGCTCACCTGCGTTTACCGCATGGAAGTCCTGTCGGCTTGTTCATATACGACACAGAGGGGTTGTGCAGTTTTAGAGATAACGAACGTAACAAACTGACAGCGCGTTGCCAGGTTATGGCTGTTTGTGCCAGTGGTCGGGATGTGCGCGCTGGGAGACAGCTGCGCATTCAAACGCGCGTCTCTCGGGAACGGCTCCGCTTTGCGAGGGCACGCAGGGCGAGGACCCACAGGCTATTCTTAGACGCAGACATTTCGGAATTAATCGAAGGAAATTTCCCATCAGTGCAGTTGACAACTCTTTCATCCAACCCATCCCATTTTCCAACAATAGTCAAAAAGTCTATGAAACCTGTAACATGTAGCCCACCTTACAGAAAAATGGTGTAAAATACTTAGATAACGATGTTACAAGCATACGGGGATGGCATTTTTGGTGACTGTATATTTTATACAAACTCTTGGTGGTCTATATGTTCGCTAATTAATGTTAATACCTACCATGTCACTTGACATAGGCCTACTGTAAAAGATAGAATAACGTGAAGCATAATGGAAAGCCACACGACGATTATAAGTTCGTCCAAATTATTCCCTCCAAAGACTGTTTTACTATCAGGGTAACACCTAACATAAAAATACATAAACATAAACAATCCAATGTGGGCGACTCTTTTTACTTGTTAAAAAAGATTGTAGGCTATTGATATTATTTTAAGTAATAGCTAATAAAAAGATGAAAATTTAAAAAATGAAACAAACACAGAATGAATCACCAATTTAAAATGTACATTAGCCATGTGATGTGTTTGAAAAAGGGGGTTGAGAGTGAATAAAGCAAGAACAATACTTTAGAAGGCGGCTGTTTGTGGCAAAAATCATTAGACCCGCGCGACCTTAACAGTGCCCACCTATCAGATAGCCTAACACGCGAAGCAGTAAACAGAGGAGGACATACAGAACTGGTACTACTAAATGCCCCATCCCATCCCAGTGTCTAAAACAAGTGGACGCAGTCGTGGTACGGCGGACAGCGCCTCTCTCCCAAGTGTAGTTTTAATCATTTATATCCCTGTCCACCTTACTGCTAAACTCCCCCTGAAAACACATTAAGAAGTACCACAATATCACATGGCCTATAGCTTCTACCGCTGCGAAATAATTATAACTTCAGGGGGGGGGGAATTGTCCTCTGGATCTCTGTTCATCTCTTGATCCTGTGCAGCATGCTGTTCACGATCTGAACCAGCACGCGTGTGATCAACCGTGTGTGATGCGTTTAGCGTCAGACCGGAAGAGCCCAGGGTCTAGAGCTCAAACAGACACCAGACACCAGCCTCCAGGCTTCAGTCAACAGATCCACAGATCCACAGCGACTGACAGACGATCGTCTCGAGCCTCTCTCTGCACAGTCAGAGAAGGGCTTGTAAACATACGTTATGGAGTAATTTCTGTGTAATTTTCGAGCTGCACACTGTTTAAGTTTGTGATTGTAAATCTATTATAAAGTAATATTGCAGATAGGCCTAACTTATACGTTTTAAAGCAAAGCAGCGAACGGTTACTTCCTAAGACATACGCGAAATCTCATTTTGCGCAAGGTAAAAGTAAGCGGTTCTGAATCATTTATAGTCAAACTTTTGTTGTTTTTGAAACGCTATTTGAAACCCAACTAAAACTTAAACAATAACCAAAATCTATTAGAACTAAATCTGTTTGACAATTGTAGCCTACTATTTAAACCCCTTCTCAGCCTTTGGTTTGGGCGTTTGCATTAATGACACCTCAACCTTATGCAAGAGCACCGAGCCAACGACAGAAACGACACTCAGTCGCACGTCAAAGCAGCTGTCCATGGTTCTGAAACATTGCACACAACCATGGATCTTATTCCTGAACTAAATATAACAAATAACCAGGTTATACAAAATATAAACATGCAACAACTGCAATGTAAACATCTTTCAGAACAGAACATTTGCTTCATGTAAAGGCAATTTGGTTCTACAAAAACAAAATTATATTACAAATATATAAAACAAGAGTGGTGTATTTGCAACAAATTCTTACCCAAATGTTAATAAGCAATTACCACTAATACCAGCCAATTGTTAGGCTACAGTTGTTGCAGATAAGTGTGTGGAAAGATTGTGAATTATATCCTGCTTACCTGCAATGTGCTAGCTTTATGATTTTATAGAATTATCTTCAAATTATTCCAAGTGAACAAACTTGAGAAGTGGTGAGTCAGAGCTCTAAACTGTGGCCTAAAGTCATTAATCAACCTATGAGCAGAGAGAGGGGGGAAAACATGCAAATTAAATGCTATATAAAGAATGCCTCTCTACAGTAATGTAATCTAACACCCGCAAACACAAAACAAACCTGGACCTCATTATCTCTTGAAAATCAAAACAAAGCCAATTTAGTGACTGTCTGACCCAGTCCATCAGCTCCTACCCCATAAAAACCCTGATTGAGACAAATCCTGCTCATCATCCTGACAGCTGCCTCTATACAAGAATTTTGCACAGATATAACATAGCTAAAAGACATTTAAACATCAACACATTTTAGACAACACAAGTGAAGGGTTTCGCTTAGTGTTACTGGGCCCAGCAAACAGTTTTTGCCATTTAGAAGATAATGAAAGTGAAAAGAGTGTATATGTTTATCTAATTAAGTTATTCTTGTGTTAACACTAATCATCTTAATGAATAGTTTCTTTATATTGTACATGTTTATGTATTGATTATGAATACAGTCTCAGTGGTGGAGCTATATTCTGTGATGTGTCAGCCTTGTCACACAGTTGGGGTTCAAAAGGCGATTGCTTTTGAATGCCAGAGACTCTCTCCTGCTGTCAAGCAGAAACAACCCTCCCTTAGTGCATTATTAAAGCACGCCACACTAATATAACACAGCAGCACACAGAAAGCACACCAGCCAAAGAAAGAGAGAAGTCAATAAGATGTCTCACTGCACTGCTCTACAGAGGAAAAATGAGCTGCACATTTTGCCAAAATTGAGTTGTAAGTAAATTCTGGTCTCTTAGACTATGATTTATTCTGTGACAGACTAGTGTGGCACAGCTATGCTCAAATTCAGAGAAGATGTGGTGTGAGAATTGTCATCAAATCAATCGAAATTCAATCAAGTGTTCAGTGCTCCCATAAAACTGTCACATGTCAATTTCGCAAAACAAATGCAACAACATAATGCATCAGTTTGAATGTGTGCATTCAGTGATTGCATGCATATAATGGTGATAAAGAGATGTTAAAAATGTGAACATACACACACACACAGTGCCAATCAAGAATTCTGAAGTAATGTTGCTGTGTATTTGTAGCAGAAGCTAAACTCAGTGACTTATAAAATTGAATAATTCATAAACAACATGTATACCAGGTTCTCTGCTCCTTATTTAACCTTATCTTCCAGATATAAATCTGGTCAGTGCAACGGGCCACAACATATCACCCCTCTGTACTGTATGTTAGGGTGTCAGATGCAATAACCATGTACTAGAGAAAATAAGAGAGTTGAACACATAAATGCTTTGTGTGTTTTTAAGGGCGCATTTAGAGGTTCATTTCCATTTATATTCTTAATACTGTAAACTATTAAAATGAAAACACAAATAATAGACACTGTTTCGGCACAGGTAAGAGACAAAGATACTAGACTGTGGGAGAGCTTAAAGTGGGCCGTCATTTTCTGAGCAGAGTGTTTTATTTGGGGAAGAGCCTGATGTAGGTACAATACATTTTTAAACAGTGTAGAATTATTAAAAGCCCCAGTGCTTGACAAAACATCCATTCATTTCTTTTTCAGTGCCTCTAACCCTCTACTAAGACAGTCTCATTAACTGCACCAACAGTAGATTAGCAAACAGACAATTTCTGGATAAACATGTTAATTTAACATTTTGACAATCTGTCAGGAACTATTGTGCAATTAATGTCTCAGTGTTGCAAGAAATAAATAGTAAAAATCATCAAATTCTGAAAAGGCTAGTAATAGACATACATTTGCAATGTATTTGTTAATCTATTTACAGCACTTGAACATTGAGTGGTTGTAAACTGCTCCAAACAGCTAGTAAGTAGGCCAGCATCTTCACACAGTGACAGAACTGTGTAATCACAATATGCTTTCACTCATCTCACATACTTTCTTTTTGCTCTGCTTCCCTTACATGATTCCCAAGCTGTGGAGTGCCTCTTTTCCACTCAAATCCAAACATTTCTGCTACATCTGTGGTTCCCATCATTTTAAAGGGATAGTTCACCCAAAAATGAAAATTCTGTCATCATTTATTCCCCCTCATCTTTTTTCAATCTATATGACTTTAATTATCGTTTGGAACTTAAAGGACGATATTCTGAGAAATGTCTTTGTGTTTTTTGTGTCCATACAATGGAAGTAACCGAAACCTTCTTCAAAACTCTCTCTGTGCCCTCCTCCTTGTACCTCTCCAGCAGGAAATCAAACTTATTTATGAATTCTGTATTTGCATCACAATCAAATGAGCATTTTATTGTCACTTGACATACAGTCTGAATCTTAGAGGCTTAAATGATTTCCTGTGTTCTTTAGATCAGATGCTGTCAATCATGAAGCCTATTGAGAAAAGACTTGCTTGCAGGAGGACAGGTTTGGAGGGCAGCCAGACAGACCTCTCAGGAAGTGAGATGAATATGTTGATGTGTTTGTCTGTACGTGTATGTATGTAGCCTACATGTTCAGCTCTAGTGTTGATTTCTCCTTGTGAATTGACCCTTCTTAAGCCCCGCCTTAAGAATGTTGCTGACCTATCTTAGACCTTCTGCTGTTTGTTTTTCTTCTTTTTTGTAATGTAAGTCTATGGAGGATCTGTTTCCTGGGTTAGAGTAAATACTAAAGTAACAAAAATATGGTATAACATTGTTTCCCTTTGTGTTCACAGTTGTGTTCCCTAATGCTATTAATCAGGGTTGCAAAAAGGCGAGACAATTCCAGTAAATTTCCAAAACTTTCGAGATTTTGGAAACTTTTGGAAATTGTCCATCCCTTTGCAACCCTAATTGTAATAGCTTTTAAATTAGGATGTTTTTTTTTTTAATTGACTGAAAAATTGTTGTCTCAATTATAATTAGCAGTTTCTGCTGTTTTGAATTACGTTATTACTAAATTTCACAATTTCTTTTAAAAACAGCAGATAAAAATACTTTTCATCCTTTTCAACGATTTATTTAAACCAGGGGTACTTTTTACCACTTCATGAGCACAATTTACTGAAAATAATGCTATTCAAAGAAGTCTGGTTCATTTCTATAGAAAGATTGTAAATCTGCTTTGCGTTAGGAAGTCACCAAAGGGACAATGTTTCGCAAAAGGTAAATTATATTTTCGGAATGTTCAAATGTAAAACTGATTGTAAATGGATCTCATCTAAAGTTGCCTCTAAAAGTGATTTAAAGTTTGTAAAGAAATTCTCCCTCTGATATGTAGAAAATACTAAGCTAATGTGTAATATAAACCAGTACATATCTGCCACAAAAAACACCAATAAACTATTCTGAGACTGTGCTCGGAGTTATTTCAGGCTTTGTGATCTTCTAATCTTTGCTGTATTGGCTACAGCATTGATATATTGCACATTCCCCAGAGCCATGTATCAGCACTCAATGTCTACTGCCTGTAAATCTTACTTACTTACAGACTGTTTAATGCCCGCTTACTGCCACAAACAGCACTGCCTGACCATTACAATTACAAATAATTACCATCATTACAGTCTTGCGGGCTAATTGATGAGAGAAACCAGTCAATGTGGTTTTGTGTGTGTGTGTGTGTGTGTGTGTGGAGGGAGACGGGGGGGGGGGGGGGGGTAATCGTACATGTTAGGAGGAAATCAAAAGAATATGCGTTAGTTTGCCCCATAAATAACGGTTTTTATTTTCATCTTTATCTACTGTATCAAAGCAAGCAATAGCAGAGAAGGACTTTGGCAATAGTCATGTGGTGCAATCTAGTGTTGAAAAGTGGAACTGCAATTACATAGAATTTATCGTCACTAGAATAGAACGTTCTTTACTCACTGTATTACTGGAAACAACATATGAAACTCGTTTACGTGTATTTGTAGCCGCATGCATCATCGTTTACTAAATACATTTTTAAACTAATTTAAATATATTTTTTTGTTGTAAATTGGAGTTAGCCTACATTTAGCATTTTATTGGATCATTATTGCTTCTTGCACTCACGTCTTCCCATAAAATTGTATTTTGAGCACTCTATAATGCTGGGCTGAAGCGATTTCAACCAATAATACTTCAAGTCCCAGAAATCTAAGCTAATTCAAAATGGCGCCCTGTCAGTGACAGTAGTGACGCTGGTACGCTAGTGGATATTTAAGTGTGACAATATGTCCTCGATATAATGACTCTACTAATTAGAGCATCGAAACAAGTACAGAGAAAATATTTCCAAAATTCCTTATTGTATAGGTTTTCATCGGAAAGCTCGGCTTTATGAAAAGGGCCTGAGAGCAAAGAGGAGTGTAAAAGGTTGTTACCTGAGCACTTATCTTAGAAACGCTGTGGCTTTTTTACATTACCCTGGTTTAGAATTGTTCATATTTCAGATGCTCAAACATAGCTAAAATGTGTCAACTGCTAACATTACTATATATATATAATATTCAGCTGAATCAGCTCACTGAAATGTGGTCCAAATACCTTATATTCTATATGAAGGGAAAGATTAGATTTATTCAATGTATAATGTAAAATGAGTCATGGAAAAGAATGAACACAGTCATTGGAACTGCTGCTATTTACAATCTCAATTAATTTTTTTTTTTTTTGCTATCCACTATTGTGGCTTTCTACTCAATACATTACTATTGCATACAATATGCACTTAAAACAAATGAACACAAACACTGTTATTCATTTCTGAACAAATTTAATGTACTACCAAAGGAGAAATCTCCTGAAAAGGTTATACCTTTTACTGATTTTAACAGTGCAATGCTTTTAAACCAGTTAAAAAAAAAAAAAAGGCAAAACAATTTAATAAGAAATGAATGTGCAATAAAAGCCACAAATGCAACTGTATTCTCTAGGTAAATGTACTCTCAAAATACAGAAGGTTTTCATGAAAGATCATTCATCTGTCATTAACAGACATAAATGTGGAATTTACAAACACATCTTTCCTATATCTATTATAATACCGGTACACAAAAACCTACTCCATTGCTTGTTTCTCAGTTTTCTTTGTCTTTTTACTCTTAAGACCTCCAGCATTCCATGCTTTAACTCAATTAACAGCACTTAAGTACTACTGTTAATAAATGCTGAATGGTAGAAAGCAAAACGACAAATTTCAGATCAAGCTGGTCTTAACCTAAATGAGCTGTGTTCTTAAAGGAGAGGCTGCTGGTCATGGGCACTCAGTTTGACCCTCTCCTCAGCTGGGCTCACTCTGTGAGGTAGAAATGCATCTTGTCATTGATGTTCTTCCTCTCTGGGTTGAGCCTCTTCAAGATCTGGGCGAGCACGTTGACCGTCTGCTCGCTGCTGAGGCCTGTGCGCTTAGTCTGGAACTTCTTCAGCAGGTCTTTAGTGGTCATGGGCTTCCTGATGAGATACCTGCGCACGGCATCCTCTGTCAGCAGCACATCACTAAAGGGGAGATGGACATCTATTTTATACATCTCTGTCAATGCTTGTCTGTGAACTGAATGGATAAAATAAGCCTCATAAACCGTATGATGTAAATGAATCTAAATAGATTGTATGATCTAAAATAGACTTAGAGAAAAGACCCAGAACCAATGGATGGTGAGTGAACTGAGGGGTTTCTGGATCATGGTAATATTCAAGAAAGTAGTACCTGGAGCTGGGGGTGGATTTCCCTGACACTGGTTGGGGTGTGCTCTTTCCTGAAGAGCTCTGAGGGCTGGGCTCCATCTTTAATCTCTTCGCCGCTGGAGTATCTGTGCTGGGCACAGTTGTCTGACGCTTACCTGAGACAGAGGAGCAGATACATGAAGTTTATACTTTACCTAACCCTTAGCAGTGAAGAGAAACAGAGACTAAATGAAATAAGGAGATACTAGGCAGATAATATAACAATTATGGCTTAATACAAAAATCGTCTTATTACCTACTAAACCTCATGCCGTCCTAGATGTAATGACTTTCTTTCTTCAGATGAACACAAACAAAATATTTTTTAGACAAATTATCCATCACTGATTCCATGTAATGGAAGTGTATGGGACTCCCAAAGTTGATGCTTCAAAAACCAAAGTGAACATAACAGTGCTCTGTCTGTCTCCATCACTTCTTAAGTGGGTTTTTGTCAACATGTTCACAAGCTGACGCTTACATCAAGTGTGAACTGATATAACAGCTTAAAGTTTAAAATATGAATATTTTTCCACCCACATACACCCACTGTATACTACAAAAGACATTGATTCATCTACTGGAGTCATATGTGTTACCCTCATGTTCACTTTGTGTGGTTTTTAAAGCTTCAACTATGGTGAACAGCTGGTGACACTCTCACAGAAATGGATTATTTTTCTAAAAATCTTCGTAATCTGAAGAAAGAGTCACATCTGGGATGGCATTAGGGTAAACACATGGAGTATCCCTTTAAAAAAAGTGATTGTTAAAAATAATTAAAGAAGGAACATGTTTCACTGTAAAGAAGACCAACATATCACAATGTTTCTAAAGTCACTTTTTAAATCTATTTGCATGTTATTATTTTGCCACAATAATAACAGTTTTTTTTCTATGCAATTAAGGCAATTAAATCATGCAACTAATAGCTATATCATGTAATTCATTTTATTAACATTTTTAATCAGAAGTGTTTTGAACCTTTTTGTGTACCTTGCTCCAGTTTGTTGGCAGCAGCACGGAGAGTGTTGGAAGTTGCAGCATTGTCAATAGAAGGCGTGCCAGGTCGACTTCCTGTCCTTGAACTACCTGCTGAGCCACGACCACCCCCTCGCTTAGGAGGAGTGCGCTTTTTCTGTGAGAGGGGAGAAAACAAGAGAACACTGTACCATATACACATGAAACAACATCAGAATCTTCTCTCTCATACTCTCTCCCAAACACACAAATATAGGCCATTACTACCATGAACAGTGCTGAAGCTGCCTCTCCTTCAATGTCACTGTCCTCTGAGCTGTCGGACTCGCCACTGCTGTCTGAAACATATGCAATGATTTAAATAAAAATAATAATAATAATATACATATATATATATATATATATATATATATATATATATATATATATATATATATATATATATATATATATACAGTTGCAATCAAAATTACTCAACCCCTCAGAGACTGCAGTAATTTACAAATACAAGCTTTTCTGAAGATCCAGGATAAAATAAAAATTGCATCTATAACAGTTCAGTGGGATATTATAAGTGATAGTCAATATATAATATTTTTGAGTTATAAGATTTTTTTAATAATACTGCTATGTCATAATTATTCAACCCCTATTCAACATTGCTGTTTTTAAATCACTTATTTGCATGGTGGGGAATAAAACAGTCTCAAAACACAATTAGGTCTTTAGAAACTCTATTAAAAACAGAATTAGCTTGTGCTGTTACACATACAGTTAGCCAATGCATGTGTTGAAGTTGAGTAGCAAAAATGTCAACAGAGATCTCACAAAAGCTAAAGAGAATAAATATTGTATTACTTTAAAAAGGCTAAGGCTATATGAAAATTTCCAAGACATTGAAAGTTCCTAGAGACACTCAGCCTTATTCCTTAGCTTAAAGTGTGTTTTACCAGAAAACCTTTGAGGGTGTTGAAGAAAAAGCACAATATCATAAAATGTTTAATCAGAGCAACTGAGAAAAACCTGCAATGTACAGCCAAAGACTTGCAAGATGACCCGATGAAAGGAGGAAAACCATTTCAATGCAGTGTGTAAGAACAACACTAGACAAGTATGGCCTTCATGTTGAGACATCTTGATGAATACCACTCTTGATCAAGAACAATATGCCAACTTGAACTTGATAAAATTCATTTGTGTGGACCTGTGGAGCTCTGGACGAATGTTTTATGGAGTGATGTGACCAAACTGGAACTTTTTGGACCCATGGATCAGCGGTATGTCTGCCGCAAAAAAGGCAAAGCTCATAAGCAGAATAACACCATCTCCATTGTCAAACTTGGAGGTGGATCAGTCCTGTTATGGGGTTTCTTTACTGTAGAAGGAAGTGGAAATCATGACTGTATGAAGGACACCATGGATTCTTTGAAGTATGAGGCCATTTTGACAAGAATTGCGATGCCTTTGGTGCAAAGACTGAAGCTGATGACCAGTGGACTTTCCTGCAGGACAGTCATCCCAAAGTACACATCCAAATCTACTACTGCTTGGTTCAGGGATCAGTCACAGAATGTACTTGAGTGACCTGTTCAGACTCCAGGCTTAATTCTCATTGCAAATATCTGGTTGAATTTGAAGAAAGCAGTGGCAATGTGAAAACCAAAGATTATCAGTGATCTGGAAGATTTTTCATTTCATTTATCACTTATTCACTTAGCTGACGCTTTTATCCAAAGCGACTTACAATTGCCACATATGTCAGAGGTCGCACACCTCTGGAGCAACTAGGGGTTAAGTGTCTTGCTCAGGGACACATTGGTGTCTCACAGTGGATTCGAACCCGGGTCTCTCACACCAAAGACATGTGTCTTATCCACTGCGCTAGCACCACCCCAGGCGAGGAATGGGCCAAGACCGTAGTAGAGAGGTGACAGAAGCTTCTAAACACTTACAGACAGCGTTTATTGGTGATTTTAAAGAATAAAAGATTCTGTACAAAGGGGGTTGAATAATTTTGAACATGAATGTTTAGAGCCAATTTGAATTTTATCATGATTCATCAATGTTCCATTCTCAGAATCACTCAAAAGTGTATTGACAAATTTTCTCTAATACTTTACTGATGCCTTTGTTGAATTGATTTCATAAAATGTTGTTCTCCGCAGCAAAAGGTCTTGCAGGTCAACGGGGTGGAATAATTTTGATTGCAACTGTATATATAAAATATTTACAATGTCAACATTATGGAGGACTAAGATTAGCACTTAAAAAAATGAAAAAAACATTTATAAAGATTATAAAATAAAAGTGATTTGGAAATGCATTTTAAAGTTTATTATTTAAAATATTTTAAATGCATTATTTTACTGTTGCATTTAACTAGAATTGTTACTAAAATAAAGTTTGAAATGTCAATTTATTTTTAAGCATCAATTATATCATTTTTAAATGACATTTTTTTAAAGTTTTTATTTTTGAACAAACTGATAATGAATCTCTTCATTTTATTTACATTTTTTAGTGGTATGCCTAGTCTCCAATAAACATAACTACTACATTTTGAATTTTCCCTAAAGAAGGCCACAGAGCCGAAACATGTTGGCATGTTTTTAATGGATAGCCAAGTTTAAATAAAGGCTTTTAAACTTATATTCCTTGTGAGCGCCTCAGAACTACTGTTTATTTGGGAAACATTTTGGATCTCCTAGCTAAAGAGCACCAGCGGAATACACCTCTCAATACCCAAGTAGCACTCTTAGTAACTCGTTTGTGAACATAACTACTACTTGCTTACTTAATCCTCTTCATCCGATGTGAGACTTGAGGCCACAACACCAAGTAAAAATAGAAAGAAACAAAAATCCAAAATGAGACTGCCTTCACCTTTCTTTTTCTTCTTTTCCACCTGCACCGGTGTCTTCTTTCCATCTTCCTCCTCTTCTTCCTCCTTGCCATCTTCCTCATTCTTGTTTTCTTCCTCACTCTCTTCCTCACTTTCAGACATTTCATCAATCCCTGAAAAAAAGGTGTTGGAGCTTCATGGAGTTGCCTCAAATCAAACATCAGAATTAAATGAAGTGCACTCCTGCTAAATCCCCAACCTTTAGGGACATCCTCTCCCTTATTGTGCTTGGTCTTCTCTTGCTGCTCTTCTTCAGAACTGGAGCAACGAAAAAATGATGAAGATTAGACTGCAGTAATCATGAAAAGACCATTTGGATAAAGGGCTGTTAGTATGTAGCAACAGTAACTGTACATAAAGCCTCACCTGCTCTCATCAGACATGTAGTCCACCTCCAGCCCCTCAAAGTCACCGTCATCACTATCCTCAAACCCTTCCAGGTCGCTGTCCTTTTTCTTCTTCTTCTTTCCCTTGCCTTTGGGGCCTTTTTCCTTTTTAGCTTTTGACTTGGCTTCATCGTCTGCATTGAAAGAAGACATTTTGGTAAGACAGCCCTACACTTGACTCTCCTCTCGCTCTCAGAGCCGTTGCTCACCGTCTCCATTGCTGCCGTCACTCTCATCGCTGCTCATTTCCAAATCATCCTCAAGGTCATGTATGCGCAGGTCTCCTCCCCTGCCTTCTTTCTTCTTCTTTTTCTTCCCCCCCTTTTCTCCTTCCTCTTCATCCTCCTCTCCTCGCTCCTGTCCTCTGAGACGTCGCTGAAGCATGATACTGAAGTGATTCACCACTTTGTTTCTCCTATATGAGGAAAAAAAAGCTGATGTGATGTCTGAGCTTTAGACACTGGCCTCTCAGGAGAGCCATCAGAGCTGTTCTCGTGAATACAAAAACTCAACCTGCCCTCACCTGCCCCACTCTTCCTCTGCCTCCTCTGCTGTGAGCGTGCGGTGCTTGGCCTGTGGTGTGAAGTTGTACCAGGAATGCACAGGAAACGCCTCAAAGGCCCCATCGGCACTCTGTGTGAAGATGTAGTAGGAAGCGTTCTCCGTGACTCCACCTTTCTTCAGACCCTTGAATCTGAGTGATGAAGAGGAACACAATAAGACAGCTTCTCTCATATATTCAAGTCAAACCAAACTTTAAAACTTGAAGACCTTTGAGCTTCTGTGTGTATCTGATGAGTATTTATCAAATGCAATTGTGTAATGCTTTTGAAGTGATTCTCAGAGCAGTTCTAGAGATGAAGTTTGTGTGTTCATATCCTCACAGAAGAGTGGACAAGGCCATCTTTAACTTGAAGGTGTGAGGCTCCCTGTGTTATTTACTTCCAGGTATTTAGCTGTACAAAAACAGTCTGTTTTGCTGCTTGATATCGCAAACTGCTATTTGTTATATTCATTGAATATTAACGCATTTATAAATACACTGGTTCGTAGTGCAACATTTTACCTTTAGCTGCACTTTGTTATACTTCATTATTTTCCCCATAGCCGCTAATGAATCAGAAGTCTTATGTTTTAAGAAAATGGCTTACTTCCATGCAAAATAAGGTAAGTATTTAACACAGCCGGTGCTGAAAACCCCTTTAGTTTCATGCTTGCTTGAGTATGTTTAGTAGACAAAACTTTGGCATCCAGTGACACAGAACAGCGATTATTGGCTTATCAAGCTTTATTGTAAGTATGGGCAGCTAAACACACTCAAAAATAACACAAAACAAGTGTCAATAAGTCGAAAAGATCAAAAGCAGAAACCCATACCTTCTACCTGCCTTGCCATTAACTTTAAGGATCCAGGGCTGGTCCTCCACTTTGAACTCCTTCGTAACGATGCCATACTTCTTCCTCCGTGCTTCCTCTCTCTGTTTCTTTCCAAACTCACTGCCTGCTGCCCCCTCCTGAGTCTCCTCCTCACCATATATACGCCTATTACTCATGTCACGCTCCATACGAGCCTAAACATTGCATATATATAGATAGAGAGAGAGAGAGAGAGAGAGAGAGAAATAGTTACAAAAAAATACAGGGAAGAAAATCTGGCATTGAATAGTAAGCAGTGGCCATTTAAAACGTCTGTTACCTGAGTCCATGTGGAACAACTGACTTTATCACCAGCATTGAAAGCCATTATGTTGTATTTCTTACTGGTGTTTCTGTTGGGCAAAATACCAGAAATCAGATATCCGCAGCTTGTATTGGCAGCACTACAGACACACTAAATACATTTCTAATTCAAGTTAATACAAATCTTACTTAGGAACTCGTACAACATACTCCGTTGTGGAGGAACTGCTGCTCCCCTGCAAACAAGAACAAACTCTTAGGCCTGAGAGACATATAATACTGTCCCTACAAAGGTTTTACTGCTGAGCTGTACAGTATAATGGTGTTCTGGATCAAGCTTTAGACATCATTTCTAAAATGACACACGATCTGTAGTCTGCCGGATCAGGTGTTGAACAATCTGATCAATCTTAACTGTAGATGCTGAGGCACGTACCAGTGATGTCATCACTGCAGAGCAAGAAGTCCCGTTAATAACCTGTGTATGAACACACAACAGAACAATTTCATGTCTCTACATAGGCACTATTAAAAGATCATTCTTGTGCTGACATCTAAAAGTTGTCATCGCAGCATCACATACAACACTGTAAAAAAATCCCTACTAACAGTCTGCCTTGATTTATTTATCCTGTTTCCCAAAGTGCTAGAGAACAGAAGAGTTACAGGGATAAAGTGAGAAGTTCAGCTGGTCATGTGATCAACACATGAAAATAACTTTTTAAAAACATTTCACAGTAGGTGTGTTACTTACCTAGTTTATAGAAAGAGTAAATTGGATTTCAGATAAACAATTGTTTATGGTTTCATATAATTTATTGAGTTATATAGCGTAATACTTTTGTGCATTCTAAATGCTCGTAGCTGTTTTTAATTATTTCGTTTTTTATAATATTTTTTTCTATGTAAATATATCTAATTAAATCATGCAACTAATAGCCATATCATGTAACTTATTTGATTAACATTTTCATGCAACTCAATATTTATTTTATTTTGGTAAGTAGTACCAAGGCATTGTGGAAAAATAAACCCATTAATGAAAGGCTGGCTCTCAAAACGATTCAAACTTTTAATAAGTCTCGATTTAAAAGACAAAGGAAATGAATGAACAGCACATGTTCTCAATATTCCTGTTATACTGGATGAATTCACTGACACTGATATTATTCCTTCAACATGGGCAAAAACGCGTTAAACACGCCGTGAAACATCTAGAAGTGCTACAGTGATGTAGAAGTGTGTTTAAAATGAACGCAACTTAACGTTACCTTCAACCTGCTAACTAGAGAACATCTTCTGCTCTAACGTTACTCCACTTTATAACGCTTAAACTTTAACCTCCTCGTCCGGCTGCTGATATCGTTTCCTATTTGGGTATTCGATAAAACGAAATAGTAAATTAACCTCCAAAAATAGATAAGTAAAGTTACACTTACAAAATTAAGGAGAAGACGAAAGCAGCTCTGACCATTCGCAACTAAAAATTCTTCTTCTTTAGTTTTTTGGCGCATAACAATCTAAATGTATAGCGCCACCTACAGTACGATGCTGGTAGTGTTAAATCACATGAACATATAAAGAGAGAAAGAGAGAGAGAGAGAAAGAGAGAGAGAAAGAGAGAGAGAGAGAGAGAGAGAGAGAGTTAAATAAGGTAGGGGGAGTGTGGGGTTGTATAAAAATAATAATAATAATTATAATTCTTCATAAATGTGACAATGTGATCGTACATCACATGCTCTATTGTTTCTTTTCCCCCACAACTCACATAAACCATTCTCATGTACTCAGTAATAAATTGTGATGCATTCAGTCCTGTGTGTCCAAGTTTCATCCTTGTTATAATGACTTGTTCCCTCCTTTCTCTATATTAAATAAATGTAATATAGAATGTTAATAAACATATGTCTTACCAATTCTAAAATATTTCCCATTATTATAGTTTAACCACCTTTACTTAAAGCAACATTAACATCCATTTTTTCCTTTTTTAAAAGCATATTTTGCCAATTCATCAGCCGTTTCATTTACCATTAAGCCCACATGTGCTGGTACCCAGAAGAAACTGATTAATACACTTTTTCTTTGTATATTCCATAATAATGTAAATAATTCACTTAATAAGTCTTCTCTGCATGAATGATGGGTGTACAAAATGTTAACACAGAAATAATAATAATAATAGGCTAATAATAAATTAGAAGTTTTCTTGTTATCAATTGCATAATTACATCAGACTTCCCACATACACATTTTTTACATAACAATATACAGTGAGGGTCACAAATGTGGGACCACTAATGGAAATATTCTGCATTTATTTTGAGCAGCTCTACACTTCATGGAGATTTACTGCCACCTGCTGGAGATGTTCTGCTGCTGTCACCGACGGAACAATGCAGTCTGTGTGCATTTGTGCCCTTCAGTAGTGTTTGAGTTTGAACTCAAAGCTGTTTCATTACATGCATTATTTATTTAGAATAGTTTTATAAAAGAAAAAATAAACACACCACACACCACATGTATTTGAACCTTTCCATTTTTTTTATTGTGAATATATTTCACATTTAAGCTGTTACTTTGTCAAATTATTCAAATGGTATGAATATATTATTTTAATATTAAGGCTTCCCTAAAATTCTGGCTGTGAAATTAGTCGTAACAAGAAAATGGACTTGGCCATTTTATTCAAACAAACCAACACGCATCTTTTCATCACAGAATGATTTTAAACACAATACATCATTTGAGGTACAGTGGAACATTCAGACATAATAATAATAATAAAAAAGACACAAATCTGAAATTTGTATAAAATATATAAACTGCTAGAAAGTTATTTTTTCATATGTCAATCTCCACAAGACAAAAAGATGATATTTGCAATATCATTTTTGCAGTTAGGTTAATTAAAAGAAGCAAGAAAAAAAGCAGCAAAGGAATCCAGAAAGCACACACACACACAAAATATTGCTTATGTAAGCTTGACTTTGACCAAAGTCACTGTGCATCCATAGAGAAGAGAAAGGAGGAAGAGGGTGAGGAAGGCACAGGCCATATTCCAGGCCTCTTCAACTGTATCCTGTGCAATACCTTCAGGTTTGTTCTCATTCAGAAATATAGCCTCCTCAAATCATGCTGTAAACAGCAAACAAGAATAAATTCACATTTAAAGCTTCATTATTTTCTTGATTAAAATATTTTAGTACTTGAAATCTAGGGTACCTGTTTTCATTGAAATGTTAAGCACCAAGGTATCAGCAACATGAGTGACTCTGCATGTGTACAGTACACCTCACCAGGTGTCCAGTCTGAAGTTTGGAGATCCAGGTGACTTCGGATGCTAAATTTTCCATCAGGGCCTTTTGCAGGTTTGGTGACCCTGTGGGCTGACACCTCAGTCTTACCCAGCCACCAGGTGATGTTGATGGCAGGTGGGCTGAAACCAAATTCCAGGCACACCAGCTCACTAACTCCTTGCAGCAGCTTTGCAGATGGAGCAGAGGGAATCAATGAGGCTAAAAAAAAAACCCAGTGAGAGACATAGATCAGGCAATAGTGAGGAGAGGTGTATTGCATTCAAATTGTATCTTAGCATGAAATGTTATATCATGTAATATATTATATTTTTAAATATTCATTTCTTAGACTCACATATATGTAAGTTGCAATGTAAGTAACATATACATTTAATATTTTATATATATTATATATTAAAATCACATTATATTGTCTTTTTTTTTATTACAATGGTATAATTTCATAATACCATTAATATAACTTAAATTTAAACCTTTCTTGAAAATGGTAACAAATATTTTCAAATCCAAAATGAATTTAATCTTAACAATTAAATCTGATCAATCCTATTTAAAACATCAGGTAATTTTTTTCTGATGGCACCCACCATACAAGTTCTCTAAAGTGTTGATGATTGGACTTTGGGATGACTCATGAGAAACAACACATGAGAACATGCCATCCTTCCACTCTGATGCAGGCAGCATTAGAGCACTATGCATTGCAAAACGTCCTGAAGTGTGAGCAACCACAGGACTGTTGGTGAACTGAGCTGCATCCAGTTGCATCCCATTTAGTTTCCACTGCACAGAGATATCAGATGGGAAGAAACCAGTGATCAAGCTAAGAAGGTGGGTGTTTTGGAGTCCAGAGAGATCAGCGTCTGAGGGTCTGAGGATTCTCACAGTGGGTCGTTTAGGGTCCGCGAGTATATGGCAACGATTAGTAACAAGAAAATATTCTCTTTAAAGGCAGTTTTGAGAACTGTGAGTGCTCACCTCGACTAGACACTAGACTGACACTAGACTGACCCACACTGTGAACAACAGCAAGCTCTATGGTAGGATCACCTGAGAAAGAAAATAGTGTCAAATGTCCAATGAAGAAAACATATTACATCATGGATAAAATTCAATACACCACATCAATTACTGTCCCCAGTAGTGCTAATGTGGTACAGATGAAATTTCATTCTTCACCAAAAATGTTTCCAGTAGGATTGGATGTCCATATTTTCAAGAGTCCATGAACTCTACATGTAAAGGTTTTTCCAGTCTTCTGGTGCTCACTAGGTATTGTAAAATGTGTGGTCAAGGACCAAAGGTTTTCGGATGGACCCCAATGCACACAACTTAAATCTGAGATGTCAGTATTATTGTTCTTGGCCCGGTTCCCCAAAACGTTCTTATCGCTAAGTAGTTCTTAACCTATTCCTTAACTTTTCTCTAAACCTTATGGTACGGTTCCCGACACGTTCGTACGCTAAGTATATCTTCTGTAAGTCATACTTTCGTAAGGTTGGTCTGGACCATTCGTAGCTCTCTCTTAGCGTTATTTGAGCTCATGACGCTACTGTACAGCAGTCTTTAGAAACCAGCGCAGCGAAGTACAAGTCAAACTATGGTATGTTGACAATTTTGTGGCTCAACAATGATTTTCTGTTATTTTTTAAGACTCATAATAAATTATGCAAAGGAATCCAGAAAGCACACACACACACAAAATATTGCTTATGTAAGCTTGACTTTGACCAAAGTCACTGTGCATCCATAGAGAAGAGAAAGGAGGAAGAGGGCGAGGAAGGCACAGGCCATATTCCAGGCCTCTTCAACTGTATCCTGTGCAATACCTTCAGGTTTGTTCTCATTCAGAAATATAGCCTCCTCAAATCATGCTGTAAACAGCAAACAAGAATAAATTCACATTTAAAGCTTCATTATTTTCTTGATTAAAATATTTTAGTACTTGAAATCTAGGGTACCTGTTTTCATTGAAATGTTAAGCACCAAGGTATCAGCAACATGAGTGACTCTGCATGTGTACAGTACACCTCACCAGGTGTCCAGTCTGAAGTTTGGAGATCCAGGTGACTTCGGATGCTAAATTTTCCATCAGGGCCTTTTGCAGGTTTGGTGACCCTGTGGGCTGACACCTCAGTCTTACCCAGCCACCAGGTGATGTTGATGGCAGGTGGGCTGAAACCAAATTCCAGGCACACCAGCTCACTAACTCCTTGCAGCAGCTTTGCAGATGGAGCAGAGGGAATCAATGAGGCTAAAAAAAAACCCCAGTGAGAGACATAGATCAGGCAATAGTGAGGAGAGGTGTATTGCATTCAAATTGTATCTTAGCATGAAATGTTATATCATGTAATATATTATATTTTTAAATATTCATTTCTTAGACTCACATATATGTAAGTTGCAATGTAAGTAACATATACATTTAATATTTTATATATATTATATATTAAAATCACATTATATTGTCTTTTTTTATTACAATGGTATAATTTCATAATACCATTAATATAACTTAAATTTAAACCTTTCTTGAAAATGGTAACAAATTTTTTCAAATCCAAAATGAATTTAATCTTAACAATTAAATCTGATCAATCCTATTTAAAACATCAGGTAATTTTTTTCTGATGGCACCCACCATACAAGTTCTCTAAAGTGTTGATGATTGGACTTTGGGATGACTCATGAGAAACAACACATGAGAACATGCCATCCTTCCACTCTGATGCAGGCAGCATTAGAGCACTATGCATTGCAAAACGTCCTGAAGTGTGAGCAACCACAGGACTGTTGGTGAACTGAGCTGCATCCAGTTGCATCCCATTTAGTTTCCACTGCACAGAGATATCAGATGGGAAGAAACCAGTGATCAAGCTAAGAAGGTGGGTGTTTTGGAGTCCAGAGAGATCAGCGTCTGAGGGTCTGAGGATTCTCACAGTGGGTCGTTTAGGGTCCACGAGTATATGGCAACGATTAGTAACAAGAAAATATTCTCTTTAAAGGCAGTTTTGAGAACTGTGAGTGCTCACCTCGACTAGACACTAGACTGACACTAGACTGACCCACACTGTGAACAACAGCAAGCTCTATGGTAGGATCACCTGAGAAAGAAAATAGTGTCAAATGTCCAATGAAGAAAACATATTACATCATGAATAAAATTCAATACACCACATCAATTACTTTCCCCAGTATTGCTAATGTGGTACAGATGAAATTTCATTCTTCACCAAAAATGTTTCCAGTAGGATTGGATGTCCATATTTTCAAGAGTCCATGAACTCTACATGTAAAGGTTTTTCCAGTCTTCTGGTGCTCACTAGGTATTGTAAAATGTGTGGTCAAGGACCAAAGGTTTTCGGATGGACCCCAATGCACACAACTTAAATCTGAGATGTCAGTATTATTGGTCTTGGCCCGGTTCCCCAAAACGTTCTTATCGCTAAGTAGTTCTTAACCTATTCCTTAACCTTTCTCTAAACCTTATGGTACGGTTCCCGACACGTTCGTACGCTAAGTATATCTTCTGTAAGTCATACTTTCGTAAGGTTGGTCTGGACCATTCGTAGCTCTCTCTTAGCGTTATTTGAGCTCATGACGCTACTGTACAGCAGTCTTTAGAAACCAGCGCAGCGAAGTACAAGTCAAACTATGGTATGTTGACAATTTTGTGGCTCAACAATGATTTTCTGTTATTTTTTAAGACTCATAATAAATTATGTTCGCAATGGATACAGGTCTATTTATGAAGTTGACTTTATGTGGTTACAGAACTAATAAGGTGGTAATTAGCCTAGGCTTTTTCGTAATGTAGTTTAATCGAATTGGCAATCATTTTTTTGATAATTAAAATCTGGCAAACAATTCTACTCTAAATGGCTAAGATCTTTAAATGGGTAATCATGGTGGTGTCCAGTAAGCGACCAACTATGGCAGCGATCCAACGTGTTCTTGTATTGAATCAAAGACGGAGCCGGGGATACCCGGTTTGTCTTACCGTCACAACATATCGTGTGAACATTACTGAGCCTTTGATAATTTAATTTATAGTCTATATTTTACTGATAACTTAAACTATGTTAAAATAAATGTTACTGTAATAATTTGAGGAATGTTTCATTTGCATAGAACGTGTTGTCTTTCTTAACGCTGTATTGCACCTTCGGGTAAAGTGGAAAATCGATTCATGAGCCATCGATGCCAACTAATTCAGCACCCTGACTTTGGACAGCGCTCTTGTAACGTCGGACGTAAGAGGCAGCGTGCTAAGAAGCTTCCTAAGGGACACTTCGGGGAACACACTTAGAAACATCAACAACTTTGGTAAGATATACCTTTCGATGTCTTCTTAGCGCGCTAAGAGTGAACGTTATCGGGGAACCGGGCCCTGGATGTTTATGCAGACCTCACCAGAGGGGAGATCATTTACAACACACTCCAGCACTGCACTTCCTGCCTGTGTTGAATTCACGACAGACCTCCTGATCACCACTACAGGATCTTTCTTTAGATCATCTGAGGAGCAAAAATAGACTTTATCACATGATACTTGGGTTTTAGAAGCTAAATTGTCATAAAAACAATTAGACAAATGCTAATCAGTGAAAAAGAAACCACTTACCAGCTTTAATTTCCACCCTTTCTTCTGAGAAACATGGATGTTTAGCGGTACAAACAACAGTCTTAAAGGTCGACCAATCATTTCTGGACAAAGTCAAGTTGCTTACAATATTATTGGACTGGCCTTTGACTTCTTTGCTGGCTTTTGTACTGACATTGTCTATCAACCATGACACTTTAGTGTTGTCTGGTGCTTCGACAACACAGGAAATTGTGACCTTACTCTCCTGTATAATGTCTCTGAGATGGGTTTTCTTTATTTGGACTGAAGGTTTGAACAAAGACTGCTGAACAGGGTGAATAAAGTTAAAATAACTTTATTATAAATAGCATTGCATTCAGCTGAGAATCACATGATGATGGTAATACAATAATTATACTTTCAACACAATCCTGTTACCATCCTCTCTACTCACCAAAGCAATAGTAGGCTTATTGACACGTTTTGCTATTAAAATAGATATAAAAAATCAGTTAACTTAGGCAGTGTGGTTTAAACAAAGGTACAAAATTCATTGAACCTATGCAGGTGTAGTGGTATGGACTCAAGTAGTCATGTTTGTAGTGTTTTCATTAATATTATTACTTATCATCTGTTAAATATGGTTCTTGCGTTAAATGTATATTAAAATATAATTGTATATAATACTGTATAATTATGCCAACTTGAACATCACTTAGACCTGTAGACGCTCGCGGGTGACGCTAGAGGGTGATCATGAGCCGCAGGACATAGAGCTTCATTTATATATGAAGAAGCCACTCTGGCAGCCACTGATACACAATTGAAAGATTTCCACTTTCTCTCTCTGTTTATGTGTTTCTGCAGGTAATATAAGTGATGTGGCATCGCAGTTTGAGTTCATAAAATGTTTATACTTTAGTAATTTGTGTTAGTTTAATGACTTTGTTTATATAATTTATAAATATAGCAGTTGATGTGCGGCCGGCTGCACTCGCGCGATGGATTGCGGAATCGCCGCTGCGTTGGTGGAGGCTGCGCGATGCATTGACATGGGTGCCTAGTGTCCTCAGAAATATAATTGTAATCACTCGTTATTATGAAAGAGTTTATATTTGTTTATTGTAACAATTGTGTTTTGTACATCTGTCATGTTTTAGAGACAACTAAATTGCTGATAAAGATCGGTTACAACAGAGCACATAGAGAGAAATAGCTACTAAAAAGGAAACAAAGAGCTTATACACCGTTTGTGTATGCTTATTGAGTATTATTTTCTGATGTCATGGAAATGTTAATGTGTTACAGACAGTATAGCAATATATTCTCATTTTATTTCAATGTATTGTGATATGATTGTTTAAAGTGAGTTTATTGAAATAGAGCTTCATTTATATATGAAGAAGCCACTCTGGCAACCACTGATACACAATTGAAAGATTTCCACTTTCTCTCTCTGTTTATGTGTTTCTGCAGACAGTATACAGCAATAAAACAATATATGTGCCACCAGAAGTCTCCGCCTCTTCTCTGTGTGCAACACATGCTTATTCAATAAATTCTAAAAGACATAGAAATTAATGCTGTTAGTATTTCAGTTGGATGGTTATTTGCATCATGACAGTTTTTTTATTTTATTTTTTATTTATGTTACAGATACTGAAACAAAAGAAGAGGAAACCAGAAACATGCTTCAAAGAACATATAGCAGATGGAAGCGTTAGGTAACAAACAAGCTGAAATAGCCACCAAAAGCAGAACTGAAAAACATCTGCATCTCTGAGACATGGTTGAACACATCTGCACAGGAAAGACACTCTGTCCTTTACATAAAATGACTGTTGTTATGCAATTTATTTGTATATACTTCACAGCATGAAATATTTATGCTTACAAATATTCACAGCTAGAAAAGACTGCATCTGTCACATAATGAACTAATTCTTGCAGATTCTGAAAAAATTAAGTATAGGATTTAAGAAAATATGTTTAATTTATTACTTTCAGAAATGAGAGAAATATGTGACCCTGGACCACAAAACCAAGCTTAAGTCGCTGGGGTATATATTTAGCAATAGCCAAAGAAACACAGTATTGGTCAAAATTATAGATTTTTCTTTTATGCCAAAAATCATTAGGATATTATGTAAAGATCATGTTCCATGAAGACATTTTGTAAATTTCCTACCATAAATATATACAATAATTATTTTTTTATTAGTAATATGCATAGCTAAGAATTCATTTGGACAACTTCAAAGGTGATTTTATCAGTATTTAGATTTTTTTACACCCTCAGATTCCAGATTTTCAAATAGTTGTATCTCGGCCAAATATTGTCTGTTCCTAATGAACCAAACATCAACGGAAGGCTTATTTATTCAGCTTTCAATTAAAAACTTGAAAGAAACAAAATACAAGAGCAATCAAATGGTTTCTTTCTTTTATTAAAGTAAAACTTAAAAACAAACAAACATCACAATAACATTTACAATAAAGGAAAAAAAAAAGAAAAAAAGAATTTATTCTGAGAAGTCTTGCATGTCCTTAAAGGGATCGTTCATTTCACCTGAAAGCATAATTTGATACCAATAAGAGCCAGAAAAACTACTTCTGTTTAACTTGCATATATTAAATATTTTTCAAACTTAAATATATATTTAAAAGCAAGGACAACATTTTTTTTTTTTGCATCAAATAAAATGCTCCGATAAAATCTAGTCTCATGATTATGTTAAATTAAAAATTAACTAGAACAAACTATGTTGTATACCTTAACAAAAGTAGCCCCTATGCTGTAGCACAAGGCAATGAGGAACAGGAAAACAAAGGATACAGCAGTGTTTGCAATGCCACTGTCATCTGTATCAGTGGCGTCATACAGGGAATGATCTATCCACACAATCACAGCTGTGGGAATAGATAATAACACATTAGCATGACCTACAGGACAACATCGCCACTCTCCAGCACAAACATTAGGAAAACAGTCTAGCATGTTCTCTTATAACTATGTTTTAATCACTTCACCTGCACATCCTCATATATAATTAGACAGGTGGACTGAGGGCAGGAATATTCATGAATATATAAACGGAAACCGACAGAGAAAGAACCTTGAATGAATTATATTGTATTTGAAATTTGAGGATTTTCATCTGCCATTTTTTCAGCTTATTATCTTGTTAATTATGTAGCATGTTTACTAAATAATTCAAACCCAATGGAAATCTGATTAAGGAAAGGTGACCCTGACAAGCTCAAATAAGTCAGTTGAATGTGTCTTGGCATGCTGTAGAAGAACTGATGTGGCTACAAACTATCAATCTCTAATAATTTAACTAATACAAATGGAGAGCATTATCTCTTTGGGTGATTATAATGTCAAACGAAATACAATACACTCACACACACACACGTTTAGGCGTAATGGTTTTTATACTGTACAAACTGTATATTCTATCGCCCTACACCAACCCTTCACCTAACCCTAACCCTAACAGGAAACTTTCTAAAAAAAAAACTCATTCTGTATGGTTTTTAAGCGTTTTGAAAAATGGGGACATGGGTTATGTCCTCATAAGTCACTCTCTCCTTGTAATACCTGTGTCATACCCATGTCATTATACAGAGTTGTGTCCTGATATGTCACAAAAACAAGAGCACACACACACATACACTGACAAACATTTCCTCCCATCATTATGCATATTATGTGCCAGCTAATGGTATAGTTTCAATGGCATTTTGTCTTCTTTTTTTCTGCAAAGTTATATATTAAATTGTATATATTTTTTAAATATGTTCTATGTATTTATAGGTATTTCTTACATAATTATATAAACAAATTATATAAATATATATATTAATTTATTATTATATTAATATATCATTTTGTTTCTCAATTTCTGTGGAGTGATGTTGTTTTTTTATGTCTGTGATCTTTTATGCTCACATATGCTGTGTCAAAGAAATATGAAACTGGTATAATAACATAAATTAAATGCACAGGAATTATGCTTTGTTTCTTTTTTATTAGTATTTACCTAAATGTAATATGCATGAAAGCAAGGAGCAACAAACATTAAAGACCAACACAGTTACAAACATGGACATGTAACTCAAGAACAGGAAGAAAAAAGGAAAGAAAACAAGATGAACACTTAACAGGCGTAACAGGAAGACACCACACAATGCTCTACTCCTTGCAAGATGCAGGGGTATTCATACTTAGATTAATGACACCTGCCTTATCAATATTATCATCAATAGATCTTGTCAGTACGCGCATTTTTTCATCAATGCTTTCATGATACACGACACAACTGAACACTGTACCGCTCTTCCACTCTGAATAATCAACTGTTAGCTGACTGTAGATGGAGAAGTATTTATCATTCTGAATAGGCAGGCTAGTGTTGTAACTGTGCCCAAGAGTCACGGGTTCATTATCAGCAAGCCAAGACACAAACACCTCTTTGGGGTAGAAGTCCTTCAAATAACATGTCAGGGTCATGTTGCCACCCTCTTTGTGCTCTGGGGGTGCTAACATGTAAACAGAGGGTCTCTTGGGTTCTTTATCTAGTAAAACAAGATCAGAATTAAGACCAGAATGAGTCATGAGTCATTCTCTTATGATTATATATATATTGGTAAAACTCTATATTAACATCAATTGGAATGAAAAATAAAATCAAGAGACCTTGTAAAACTGCATGATGTTTTACAAAAAGAAAAACCCATACCATTTTCTCTGATGAACTTAGTTTGCTTGGGCTCTGCTAGTTCTTTGTGTTCAACGGTGCATGCAAATTCAGTGCCATTGCTCCATTCTTCATAGCCAATCGGGGCATCAAGTTCCACAACTTTTAAGTTTTCCTTTACTGTTGCTTCAGCGATGATATTATTATTCGCTTCCATTGTTATTTTGGTGAAACCTGGATTGTCTGCTGAAGCTTTGCACTTCAGCACTCCTTGTCTATTTTTCAGCATGTCTTCAAGGGAGGGAGGCACTATATCAACAGCAATATGGGTGCAATCTTGAATAGGAGCTGGGTACAAAAAGCAGACAGGTTTGGGGAGACGTAAACATAATATTAATAAAGAAATGGGGGGAAAAAATTAAAGAAACTATTTTCAAAACAAACACATTCTCAATAGAAAACATACCTGCATATTCTGCCTCAATATCTTCACTTCCCGCCTTGTGCACAAACTCACACTTAATTTTGCTGTTTGGCTGCCATTTGTTGGCACTGATTTGCAAAATGCTTATGGCACTATATTCGGTTATTGAGCCTTTCTTCTCACTCTTGTCATATTTGTCTATTGCATCTGTCACCTCCTTACCATCCTGAAACCACTTAAATGCATATGTTTTAGGTGAAAACCGCTGGGCTAAACAGATGAAGGTTGCAGTTGCATTGTCTAACTCCAATTTTGAAGGTACTGTTAAGTACACATCAGCACGCTGATCTGGCGGTGGGGCTGGCAACATTCAGGAGAAAGCAGAGAGGACATGAAAAGCTAAATAAAATAGTGCAACATGACTTTTTAAGCAAGCGAATAAGATGCGCTTGTAGTTGAGTTTGAACGTCAATGTTAAATGCTATATATATATATACACACACACATTTAATTTTTTTTGTATGTATATTTTGGTTTATACAGTGGGGAAAAAATCTCATATGTCATTGCATTCCTTGAAACAGACTCAGAAATGAAGTATTTCTGAAAGCCTAAGGGTATTTAATTAATTCAAGAAATCATGTAGCCTTTTCTGTTCTAGCGTTTTTTGGACTCGTTATATTTGTAGCCTTGCTGTTCTCAGCTGGTGTAAACATTGACTGACATTGGACTTTGATAAAGAACAACCACATGACATTCACAAATATATAACAGGAAGTTGACGTAAATAATCCAAAGAGTGTGCTAAAATTCCCATTCAAACATGAATCTCCACAAAGAAACCACAGCATAATCTTAATCCAACAGCAAGAGAAAATAGAGACACATGAGGTAGCTAATGTAAAATGCTAGACATTTTAGAAATGTAACTCACGTGATGGAGCAAGAGTAGTTTCTTTACTGACTCCAAAACTTGAAGCTTCGCATGTGTAAGGATTTTTAGGATCCCAATCACTTTTCCTCACGCGCAGATGACTGATTTGGTTATAGTCTCCATCCTGTCCAAACGCCGGATACTGCACAAAACCACTCAACTCTTTTTTAGCAGAATCCTTCCATTTGAATGTAAGCGAGTCCGCAGGTGAGAAACCTCTTGCCAAGCAGCCGATAGTGAGGAACCCATCAGAATCAGAAGTACACTGAGACAAGCTGAAGATTGACTTTGGTGCAGATGGTTGCGCTGTAGAGACATTGCATCTTTCTCAGAAAAAAAATACAACCTATAACGTAGCCTATATGCAACCCTATTAGGCCTATTAGATAGCAAGGCAACATCTTGAATGACTGAATGGATGAAAAAAAAATCTAATCAAATCAAAATAGATGACAAAATAAAATAAAACAAAATGATTGAGTTAAACTGGTTTTATACTTTGCATTGAAGTCCTGTTAACTTTGCAGTATAGCCTAATGATCAATTCTGCACACAAGCTACTTAAATATGTAGGCTACTACACGGATATTAAATATTGATTTGAAATTGTGGTGACCAGAAAGACAGAACACTAGCACAGCTATTTTGAAACAGGTTTCCCGGATGATAACACACAAAATCTTGTGAATTGGGTGAAATATTTCTTTATCTTGGATGCTGTAATAAATATAGTGTTATATATCTAAACTAATTTATAACTGGATTGTTTGACTGCAGAATTACTTTTCAGTTTGTTTTAAATTAATCGGTTAATGAAATGTCTAAGTTAAACAAATAGAATAAAAACAATCCAAACCTTCTGAAATTTTTAAATAAGCGCACTCACTAACCGGCAGTTTGTGACCTTGGAATCATGCGAAAACGTTATAATTAAATCAATTTGTAATTGCAAACATTTATTAAATAATGGTTGCATCGTACAAAGATATACAGCGTTGTTTTATTTATTTATTTGTTTAAAACATCTTAATTATTTCATAACAGGGTATGTTATCTGTCATTTAAAATTATAACACGTAATGGCTGTATCAGTGTAGAAAGTTTAAACGCACGAGACACATTGCAGTTATTTAGTCTTATTTATATACTTTGGCTTTTCAGCGTCTATTTGCGCAGATTAAACCAACACATGCAAGAAAAATGAAAGCTGAAGGGAGTCGTTTAACAGTAACCACTGTTATTGATTTTCTTTTTTTTTACCAGCTATATAGCCTACAACGAAACAATATTATAAAAGTAGGCTATGCATACATTTTATGAGAAATAAAATAACCATTCATCTGACAACAATTAATAGGAAACTCTCAATATATAATAAAACTGCAAACAATAACACACATTGGCATTTTGTTTTATTACGATTGAACTGATCTTGCAACTAGCCTAATAATAAAATCTTACCGTTTGTTACGGTGACTTTAGTGCCGCTTCCCCAGTAGTCGAAAGCCACCGCAGTATAAAAATGCAACGCTCAGTTTTCCCCAAAAGTCAAAAGCATCGTCACACTGACAGTTTTACGCATGGATATTGTACAAAAATAGCTATGAGCCTATGTATGACAAGTCACTTTCATTTATTATCCCAACCCCCAAAATCTCCTTTTGATTTGGTTTATTCTTGCAAAACGGACAAGCGGTCTGTAGGCTAAGTTTAGTTTTACTTTTATGTTTAAAACATAATGCCAACGTTTATGAAAAACCTGAATTTGACTTCTTACATTATATATACATTTAGTGGACTAAATAGTGTGTTAATAAACATGCATTTTGTTGTTTGGCTCGTAAACCTAAACAAAAATCTACTTACCTGATGTTACAGTCACTGTTGTTCCCTTTCCCCAGTAGTCAAAGGCACCGTCACAACGGGAAGGTTCACGATAAGAGCCATACCATAACCCTAATACTTTAATAACTTTGAAGACATTTTATTGCGCGCTTTCTTTAATCTGACTTTTTTACTCGGCATTGTTTACGGTTACCGACGCTCCCTTTTTTCACTATTAGCCTTATTTTATTTTTTTTTAATTTATTTATTTATTTATTTGTAGGCTACGTCTGCATGTTATTTTGTGATAAGGCTATTTACCTACCTCTTCAAAGTGCATAAAAATGGATTAACAGAAAATATCAACTATATCTTACCTGAGGAAACGGTGACTTTGGTTCCTGTCATCGAAATAGTTGACACAGTGACTGGTGCCTTTGCTAACCAAAAACCCACAAGAAGCAGCAAAAACTCAAACCACTCATTTGTTATTATTATTTTTTAAACGAATTCAATGAAAAAGTCTCATGTGGATCAGAAATATGATTTGGTACAGCACTATTTTTTTTTTTATATTATCCAAAACATTGGATAATATAAGACACGGATATTTAAAAAAAAGTAGGCTAGTAATAACCTTAACCAAACCATTTTTTGCATCATTCATCCATCCATCCATCCATCCAAACAACAGTTACGTATTGTCTTCAAAATATAAAATCGTTTATATTGAAATGGACTAAAACTAGGTTGTAAACATTATTTTTTATTTCAGCAATTTACTTTTCATCTTTCTTTGCAGAGATATCTCTTTGCAGTCCTCAGCAGTCATTCATGTTTTTGTAACGCTGGGAACAAGGAATGCAGGTGAAGATGAGGATATAAAAGCAAAGGGTTTATTGAAACACAGAGGAACACAAAGACCACGGAGACACACAAAAAAGAACTGCAAACATTGCCTGACAAAATACAAGTGAAACAAAAGGGCTATTTATATATAACAAGCAACATGGTGAGACTGATTAATCACTGCAACAACTAATAAGGGTTGCCGTGAAAACAAACAAGGCATACAGCAGTCAGGGCCCTAACACACACAGCGACACATAGCCCCACCTAAGGAGTGGATTGCAGATGCTCCCAAAAATAATAAAATAAGAAAAAAGAAAATACTTATATTACATCAAAAGTTCAGAAGGATGCTGGAGCAAAGGTGGAACAGGGGGAGGGATGGTAGGCCAGGCCTATGGAGTGTAAGAAAGCCTGGAGTCTGTGGTGGATCAAGAGATCAGGGAAGAGTTTAAGACAACCAGGATAGAGCACACAGGGCAAAAATATATACATGGCTGAAGGAAGTAGTACATACAAAAAGTTTTTTAAGACCCCCTGTGGTTGTTTCTTATTTATATACACACATTAGCCATCCAACTTTTGTATAATTCCATGTAAGTTTATTTGTATAGCGCTTTTTACAATACAAATTGTTGCAAACTTTACAGAAAATTAAGTTTCTACAATATTTTGTTCCTTAATCACGTGACAGACCCATGTGCTATTTCTGACATTTCTGTCACTGTATTTTTGTTACTGTTTCTTGGGGATCTGTGGTGTGATATTATTTTATAAATAAATAAAACCCTATTATAAAAAAATATTGATTCATTTGTCTTTTTGACTGTCTATCAGTAAATAAACACTAGGCTATATAATAATATAATAATCCAAGCCTACAATACAAAGTATTTATAGCCTAGTTTGTTCATTTTTAATCCAATTTTGAGTTTCCTGGTATAATAATTGCTTTTCCTAGGCAGACTTGACATTTTGGTCTAATATATGTACAAGACGACTGCTCAAAAAGGACATAATGACATAAATTAAAAGTAAATAACATTTTGAATCCTAAACAAGTAACACTACAGTTCTATAGTCTGATCTGAAGGGTGAACTCAAAAAACATAAATCATACAACAAGGTAATTTTTGAAGATTAGAATCCACTGTAAAAAACAAACAAAAAAAATCAAAGTGATTTCGCCATCATATGGACATAATTTAAAGCATAACCAACTCTTTATTACCACATTCAGTGTTATGGAAAAGTACCACCATGACAGAAATTAAAAGCAACAATCTGAAACCAGAAATGCATCACGTAACTGTAAGAGTAAATAATAAATAAGGGCTGTGCAAAAAAAATCGCATTTCATGGCATCTTGTCAGTAAAGGCAGTCCTGTGATCAGTTAGTGATGTGTCGTTTGTGAACGAATCGTTCTTTTTGAACGAATCTTTAAGGTGAATGAATCGTTCTCGTTCACACAATCCACTGACTCATATTTCTTGTTCAATGAAGTTCCTCCCTCCACAACAGCGCGTCGCTATTAGCAGTTCATGCGCAGCTCGGTGAACCGGGTAGCTCTGTGAACTGTTTCATCCTGTCAAAGAGTTACTCAACCTCTAGCCAATCGCCTTCGAGTATGTGACGAAGCATGTGATTTGTTGAATGTAGTGAATGAACACGCCCTTCACTGAACAAGTTTCATATGAGTCTGAACGAGATCTAGAGATATCATTCGTGAATGAAATAACTGAACTGGTACACATGTCATTCGCGAACGAGTTAAATGAACGGATACATGTCGTTCGTGAATGAAATTAACTGGTACATAGCTGATCTCGTTTCGTGAAAGAAATGAATAAGAGTAAACCGGGTCAGTTGACCATGTAGCATGTCAATCTCACAAAATGCAAAGCGCAGTTATAGGTACTGTGCACATACGCTTGTTTTCATATTTAGCATACAGAACATAATTCCACGTTTAATCCCCGATTTATGAATGTGAATATATAGGCTAATATATGAACTGTCTGACCAAACAATTAAAATGATAATTATGCAAGAAAACCTTGTGCTTTGTTCATCTGAACAACTTAGAATTAATATATTGAATGCGATTATGCACACATTTTAATAAAGCCGAATCAGTTTTTGTAACAAGTGAATGTACGTTCCACACAATGTATATATATATACGAAAATCCACACAAAATTGATTTCAAAATCGGAGGCGATTCTTTGTTGATTTTGAAAGCGACTTTATGTAGCTTGTCGGTGGACTATGGCTCTGTTTAGTAAATGCAGCTCCACCTGAACCAGTGTTGCCAAGTCCGCGGTTGTTTTTCTTGTCCGTGGGTTGAAGCGACCCCAATACCAATAATGTGATGTTTAGCCCCTAAAATGCGAATTTTACCAAGGCAACACTGCCAAAAAGTATTTTAACCCCGGGACGCAATTTTTATCGGAAAACCTCATGGAAATGCGATTGGGCTAGTTTTGAGAAAGCAAGTGGTCAGGATTTGTTTTGAAGACCTGGCAACCCTGATCTGAACGCACGTGCTGGAGATGTACTTCTAATCACAGGAGCGCCTTTACTGACGAGATGCGCATGAAAATCTCATTTGATTTTTTGCACAGCCCTATAATAAATATAATAATAAAAAAAAAATAAGTACTATGCACCCATTTGTAAGGAAGGTTGTAAATTTGTAAATTAACTAATTACTCTAGCCAATGCTGAATAATGCAAAATAACGAAGACCCGAAAGATGAACTAATCAAATCTCTTTCGCTCAGACTGCATTGACTGACACAGTTGAATTACTACTAGCAGAACAGAACCTAAAGAATATTGCGCATGCGCGACTGAACGAATCACCCCCCGAGACGACTCTTTCTTCCCGAGTCACAGGGTGTCCGGTAAGAGACGTGGTCAAAGATGGATAATCTGGGAGTAACCCGTTTATTTGTCACCACAACAAATCAGTGATTAATAAGGGTTTCTGTGTTTTTTCTATAAAACACAAATGAAGAGTAAACATGAATACACATGATGAATATTCAGTGAAATAAACAATTAAACATGTTAATAAATTAAAGAAAACAAACTTGCTATACCATATACATAGAATTAAACAGTAAACCGATTTATCTGTTGCATATCCTATCAGAGTTGCTCTGTCTGGACATGCCCCGTGCTCATGCGCATTAAGTTGTTCACAGCTTTACAATATCTCAGAAATGAGCACTAACAAACTATACCGAAACACAAGAGAAATGTACATAGATAACATTAACATAAGCAACTATGAATAAAGGTTATATGCAAATATATAGTGCAACATTGCGCTAAAGACATGTTAATAATATGTAAGCATTAGCATAACAATTACAGCACATCAGACAGCGAAATGTAATAAACAGCTAAGTCAAGCATATCACACACACGATTGTTTGAAAAATAAGATATTTTACACATACTTTACATTGACGCACAAAACCCGTTAAATGAGTGGAGCTATATATTTCATGCAATGTTAAAGGTCCCGTTCTTCGTGATCCCATGTTTTAAACTTTAGTTAGTGTGTAATGTTGTTGTTAGAGTATAAATAATATCTGTAAAATTCTAAAGCTCAAAGTTCAATGCCAAGCGAGATATTTTATTTAACAGAATTCGCCTACAACAAACGACCCGTTTGGACTACATCCCTCTAGTTCCTGCAGTAATGACGTCACTAAAACAGTTTTTTGACTAACCTCCGCCCACATGAATTCACAAAAAGGGGGCGTGGCCTTGTTGCGCTCTGATGGAGAAGAGGAAGAGCTGCGTTTGTGTTTGTCGCCATGTCATCGAAACGCTGTTATTTTCATCTCGGAGTCCAATAATCTTTGTTTGGCCTTCCCGGGGATGCTGTACTTGGAAATTAATGGTTACAATTAATGTTTAACTCGGTTCCCGAAAATTATAATCCACATGTAAAACTATGTGCAGCACATTTTGCTGAGGACAGCTTCCTCAATCTCAATCAGTTTAATGCCGGATTCGCACAAAGATTATTTTTGAAAGATGGAGCAGTTCCCTCTTTGTCTGGAGAAGCCGTTGTTTATGGATCACAAAAGGTAAGTGTATTTTATTATTTAAGTTGGTGCGTTTAACAGTTTCTGTAACTTATTACACAAAGGGCAACGCTGTTTAGCTTTGTTAACTAGATGTTATGCGCATCTCGTCAGTAAAAACACTCCTGTGATTATAAGTACATATCCAGCACATGCTCCTGCACTCTTGCTTCTCAATCGCGTTTCCAGGAGGGCAGCATGCCCTAAACTGATGTCGAATCATAACACAGGAACCGCTGGCCCAATCGGAACTTGTTACGTATTTCTGAAAGAGGGACTTTATAGAACAAGGAAGTCGTCAGCCCGTTTTTATGAAAGTGAAAACAGCGGTATACAGATAGGTGAATTATGTGTAAAATACTGTGTTTTTTTACAAGCGAAACATGAACAAATGTTATATTGCACACTGTAAACACAATCAAAGCTTCAAAAAAGCGCTAAAAACGGGACCTTTAAAGTTTAGCATCTGCATCAGCGCTCCGATGGACTCACTCTCAACATCACTAAGCACTGTGGGCGGAGGAGCCAAGATGGTGCTGTAAACGGATGGAACATTCGAGCTCTTAGCATCAAACTCAGTTAATTAGGATAAATTAGTCTTCTGAAAGATCTTTCATATTGAGCAGAACTGTGTAGAATTTTGGCATAACGACCAAGTGCTGTTAGCAAAACAGCAAACAGTGAAGGCAGGATGTCTATCACTGATCATGAATATGAATGGGATGATACATGATCTGAAAAACGAGGAAGAATTTCCCCCACTTCCCTTAACACCCAGTAAGCCTCCGATTGCCAAGAAACCTACGATTTCCCAGTTTAGTGCAGACAACTTAAAGTCTGATGACATTGTTGCTAAATTGGCTCATCTCATCAATACAAGAAGCGATGCGCTAGAAGAGATGGTTAAACCTACACGAGGAGAAATTAAGGACTTGACGGAAAAGTCTACTCTGACCTGCATGAATCGTATGACAGATATGGAGCGTTACAGCAGGAGATGGAACATAAAAGTGCACGGCATCCCAGAAGCGGTGAAGGAGAATGTTCGCGAGGAGGTGATTCGTATTTGTCAAGAAGTGTTACCGCAAGAAAGAAAGCAGTTGCCAGCTGCGATTGATGTAGCGCACCGGTTGGGATCCAAGCGTTTGAATGATTCCAGGCCTCGAGCTGTCATTGTTCGCTTCGTTGTGAGAAGATACAGGGAAGCAGTGTGGAAAGCTGCCAAAAACAGCCCTTCTTCGAGATCATGGCTTGCGTTTCACCGAAGATTTAATGAAGGATGACAGAGATTCCAGGCAGAAACTATGGCCTATAATTAAAAAGGCTCGAGAAGAGGGTAAATCGGCATACTTTGTTGGAGGTCCGGGGCTTTATTGACGGCGTGGAGTTGTAAAAGAAACACAAGTATGCTGTTGTCCACTTAAAAATCTGGGTTTATCATTTCATTTTACTAGTGAAAGTGGCCAACAGAAACTGTACTTTTGCTGCTTCAAGGGGGGAAAATGCTTTTTGAAGGGCTATTATTCCGTTATCCTGGTTAATGTGTATATGTGTGTATATGTATGTATGCATATATATATAGGATAAAAAAAAAAGACAAAAAAAAAAAGGAAAAAAAGGGTGCTGATCTCGGCTCAACCTGAGTTTTAGTTTCTTATAGTTATCTAGAGGTTGACTTCATACTGTATATATAAATATATTTTTTCAACTTTGTTCTGTTAAATCTGTTAAATTTATCTATATTTTTTTTAACGCTAGGGGGCTGCGTAATAATATTAAAAGAAAAGCGCTGTTTTTATTTACTAAACAATACAGGTCTGATTTTTGTTATATACAAGAAGCTCACTCGGTTAATTATGATCGTAAATTTTGGAATGCTCTGTGGGGTAATTCAGTATGGTTTTCTAATGGTTCTGAACATTCAGCTGGGGTAATAACACTCAAGAATAGATTTAATGGTGAAGTAGTGCAATCTGTAAGTGATCCTGAAGGTCATTTTGTTTGTCTGTTACTCAATTGTAATGGTATGTTTATTATAACAGCTAATGTTTATGGATACAACAGGAAACTGGAGAATAGCCTTTTGGGGGCTGTAGGGAACACCTTTGAAGGTTGGCTGGATAAATATCCAAATGCTTATATAATAATGGGGGGGGGGGGGTTTAACATTATTCAGGACTATACTAAAGATAAATGGCCACCAGGTTGATCAAATTCAATAAATATTAATCTAAAAATGTTCATGTATAAATTTAATTTAAAAGATATCTGGAGAGTTAAACACCCTAATGACATAGCCTTCACATGGAGTAATAAGTCAGGCTCTAATCTATCCAGAATAGAGTATTGGTTAATTTCTGAAAGTTTTAATAAAGATGGGGTCAAAGTAGATATTTTACATACTCCTTTAACAGATCATAAAGCCATCTATATAAATGTGAACCTGCATTCCAAAAACCATTATGCAAATATCTCATATTGGAAACTTAATAATTCCCTCTTGCTGCATAATGAGGTCCAAAAGAAAGTTAAAGATCTGATTTGTAGGTTTTGGTTTAAAGCTAAATTGGAAAATGCCTTTGGTAAAAATTGGGAACTTCTAAAGTTTGAAATTGGCAAATATATGAGAAAGTATGGTTCCTTCATGACCAAAAGTAAATGTGATGAAGAAATTAGAATAATAACAAGGATAACAAATTTGCCTCAGAGACATCCAGACTCTCTTTTAGAGGATGAAAAACTAGAAATGGCTGAGTTATCAATTAAACTAGATGATTTGTATAAGAAAAAAGCTGAAGGTGCCTTTATTCATTCCAGTGGCTTGAAGCAGGGGAACAAAATTCACATTATTTTTTTAATTTAGAAAAGCGGAACTTTGTTTATAACACCATTAATAAATTAAATATTAATGGGGTTATAACAGATGATCATACAGTTATTTCTCAATATTGTAGTGAATTTTATAAAAATTTGTATACATCTAGTTACTCTCAGGTGTCAGCCGAAGCCTTTTTGAATCGTTGCAGATTAAACCTATTAATAGAACTGAAAAGGAACTTTGTGATAGACCTGTTACAGTTTGCGAGCTGATGGATGCAATTAATCATTTGAAAAAATTCCAAATCACCAGGTACTGATGGCCTGACATCAGAATTTTACAAATTATTTTCAAAGGAATTGGCTCCCTTTCTTTTAGAGGTTTTTGTTGAAAGTATAAAAAAACAGTGTCTTGCACCTTAACACAAGGTTTAATTGTATTGCTTCCCAAACCAAATAAAGACAGACCGTATATTGATAATTGGTGCCCCATTTGTTTATTGAATAATGATTATAAACATATCCATATCAATCGATCTTCATCTTCATTCTCAGCAACAGCGGCCGTCAGTCAAAGCCCGCGCTCGTTATGATTCGAATTTGAAAATAGCACCAGTGCGCCACAGGAACCTTACGACATGGTTTACGGCACTAATATCGAACTCTCATTGGTTCTCACATAATTCGTCACAGATTGCGATATGTCGTGTTTCAGTTGATCAGGACTAAATTAAACTGTGAGTGATATCAATTCTTTTAACTTTATTATTATTGTGTCAAATGTGTAAAGTATTATTTGTGAATTTTAAATAGTTTTCTCCATTTAATGCTCTCAGTGTGTCTCTCCATTATAAAGTGTAATTATTACAAATACACAAATAATGTCTTTTAAAGTTAATGCGCATATTGAATTAATACTTATCTGGGGTCCCCACCATAACACTTGTTATTTTTTACGTTTTTTTGGTGGGGGTTAGTCTCGCAATACACAATATATTTAATCATAATATGCACATCTATATACTATTTATTAAAAGAAGGCTTACATAAAATAACAGGCTGTTGTGTTGATAAAGAATAATCAGTCCAGTGTTGCTTAACAAAGAGAGATACATATAAGGCACTTGAAGATCTGTAATAGCATGACATCAAAATACATTCAAATTTCTCAAAAACAATAATTAAAACTCAGATATCACACACCAATATCTGAGTTTGAATTATTCTGAAATATTGATTATTACCTCATTTGTCATGTGTGGACTATATTCCATAGGGTTGCACAAATCCCTCTGCTTAGACAGTGACATCACTATTTTGGATTTATCTTTAGTACAAAGTGTGTGTGTGTAAAGCTACATTGACTTATGTTATTCATACAATACCTACTCACGAATAAACATCAAAAAGAAAGCCGGCTGCAATGAATTTATGTGCAAAACAGCTTTTACTACAAACACTTCCACACAAGAACATTATCACACAAGAACATTTTGATAGAAAACAAAAAATATTTAAAGTTAGAATAAATAAAATGGAAATGTCTACATACAATTACTACTGTAAACTTTGCAAGCATCAGCCCCTTCAAGTCAATGAACAATAACAAAGTGGGCTGCAATAAATGTCTGTGCAAAACAGCTTTTTTTTCAACGCTCCTACCCAATGACAGAGGCACGCAGGATGTGAAGGACGTGAAGGATGCGTGCACAACTAATAACTAATATCATCACGCTATAAAGGGTTGGCCTGCGCTGGGTGCGCCCCTCCCCCTACAACTGTGCTGTCTCGCGGAGGAGCTCATTTGTGTGCATCTGTGTGAAACACGCATAGGATAAAAGAACGACAGAAAGAACGGCTCCCCTCCAGCCGCGACTCGGCTCCCATCGTTCATGTTTATGAGCCGTTCAAAAGAATCGGTTCGTTCGCGAACGTCACAACTCTAGTTGATAGACATTTGAAATCAGCAGTACTGCTACTGCGCCAGTGCGCCTTCACGGAGAGAAGACAGATTCATAATTTCACGGATTAATAAATTAAATTCTGCTCTGTACCCTATAAAAACTATTACCTCCAGAGAGGACTGCGACTGGAACTCATTATCATTTGAACTACTTTTGGTACCACTTTTGATATTTTTTCGCAAAAAATAAATGATTAACATTATGTTTGTTTGTCTGTTATTTGTTTATTTATAACAGTAACATTATGTAGTTTTAAGAATTGGTTATGGGTAGGTTTAGGGGTAGGTGTAAGATTAACGTTAGTGGCTCAAAATAACGTTTTAATGTTATATTTTTACTAAAATTGTGTTTTATTATGTTTTATTCTTTTAACATTCTGTATAAAATGGGTAGGTTTAGGTTCGGGTGAGGTATAGGGATCTTATAAAAAAAAATTATAAAAAGGGAAAATATACATAAATATTCATTAATCCGATACGCATTGAAAAGCAGCTTCATGAGCAAATTTCTATGAATAACTGACTGGTCAGAGAACACGTTCTATCTGTACGTATTTGAGGTTGTTTTTACGTAAATTTCGATACGTATCGAACCTGTAATTACGTCCAGATAATACGTAAATGACACTGTAAATACGTAAAGGCACATACGTATTGGACAGTTTTAATTTACGTCTAAATATGTACGTTTTGATTGTGAGATCAGGCTGATCCTGGATACTCTAAAGAAATTTGATTTTGGAAAAAAAAATTCTACAGCAATCGAAACCCTTTACAAAAATGGTAACTGTTCTAAAAAAAAGTTATTTAATGGTACTTCCCCTAGATTTGATATTTCCAAAGGAATTAGGCAGGGGTGCCCAGTATCTCCATACCTCTTTTTGTTAGTAAGTCAGCTTCTTTCCTCTCATATTATATCAAGCCCACTGAGAGGTATTACCATTATTGATAGAGAGATAAAAATTACACAATTAGCCGATGACACTACTCTCTTTATTCAAAATGAGAATCAGATATCTGTGGCAACTGATCTAATTGGCGAATTTTCAAGAGCATCTGGGGTATACTTAAATTTGGCTAAATGTGAGCTTATGGCCATAAAGGAATGTCTCAAAACTAGCTATAATGGTATTCCCTTAAAGAATGAGGTTCAATATCTTGGAATATTGATAACCAAAGACCAGAAAAGAAGGTGCTTGCTGAATATTAGTCCTATTATTGAAAAAAACAAAAAAAAAAGTTAAATCATTGGCTAATAAGAGACCTCTCTTTAAGGGGTAGAGTTTTAATTACAAAGGCAGAGGGTATTTCTAGACTTATTTATGCAGCAATGGCTTTACATCTTGATAAAAAACTATGTAAAGAAATTGACAAAATATTGATTGATTTCATTTGGAAAAATAAAATACATTACATAAAGAAGACAGTTATTATGAATTCATATGAAAATGGTGGCTTAAATGTTTTGGACTTTGCTACATTGAATAATACATGTAAGGTTAATTGGCTTAAACAAATTGTTAAAAATCCTAATTCCATTTGGTGTTTTATTCCCTCCCATATTCTATCAAAACTGGGTGGTATTTATTTTTTTCTTAGCTGTAAGTAATATTGGTAAAATACCAGGAAAACTAGCTGAATTTCACCGTCAGGCATTTTTATCATGGTCTTTGATCCACAAGCACAAAAAAAGGTTTGGTTAATACCTAATAAATATTTGATTACAAACAAGGTTAAGGAAGTATCATTCAAAATTATACACAGGATTTACCCAGCCAAACATTATTTGGTAAAATTCAAATCTGATATCGATATTAGTTGCTCTTTTTGTGTTAGTTGCCCTGAAACTGTGGTACATTTGTTTTGGCATTGCCCTTTTGTAAAACTATTTTGGCAAAATCTACGGGATTTTATTGTGCAGAATATTGATCATCAATTTGTTTTGTTATGGAAATATGTATTATTTGGTATGTTGGAAAACAGCAAAGAAAAAGTTTACATGATAAATCTTATTGTTTTACATGCAAAATTTCATATTCACAAATGTAAGTTCTCATGCAAAAAACCTAGGAAATGGAGCATTATATTGATACTATACGATTTTCATTGAAACAAAAAGCAATTAAAACAAAAGTGAAAGTTTGTAAACGCTTTAATATTTTTATATAAATTAGTATGTGGATACAGCCCCCTAGTGTGAAATTGTTTATTTCATGTGTAATGTTTGTCTATATCATGTATAATGTTTGTCTTATACATGTAATTTTGATCTTGTTAATTAATAAAATAAATAAATAAATAAAAACTAAGCGCTGTGGGCGGGATATTTGCCTGCACGTGGATCAGCGAATGCTGATTGGCTGCCTGTGTGTCAATCAGCCAAGTATAGGTCTCTGCAGGAAAGTAATGGGAGTTACCAGATCAGGGTGTTTTTACCATAGACAGTAAAAGAAATGGACACAGCGACCCCATTGGATTCAACGGAGAAAAATGAAGTCAATTAGAAGCACACACTTCCTGGGGGTCGAGCGTACTGCGCAGACTCAAACTGAGCTTGATGACGTAAATGTCACGTGAGCAACCTGTAAGTCTTCTAATCGCTGTACTAAGAGAAATCTGAATCACCCACCGAATCTTGCAGAGAAGGCAAGCTTGAACAGGAGCAAATTTTGGTAAGTATTCTGATTAATTATCTCCCTTGACTTTATGCCTCCAAAACGCCCCCCCCAGCCCCCCCACCCCACCCCACGATAGACTCATAGACAGTAAAAGATTGCCTGCGAGCTTCTCCTCCTGTCCATACGGTAATTTCCAGGTAAAGCCCAGGGGTGCTTCAAAAAAATATGAAACCCTGCCCTCCTGGTTTTTACACCATATGATACCTGATTGGCTGACGTCATAGTGATGTTAGGTTTAGGGGTGGGGTTGGGTAAGGGGGATCATTTTGATTGCATGCTTTAGAACACCCAGCAGTTTGAAAACACCCATAAGGTGATAAACGCCGACTTTTGCTCTGCAGAGACCTAAGCCTCTCAATCAGTCTCGGTAAAATAGAGAAAGAGATTTGATCAGAAGATTCATTATTCTTAAAGCTATAATGGCCTTTTTAACAAGTAGCTAATAAGCGGTGACTGTCAGTTTATTTACATATGGAAGAAATGTACAGAAAAATCAATTAAAGATGTAATCAAACAGATGATGAATACTATTAACAGCAATTATTATATTATGCAATCAAATTTATAGCAAAAGTTTGTAGTTTTGTATGTTGTTTCAGGGTTGGCATCATCTGAGGTCCTCTGAGGGGTTGGCATCATCTCTTCTTAGGTGTTCTGTATCCAGACTGAAGCTTGTGCAAATCCTTTCTCTTATCATTCTTCCTTACTGGGGCAGATTTATCTGAAATCTATCTAATCTGACAGGTTTATGGCACGTTACGCCCAAAACACACTCATTACTCATTAAGAGAATAGGGAGAACCCTTTTAGACCATTTTTCCTGTCCTTAAACTAGCAAAAGTGGAATCAGACATTACCTAAGTGCAATTGCGCCGTGCACTTTTTAGATTGTTAAAATAGGGCTCAATATGTTTAAAAGTGTTACATCTTAAATCTCTTGAAACCTTAAAGGGTTAGTTCAGCCATGTCAGTCAGTCATGTCATTCCAAAACCATAAGACCTCTGTTCATCTTTGGAACACAGTTTAAGATATTTTAGATTTAGTCAGAGAGCTTTCTGTCCCTCCATTAAAAATGTATGTACGATATACTGTCCATGTCCAGAAAGGTAATAAAAACATCAAAGTAGTCCATGGGACATCAGAGGGTCAGTTAGAATTTGTTGAAGCATCAAAAATACATTTTGGTCCAAAAATAACAAAAATTCTGACTTTATTCAGCATTGTCTTCTCTTCCGGGTCTGTTGTGAGTGCAACTGCTGTGACCGATGACGTATGACGCTGCTGACGTGTTATCTTTGTTATTGGGCCCAACAGAAAACACGTTAGCGGCGTCATACTTCAAAAGTCACAGCAGTAGCACAACAGACCCGGAACTAAGCATTTAAGGGGGGTGTGGTCGAGTCTTAACTTTTATAAAGAATATCTCTTTGGGTTTGAGACTTTAGTCTTTGCGACTTTAGACCTTCTTTATGCATCAAGAGCTTGTAATACTCCAAAAAGAAAGGAAAAATGTAAATCGCATCATTTTACCAATTTAATTGGATTATATACAGAAGAGAATATAGAGGTGTTTAAATACAAGTGGGGTATTAATAATTGTATTTGTGAGGTAACTTATAATGGTTTTCTAAAATTGTATGTTTTAATAAAAAAAAAGATGTGAGATCTGTGTTTTAAGAATAATTTAGAATTTCAATAGATTTTTATTATAAATTAAAGAAGAGCTTAAACTCACGTTAGCATGTTTTAAACTAATTAAATATGAAATGCTTGATGAAAAATATATAAAATAATGCTATCGTTAAACACCAAATGTCCGAGAGCATCTAGAGAAGAAAAGCATAAGGTAATTTTAACAGTTCATTCAGGACCTCAGAGGTTTGATTCTGAGGGTATCACCAGGAAACACCTGCATATTTGGTTGGAAGCATCTATCTGATCTGTTAACATTATATTAGATAAACAGCCATTTCAGTTAAAATAAAGATAAAGCAACTTTATATTATAAATAGCACAATCTCATTCACTGCATCTTTGTGTGTTTGTTCATGATGTTTCTAATAGTGTACCTGTGAATGAAGTTCAGTATATGGTTAAGTTTTATGTGAAACTGTTGTTCAACAGGAAATATAATAATGATGTATTTGTCAGGTGACCCTTAACATTGTTGTTCATTATTTTAATTTAATATCTATTATAATGCCCTTATTTTATTTTTTGTGTGTGAGTGTTAGATGTAAAAACTGCTAAATGGCAACAGTTGAAGGCAGTTTGTGTCATAATGTATAGTGTAGTTTGGTCATGTAACAAATACTGTATTAAATACAATATTATTTCTCTGTATTAAGAATTATGATAGAGATAAATTATTTGATTGCACATTATAGATTCACTAATCATTAATTTACAGATGCTTCTGACCTTTTTGTCATGGGCTGAAATACTGTGCCCCAGTCATACACAGAGAGACAGTCCATCACAAAAACAAAGCCCCTGGTATCAGAACACACACATGCATCTGACTTTAGGATCTGTGATCACTACATTTTCATACTGACTTCTGAATGAAAAAGTAGGTTTAAAAATGTGGGTATAATTTCAAAATTAAAACATAATAATAATAATAATAAACATAATTAATATTGCAATGTTTGTTGAGGACTGCTTTAAGTCAATGTTATCAGCCTATTATGTTAAATTGACTAATTGCTCTTTTGAAAATAAACGATCGACTTACATACATTAATGAGATGAGAAGATAATTATATTGCATAAAGTCTACGTGAAATTATGTATGGGCATCAAAAATATTAAATGATATTATCATGTTGCAATTAATTGTTCAAATACACTGTCTGGCCAAAGAAAAGGCGTTTGGATTTAAATAAGCAAATACTTATTTATTATTTTTGCAGTGATTGGCAACATTTCTCTTAACCTTAAGTGATATAGTGTGTCGTTTTTTTTTTCTTTCTCAGACAACCATGTTGGAAGACATACCCATGTACATATTCCAGGATGTCAATATCAAGATTCATCAGGCTCAAACTGTGAAAGAGTGATTCAGGGAGAACTAGAAATAATTTTCATACATTAATTGGTCACGACGGAGTGCTGATCTTAACCCCATTGAAAGTCAAATGTAAACTATGTGACTGAGAAAGAACACTGTGCACCCTAACAAATTATGTGGAACCAGTGGCCAGGATTCAGTTGATTTAATCAACTAAAACAAAATGTCCATGTTTTATGGTGGTTTATGAAGTGAAACATTTCACACCAAAGCCCCTGGTATCAAAACACACGCATGTATCTGACTTAATGATCAGTTATTCCTACATTTTCATATTGACTTCTACAACCCGAATTCCGGAAAAGTTGGGACGTTTTTTAAATTTTAATAAAATGAAAACTAAAAGACTTTCAAATCACATGAGCCAATATTTTATTCACAATAGAACATAGATAACATAGCAAATGTTTAAACTGAGAAAGTTTACAATTTTATGCACAAAATGAGCTCATTTCAATTTTGATTTCTGCTACAGGTCTCAAAATAGTTGGGACGGGGCATGTTTACCATGGTGTAGCATCTCCTTTTCTTTTCAAAACAGTTTGAAGACGTCTGGGCATTGAGGCTATGAGTTGCTGGAGTTTTGCTGTTGGAATTTGGTCCCATTCTTGCCTTATATAGATTTCCAGCTGCTGAAGAGTTCGTGGTTGTCTTTGACTTATTTTTCGTTTAATGATGCGCCAAATGTTCTCTATAGGTGAAAGATCTGGACTGCAGGCAGGCCAGGTTAGCACCCGGACTCTTCTACGACGAAGCCATGCTGTTGTTATAGCTGCAGTATGTGGTTTTGCATTGTCCTGCTGAAATAAACAAGGCCTTCCCTGAAATAGACGTTGTTTGGAGGGAAGCATATGTTATCTAAAACCTTTATATACCTTTCAGCATTCACAGAGCCTTCCAAAACATGCAAGCTGCCCATACCGTATGCACTTATGCACCCCCATACCATCAGAGATGCTGGCTTTTGAACTGAACGCTGATAACATGCTGGAAGGTCTCCCTCCTCTTTAGCCCGGAGGACACGGCGTCCGTGATTTCCAACAAGAATGTCAAATTTGGACTCGTCTGACCATAAAACACTATTCCACTTTGAAATAGTCCATTTTAAATGAGCCTTGGCCCACAGGACACGACGGCGCTTCTGGACCATGTTCACATATGGCTTCCTTTTTGCATGATAGAGCTTTAGTTGGCATCTGCTGATGGCACGGCGGATTGTGTTTACCGACAGTGGTTTCTGAAAGTATTCCTGGGCCCATTGAGTAATGTCATTGACACAATCATGCCGATGAGTGATGCAGTGTCGTCTGAGAGCCCGAAGACCACGGGCATCCAATAAAGGTCTCCGGCCTTGTCCCTTACGCACAGAGATTTCTCCAGTTTCTCTGAATCTTTTGATGATGTTATGCACTGTAGATGATGAGATTTACAAAGCCTTTGCAATTTGACGTTGAGGAACATTGTTTTTAAAGTTTTCCACAATGTTTTTACGCAGTCTTTCACAGATTGGAGAGCCTCTGCCCATCTTTACTTCTGAGAGACTCTGCTTCTCTAAGATAAAGCTTTTATAGCTAATCATGTTACAGACCTGATATCAATTAACTTAATTAATCACTAGATGTTCTCCCAGCTGAATCTTTTCAAAACTGCTTGCTTTTTTAGCCATTTGTTGCCCCCGTGCCAACTTTTTTGAGACCTGTAGCAGGCATTAAATTTTAAATGAGCTAATTAAGTGGATAAAAGTGTAAAATTTCTCAGTTTAAACATTTGCTACGTTATCTATGTTCTATTATGAATAAAATATTGGCTCATGTGATTTGAAATTCCTTTAGTTTTCATTTTATTAAAATTTAAAAAACGTCCCAACTTTTCCGGAATTCGGGTTGTAAATGCCACGATTTAGTGATATGCATGAAAAAGCCAGTTTAAAAAATGTGGTTTTACTTTCAAAATTAAAAATGTTTATATAAATAATAATAATAATAATAAGTAAATAAATAAAAATATATAATAATGATTATAAATAAATACTCTGAACCACAATTACTATTCAGCAATATAAATGTTTGTTGAGGACTGCTTTAAGAAGTAAGTGTAATAAGCCCAGAACTTTTAACTGACTGAAGAAAAGCTGCTCTATTGAAAGTACTAAATTAATACACTTACATTCAACTTACATACATTTATGTTTAAGATGAGAACATAAGTATATGTGTAAAGTCTAAGCAAGATTCAGCATGGTCATACAACTTTTATATGATATAATCACGTTGCAAAAATAAAGATTAAATAGACTGCCTAGCCAAAGAAAAGTCGCTGTTTGGATTTAAAGCAAAAACGTCTCAAGTTACTTATGTAACCACGGTTCCCTTAGTAGGGAGCGAGACACTGCATCTTCTAGGGGTCGCTATGGGTGATGCATCATCGTGACCCCTGTCTGAAGCATACATTGAATAACACCAACAACATGTTGGCTGGCGACAGCCCATGATGTCACTGCCGATGCAACTACAGTATAAATAGGTGCTGGGAGAACATGTCATTCACTTCTCCGTCTGAAGCTTGCATCTAAAGCATGACAGAAAGCTAGAGGACGTAGTGTCTCATTCCCTACTCAGGGATCCATGGTTACATAAGTAACCTAAAACATTCCCTTTCAAGCAAACTTTGAACTGTGTCCTCTAGGGGTCAATATGGGGAACAGTATCATGCAACCATGCTGAGGGGAGTGCAGGCGAGGACTATGGCGAGTACTAAGTTCCAACTCCACCATTTCCATGGGAGTTGCCCCTGGGACGTTAGATGGCTGTTCGTGAAAGTATCCCTTACGGCACAAATGCCTAGGCTACATACCCAAACTTACCTGTTAGGGCCAGACTCCTGGGGCCAGGGTAGAGCTCAAGGCTTGGAATCAAGAATAGATTCCTTTAAAGGGATATGACCAAGAGTCTTGCATCATACTAAGTCTTGGCCTGTCACACAGGGGCTACCACTTGCTCTTGCATAAGCTTGCTGAAGGAACTGTCTCAACAGATCCCTAGTAGAAACACCCTGTTTAAATAGGTATCCTAAGGATAAATATGTGGAATGGTGCACAATATAAATGGGGCTTTTACCAGCCCAAGAAAGGGCACGAAGCAACGGCGCAAAGCCCTTACCATATAGGTTTTAGAAAAGAACGCAGAGTACTAACGCGCAAACTTACCAGTGTGGATTTTAGAAACTGTGCAAAGACTACACATGCACACTATTACTATAACACGGATTTTAGGATACCGTTCTAATAGGGCTTTCGAGGCACTCTGAAAGAGGAGCTCATAGATGGAATGGTACATCCCAAAACCAATATGTTTGAGAGTCATCAACTCAATCTATGGTATAATGCTGGAGTGGTTATCAGTAAATATCAAGCTGAGGGGAGGGGCAAACACCCAGCTCTCAAATTAGAGGGGAGCATGACCTTCTGCATGTTCCAATGCTGGAACAGCTTGCAGTAATTTACTTAGCTGAGGGAGAAACACACCCAATTCTCAACGAGAGAGGGGGCTTAACCTACAGCATGTTTCAATGCTGGAATGTCAATGTCAATGTCACCTTTATTTATATAGCGCTTTAAACAAAATACATTGCGTCAAAGCAACTGAACAACATTCATTAGGAAAACAGTGTCAATAATGCAAAAATGAGAGTTAAAGGCAGTTCATCATTGGATTCAGTTATGTCATCTCTGTTCAGTTAAATAGTGTCTGTGCATTTATTTGCAATCAAGTCAACGATATCGCTGTAGATGAAGTGTCCCCAACTAAGCAAGCCAGAGGCGACAGCGGCAAGGAACCGAAACTCCATCGGTGACAGAATGGAGAAAAGAACCTTGGGAGAAACCAGGCTCAGTTGGGGGGCCAGTTCTCCTCTGACCAGACGAAACCAGTAGTTCAATTCCAGGCTGCAGCAAAGTCAGATTGTGCAGAAGAATCATCTGTTTCCTGTGGTCTTGTCCTGGTGCTCCTCTGAGACAAGGTCTTTACAGGGGATCTGTATCTGGGGCTCTAGTTGTCCTGGTCTCCGCTGTCTTTCAGGGATGTAGAGGTCCTTTCTAGGTGCTGATCCAGCATCTGGTCTGGATATGTACTGGATCCGGGTGACTGCAGTGACCCTCTGATCTGGATACAGACTGGATCTGGTGGCCACGGTGACCTCGGAACAAGAGAGAAACAGACAAATATTAGCGTAGATGCCATTCTTCTAATGATGTAGCAAGTACATAGGGTGTTATGGGAAGTGTTTCCGGTTCCGGTTTACCTAATTAATGCAGCCTAAAAATCCTTTAACGGATTTGGATAATAAAAGCATATTAGTATGTTATGTGTATGCCAGGTTAAAGAGATGGGTCTTAAATCTAGATTAAAACTGCAATAGTGTGTCTGCGTCCCGAACAATGTTAGGTAGGTTATTCCAGAGTTTAGGCTCCAAATATGAAAAAGATCTGCCGCCCGCAGTTGATTTTGATATTCTAGGTATTATCAAATTGCCTGAGTTTTGAGAACGTAGCGGACGTAGAGGATTATAATGTAAAAGGAGCTCATTCAAATACTGAGGTGCTAAACCATTCAGGGCTTTATAAGTAATAAGCAATATTTTAAAATCTATACGATGCTTGATAGGGAGCCAGTGCAGTGTTGACAGGACCGGGCTAATATGGTCATACTTCCTGGTTCTAGTAAGAACTCTTGCTGCTGCATTTTGGACTAGCTGTAGTTTGTTTACTAAGCGTGCAGTAACAACCACCCAATAAAGCATTACAATAATCTAACCTTGAGGTCATAAATGCATGGATTAACATTTCTGCATTTGACATTGAGAGCATAGGCCGTAATTTAGATATATTTTTGAGATGGAAAAATGCAGTTTTACAAATGCTAGAAACGTGGCTTTCTAAGGAAAGATTGCGATCAAATAGCACACCTAGGTTCCTAACTGATGACGAAGAATTGACAGAGCAACCATCAAGTCTTAGACAGTGTTCTAGGTTATTACAAGCTGAGTTTTTAGGTCCTATAATTAACACCTCTGTTTTTTCAGAATTTAGCAGTAAGAAATTACTCGTCATCCAGTTTTTTATATCGACTATGCAATCCATTAGTTTTTCAAATTGGTGTGTTTCACCGGGCTGCGAAGAAATATAGAGCTGAGTATCATCAGCATAACAGTGAAAGCTAACACCATGTTTCCTGATGATATCTCTCAAGGGTAACTTATAAAGCGTGAAGAGTAGCGGCCCTAGTACTGAGCCTTGAGGTACTCCATACTGCACTTGTGATCGATAGGATACATCTTCATTCACTGCTACGAACTGATGGCGGTCATATAAGTACGATTTAAACCATGCTAATGCACTTCCACTGATGCCAACAAAGTGTTCAAGTCTATGCAAAAGAATGTTGTGGTCAATTGTGTCAAACGCAGCACTAAGATCCAATAAAACTAATAGAGAGATACACCCACGATCAGATGATAAGAGCAGATCATTTGTAACTCTAAGGAGAGCAGTCTCAGTACTATGAAACGGTCTAAATCCTGACTGGAAATCCTCACATATACCATTTTTCTCTAAGAAGGAATATAATTGTGAGGATACCACCTTTTCTAGTATCTTGGACAGAAAAGGGAGATTCGAGATTGGTCTATAATTAACTAGTTCTTTGGGGTCAAGTTGTGGTTTTTTGATGAGAGGCTTAATAACAGCCAGTTTGAAGGTTTTGGGGACATATCCTAATGACAATGAAGAATTAATAATAGTCAGAAGAGGATCTATGACTTCTGGAAGCACCTCTTTTAGGAGCTTAAATGGTATAGGGTCTAACATACATGTTGTTGGTTTAGATGATTTAACAAGTTTATACAATTCTTCCTCTCCTATAGTAGAGAATGAGTGGAACTGTTCCTCAGGGGGTCTATAGTGCACTGTCTGATGTGATACTGTAGCTGACGGCTGAATGGTTGCAATTTTATCTCTAATAGTATCGATTTTAGAAGTAAAGTAGTTCATAAAGTCATTACTGCTGTGGTGTTGGGAAATGTCAACACTTGTTGAGGCTTTATTTTTCGTTAATTTAGCCACTGTATTGAATAAATACCTGGGGTTATGTTTGTTTTCTTCTAAAAGAGAAGAAAAGTAATCGGATCTAGCAGTTTTTAATGCTTTTCTGTAGGATATGTTACTTTCCCGCCAAGCAATACGAAATACCTCTAGTTTTGTTTTCCTCCAGCTGCGCTCCATTTTTCGGGCTGCTCTCTTTAGGGTGCGAGTATGCTCATTATACCATGGTGTCAAACTGTTTTCCTTAACCTTCCTTAAGCGTAAAGGAGCAACTTTATTTAAAGTGCTAGAAAAGAGAGAGCCCATAGTTTCTGTTACATCATCAAGTTGTTCTGAGGTTTTGGATATGCTAAGGAATTTGGTTACATCAGGAAGATAACTTAAAAAGCAGTCTTTTGTGGTAGAAGTGATGGTTTTACCATACTTGTAACAAAAAGTAGAATTGACAATTTTGGCAATATTTTTCAATATATGAAGTTTGCACAGAACTAAATAATGATCTGAAATATCATCGCTTGGCTGAATAATTTCAACACCATCAACATCAAATCCATGTGACAGTATTAAATCTAGAGTATGATTTCGACAATGAGTAGGTCCTGAAACGTGTTGTCTAACACCAATAGAGTTCAGAATGTCTATAAATGCAGATCCCAATTCATCTTTTTCATTATCAACATGGATATTAAAATCACCAACTATTAAGACTTTATCAGTGATAAACAGTGATAGGTTACACTGCACTTGTTTTAGTCACTGGACACACGCAATGACTGAAAGTTCAGCTTATATCAGTTTTGCAAGAGTCTGGGAGACTTTGTCCCTTCCCACAAAATCATTTACATTTGAGCATTATTACAGTTAACAAAGGAAAAAAAATCTTCACTTCTATTTTATTAACTGACAAATGTTATATTACTTCATCCATGTTTACTTTTGTTTAGGGATGTGCAGAGGGGGTGCTTTGCGGGCTCAAGCCCATGCCCTTTTTCCAAAATTACCCTAAAGTTCCCCACTCTCAGCAGTAATTAACAATGATATTTTGGTCAATAAAACAAAGTGCATTTGAATAATAATTATGACAACATGTACGAAACAGTAAAACTCGGAATATACTAGGGGTGTAACAGTTCAAGTTACTCATGGTTCTGTTTGTATCATGGTTTAAGAGTTACGGTTTCAGTACGATTATGGTACCCTTTTAAAAAAAAATGATGAAAGATGAATGAAACATTAGAAATAGGTAATAACATGCATTACATTTTATTTTATTGTGTAAAAGATGTTCTGCTTTAGATCAGTTGGGGGAAAACAGCATTTGTCCCCTCCCTCTTCAATACCACTGTGGTGCCCTTGAGAAAGACCCTTAACTAGGTGTGTAACTGTGAGAAAGACCTTTGACTAGGTGCGAATCTGGGGTGTGCGACATACAGCATCGTCTGCGATAATATGGTAAGTGTTGTTGTAATGATGAGCAATCTGATGTTATCAAGTAGGCTATCACCAAATCATACACAGAGTGCACACATGTTGATTTATTAGTCTGTTAAAATTGCAGGCATTCTAAATTGAAGACTGGTCCCTGTGTAAACAATCTCCTTGGTCTTAATGCAGCAACTGAAATGGGTTTAGTTAAGAGGCTAAAAGAGCTCCAACCCATTTATTTTTCTGAACTGGTATTAGCGAAGACAAAGCCCATTAAAATCTGCCTGAAGGAGGATGCTGTACCATACAGTGTGCACACTGCAAGACAGGTGTCCGTGCCCTTGCTTCCAAAAGTCAAGGTGGAGCTAGAGAGAATGGTACAATGTGGTGTTGTTGAGGAGATCACTGAGCCTACTGAGTGGTGTTACCCTGTGGTGGCCGTTCCAAAGAAGACAGGGCAAATAAAATTATGTTGATCTGAAACAACTAAATAAAGAGAGAAATTTGTGCTGCCAACAATTGAGGACATCCTTCCTAGGCTAGCACATGCCGAAGTTTTTCACTTCTCGATGCAGCTAGTGGCTTCTGGCAGCTTCCACTGGATATGGACTGTGCTAAACTGACAAAGTTCATTACACCTTTTAGAAGCTATTTATTCTGCAGGATACCATTCGCGAGGAGTTGCAGTTTTCATGGATGATATTTTAGTATTTAGCAACACTCTAGAGGAACACGAGCAGTGACTGCTCTGGAAGCTCAACCAGTATGAACAACCGGGAACTGATCTACCTGAGTCTGATTCCAGTCACAAAACAATCAGTTCACCAAAAAGGATGCAAACAAGGTCTGGACAAATTGTCACAACTTCTAAGAGATACAAGGACTTCACAAGATAAAAGGAAAAAAAAATTAAAAGATAAAAAAATGTAAAAATAAATGTTGTTTTCTGACTACAGTAATTTCACAGTGTTACATTTAAGTAACTCATAAGGAAGGGTGATGTGACATAAAACAGTATAATGTTGTTATAGGTAATGTGTCTTTAATCCATTAGGTGGCGACCTAGTGTTTGCTAAGAGTTAAGTTGCAGACATTAAAAGAACTCTAGTCTTCTAAGAGTAGTCACATTGTGTTCCCTTTCGAAAGCTTCAGTCGATGCTGCGCTGCTCAGCGCATTGGGAAACGTCTTATTCGTGACCAGCTGTGAATAATGTGTGTAACACATCGATAGAATTGGTAATATAGCCTCGGTTGATGACGTCATCGGGGCGCGAGCCCGCAACACGGGGCTATAAATAGATATGCCACAGGTTCATCATGATGAGCTGTCGAAATCATGGAGCAAACCGTATACTTCCCGCATCTTTGGGCCCGCGAGTTGAAAAGACACTTGCGAGCTATCTCTCACCCGAATCCGCATCCTCGGTTAAGAGACCTACTCTCCCCAGTTTCAGGCGAGCGATTCTCTCAGTTACCGCCGGGAAACTAGCGGTGCTGAGAGGCTCGCTACCTCTACGGAGGTCTCTAGAGCAGCTAGTACAGTCGTCCCCTGCTGGTCCGCCGTTTCAGGGCACTGAGCTAGTGGCTCTGGGCACACGAGGATGCGGTCGCTACCTCTACGGAGTTCTCTAGAGCAGCTAGTACGGTTGTCCCCTGCCGGTCCGCCACTTCAGGGCACCGAACTAGTGGCTCTAGGTGCACTAAGCTTCGTCGAGCCACAGATTTGTCTCCCTGTGCGACTTAGCAAACGGGCCGTGCCTTCAGCTGTTCTATGTAACAGCTTTAGTCAGCACGGGGAAGCATCTGTGGCTTAATTTGACGGGCATTGAAGAGGCATTCATCAGTTCCTCCCCCACCACGCTCAAGGGGAGGGGCCATCGGCACCATCGGCACCGCATTACACGGTTCCTGTCACTTCTCAGTGCCCTCAGGAGATCGTTCTGCCAACCCTGTCGGTGTTTTCAGGGTGCAGCAATCTCCGGCGAGCGATTCTTAGTTACCGCCTGGAAACTTGCGGTGCTAATAGGCTTGCTACCTCTACGGAGGTCTCTAGAGCAGCTAGTACAGTCGTCCCCTGCCGGTCCGCTGCTTCAGGGCACTGAACTAGTGGCTATGAGCACACGAGGAAGCAGTCGCTGAGCTGCATCGAGACATGGATTTGTCTCAAGGGGAGGGGCCATTGCTAGTGGCTCTAGGCGCACAAGTGAGCGTTCGGCCCTTCCCGTTACCCTCACAAAACCCCTCCATCCCCGTCACTTCTTGTGCTTCGGGGGGAAGTGGTTTTCCAGCAAGATGTTAGATGTTCCCATGTTTCCTGTCGTCGTTCAGGACACGGAACATCCAACATCCCCTTAAAAAGAAGTGTTAAAATTGGTACCACTCTCAGAGAGTCTGGCAGCGTGGAACCTCTGGCAGGCATTTCTGCGGGGGTATTGAGCACAGTACGGATAGGATACAGGATCCAATTTATTCGTCAGCCTCCACATTTCAACAGCGTGGTCTCCACTTCCGTGAAACTGGAGCTGATGCAGGTACTGTCTCGAGAGCTACAGACTCTTTTGGGAAAAGAGGTCATAGAACATGTTCCTCATCCAAGGAGAGAGTCGGGCTATTACAGCAGATACTTCCTGGTTCCCAAAAAGGGTGGGGGAGTGTGCCCAATCTTGGGTCTTCGAGCAGATGCCTCCCTGATGGGCTGGGGAGTGGTCTTGGATGTCCACCCAGCTCAAGGGGAATGGGGGGGTCATCAGCTTGATTGGCACATCAATTGCCCCGAGCTGATGGCCGTATTCCTGGCTCTGAAATAGTTCCTCTATCATTGGAGGTGCTGTCATGTCTTAGTATGGGTGGACAACACCAAGTTACATTCCAGGGCGTTTCAACAGACACTACCGATGGGGGAATGGAAACTCCATCCAGAGGTAGTGAAACAGATTTGGAAAAAAATTTACGAAGCAGAGGTGGACATCTTGACCTCCCATCAGACAGCGCAATATCCCCTCTACTTCTCTCTGAGTCAAACACATACAATCATAATGTCATTACAAAATAGGAAACATTAACATTTACAATACTGCACATGAATAAATCTAATTATCTAGTCAAACAGTTTTTCAAGAGCCCTTCTTACATTCTGTGTGAGCAAACAATAAGATAAAACCCAGTTTATACACAATATCCATTGTTATCCCTTACGAAATAGTAGTATACTTCAAGTTTATTTTACTAAGTATACTTAAGTAAAGTTCAAGTATATTTTTAGGTATACTTTATGTAGCAAGTATACAAATATCAGTGTTCTAGTAGTATACTTGTAAGTGTACTGTTTAAATACTCCTTAGGACTAAATTGGCCCACTTTCTAAAATATAAAAGTATACTTTTAAGTATCCTTTAAGTATAACAGTAGTAAACTCTGAGTACACTCTGAGTAACTGGTTTACCTCTATGTTTGTAGTTTGTACTCCAATTATACTAAAAGTGGACTTATAGGTACTGTATGTTTACTAATTAAATACTTTGTACCCTTTGAAGTATAGTCTCTGGATTCAGAATGATAATCAAAATGTAATGTTGATCAACACCTCAACATTACCTCTTCATCGGCCTAATGGTTAGAGAGTCGGACTCCCAATCAAAAGGTTGTGAGTTCGAGTCCCGGGCCGGCAGGAATTGTGGGTGGGGGGAGTGCATGTACAGTTCTCTCTCCACCCTCAATACCACGACTTAGTTGCCCTTGAGCAAGGCATCTAACCCCCAACTGCTCCCCGGGCGCTGCAGCATAAATGGCTGCCCACTGCTCCGGGTGTGTGCTCACAGTGTGTGTGTGTGTTCACTGCTCTGTGTGTGTGCATTTCGGATGGGTTAAATGCAGAGCACAAATTCTGAGTATGGGTCACCATACTTGGCTGAATGTTCACTTCACTTTCACTTAAGAAGCAAATTTGAATAGGGTTCCCTCTAAAGGTACATTTCTGTGCCCTTATTAACCTCTGTAACCATGTCTGCCTTTAAATAAATTTTTTGTTACTTATTATTTACTAGCTCATAATAGTTGATTAGTAATTATTTGCAAATGTTTTTATTTAATCCAAATTCAGTTTTCTCAAAATATATAGTATATACACCCTGTCTCCCACACAAAGGTCTACAAAGAGGTTCCTTTACTCATAATTGGAATGTTTTTGTGTTTAAAACATGTTTTGGGTTTGAACCGTGATCATAGAGCTGAGATGGTTGAGTATTTCTGCATGCTTTAATGTTGACATTGAAGAAAGAGACATGGGAGATAATTTCTCTGAATACAGTTTTAACAGATTTTGTTAATGCGTGGCATGAACAGTGTATGGTTTCTCCAAAGCACATTAAGATTATGTACTGCACAGCAGCCTCTTGTGTTGCTGGCAGAATGCACATTGCAATTTGCCTAGCCTAACATCCAGCTGATTTTACATAAAAAAAAAATCCAACCCCAAGCATGGACTCACCTTGCTCATTATAAACAGAATTGTCACAATAGTGCCCTCATTCGATATTGTACACTTATTCACATAATATATATATTGTTTTAACCCCTTAAACTGGCACCCCAGTATTTTTGAACATAGACGTAAAAGTGCCCTACCCAAGCTGATATTGTTATAATTCATGAATGCCTTTGAATACAGACCTAAGTTTGGTCTCTTTTTAAAGAACACAATCATTTCAGAAGTATAGTAAGTTATAGAAGTTTAAATTAACTGTAAAGAAAATGTACTTAAATTAAATCCATATATCTAAATAAGTTGCGTTCCAAATTTGAAGTTGATATAAAAAATTTAGGTTGCTATGCAATTTTGTTTAGGCATACCAAAAAAAAAAGAAAAGAAAAATAAAAAAAGCCCCACGGTGACACCCAAACTCCATTTATTAATTTTTATGTATTTTTCTGTCAAACAAATCTATATATTTCTCTCTCACTATTTCTTCTATCACAAAATACCACCAAATATGTTATCTTGAGACTCAGACCTTTCCAACAATATGTGTTTTGTCAAAAGATTATAAAAAGTTTATTCTAAAAGACTGCAATATATTTTGTAATGATACTCCCCACTAAAAGATTTAGATTTTTCCATGGTAACGCAATGTCCGATTTCAAAATGATTTTCACAGGATGAATTTTGAGGTTTTAATTGGAGATAAGTGTGTAGTGTTAGAGTTGTTATGATCAAAATATTGAGTTTGAGTCAAACAATAGCTAATTATTTTCAGATTTATTTAGCAGATGCTCATGCATGGCAACTGTACAGGACAGGTTATGTATTTTGCTCATTGATAAACCCTCCAGGCATTGAATCTATGATCATTATGATGTACCTTAATCATTCCAGACCTTTCCACTTATTTATTTGAGAAACTGTTTATGAGAAAGTATTTAAATGTTTCAAACAACACTCTAAAAAAATCTGGGGGAGCTTGCTATTGCTTAAGTAATAACATTGAATAGTTTTTGTTCTGTCCTGTAGTCTTTTGTGTGACTGTGAGTCTCGTGCACAGTAATAAACAGCTGTGTCTTCAGTCTCCAGGCTACTCACTTTTAAATACAGCATGTTTTTTCTGGTGTCTTTGGTGATGGAGAACCTGCCCTTTAGAGACTGAGCATAATATGCACTTGAGCCAGTATCTATACATCCAATCCACTCCAGTCCTTTCCCTGGTTGCTGGCGGATCCAGTGCATCCAGTAACTGCTCATTGAGATTCCAGACAGAATGCAGGACAGAATCACTGTTCTTCCAGGATTTTTCACAATATACTCTGAGGAGGTCAAAGACTGACCACTAACAGCTGAAAAACATTGAAAAAACAACAACAACAACAACAAAAACATCATGTTTATGACTTAGAAGAATGAAATGACAATAATAATAATAGGGAGAAGTGAAATTATTCTCACTTGAAATAATCAAAAGAAAAACTCCAAACAATATAATTTCCATTATCAATCTAAAACTGTCAAATGAAAAAAATAAAAAGACACTGCAGCTAGACACTGACTGAGGATTGACTTTATAACACAGTCCTTTGAGAGTCTGAGTGGCACTGATCCTTCCTACGAAATAATTTGCATATTTAAAGACTTACAGGAATGTATTTTGTAGTTGTAGTAGGAAGAACCTTTTTTTAAGTTTTAATTTTTTCTAGTTAAATGAACAACAGCCACAGTGTCTCAAAAATTAGAAATCTGTCTGTACTGTATATTGCTAACGGTTTGTGTTAGATGCTTATGGTTGTTGTTTCTGTATATTAGAGCCTGCCCTTGAATACCTGAATAGGTTTGTAATTGTGTATGTCAATGAGTATGTCATGATCTATGGTGGTGATCGCAGCACTAAGATCAAGTAAAACTAGAAATGAGATTCAGCCTTGATCTGACACAAGTAGCAGGTCATTTGTAATTTTAACATGTGCAGTTTCTGTGCTATGGTGGGGCCTGAAACCTGACTGAAATTCTTCATACAGATAATTTTTTTGCAGGAAGGAGCACAATTGAGCAGACACAACTTCTAAAATTTTAGACATTAATGGAAGACTTGAAATGGGCCTGTAATTTGCCAATTATCTATTTTAGTTTCTTAATAAGAGGCTTAATAACCACCAGCTTGGTATTTTTTCACTGTAGTTGTTCTCAGTTGTTGTAGAGCTGCTTCATCAGATGTCCGTTGAGCACACTAATAAACAGCAGTGTCCTCTTCTCTCAGACTCTTGGCTTCAAGATACTGTGTATTTTGAGACACGTCCTCACTCATAGTGAAGTGATTTTTCATGGTGTCTGCATAAATAAAATAATCAGAGCAAGAACTCCTGCCAGAGGTAACTCCCCCAATCCACTCCAGAGCTTTCCCTGGTTTCTGTCATATCCAGTGCATCCAGTAGTCTGTCATTGTAAAACCTGATGTTTTAAAGGAGATTTTCATTGTTTCTCTAGGTCTCTTTAACGCAGCAGGTGACTGATCTAACCAGAATTCATCACCATTGATACCTGTGGAATAAAAAACAAACAAAAAAAAAATATATCAAAGAGCTTTTATCAGCTGAGCATCGCGTTAGTTCAGTCAGGCCACGTTAGTCACTCTTGCATCAGCCGATAGTCAGCTGTTCCTGACGTGTACCATTCCAGTCTTGACACCTATCACATGCAGTCTATTTAAATTCCCATTCTTCAGTGTCTCTTCCATCGCAACGCTGCTTGCAATTAAAGGGTTAGTTCACCCAATAATCAAAATTATGTAATTAATAACTCACCCTCATGTCGTTCCAAACCAGTGAGACCTCCGTTTATCTTGGGAAAACAGTTTAAGATATTTTAGATTTAGTCCGAGAGCTCTCAGTCCCTCCATTGAAGCTGTGTGAACGGTATATTGTCCATGTCCAGAAAGGTAAGAAAAACATCATCAAAGTAGTCCATGTGACATCAGAGGGTCAGTTACAATTTTTTGAAGCATCAAAAATACATTTTGGTCCAAAAATAGCAAAAACTATGACTTTATTCAGCATTGTCTTCTCTTCCGTGTCTGTTGTGAGAGAGTTCAATACAAAGCAGTGTGTGATATCCAGTTCGCGAATGAATCACTCGATGTAACTGGATCTTCTTGAACCAGTTCACCAAATCGAAGTGAATTTGGGCAATCATCGACAATGACGCCATTACGTTGAGCACAAAAGAACCGGTGAACCGTTTTCTTCAACCGGTTTATTGAATCGAACTTTCCGAAAGAACTACTGGTGATCCGAAAACAGATGCAACCGGTTCTTGACTTGTGAATGAGTCAATGTTTTGTTCATTACCTGGCTCAGCTCGGTGTTCATCTTCAGTTCTCTCTTCACAGCAGTTCAGTCAGTATACTGTTTGAGTAAATGAATTGTGGATTAATGCATATTGGAGACGCGAATCGTTTAAAATGATTCAGTACGATTTGGTGAACATGTTGGTGAACTGGTTCAAAAAGATCCGGTTACATCGAATGATTCGTTCACAAACCGGATATCACAAACTGCTTTGTTTTGAACTCTCTCAAAACAGACACGGAAGAGAAGACAATGCTGATTAAAGTCATAGTTTTTGCTATTTTTGGACCAAAATATATTTTCGATGCTTGAAAAAGAAATGAAAATGAAAAAATTCTAACTGACCCTCTGATGTGGCATATGATAATATAAATCCAAGATAGATTACTGCCATCTATTGGTGTTTAAGCAAGCTGCTCACATCTAGACCTCCTGGACTCACATCACAGACAGAATAAGCACTTCAGTTCATTGACTGACACAGATCCGTTGAAACCCTCAATGCTGCTCAAACAGTGCTGAAAACATCTATCCCACCTCTGAGACAACAGCAAAACAGGGTCAAAACAAGCTCTGTCAAAACACACCTTTACTGACCAACAGACTTTCTAACCCCATGGGAGTCATGCAAACTATATTGGATTTTATTTACATTCTATTTTAAACATAATTTACATTTATAGTGCTTATTTTAGCTAATTATTAGGTTTTGTATTAGGTAATTGTTGTTTTTTCAACTGATTAAATGCATATTAGCTGGGGCGGACTGGCCATATGGAGCACCGGGACATTTCCCGGTGGCCTGACGGTCATTCTGGCCTGCCGCCTGCCGCTGTGCAGTCGATCAGGCTGACGTGCAATAGGCTGGTGTGCAACTACAAATTAATTGACAGTCTTATGAATCTACAAATCAGGTGATCTCGGAGTGAAAATGACACCACCACATGACCAAACATCAACGAAGCACTGCCTAATTGGCTATATACAGAGGCAGGCTTTATTTTAGAAAATCAGGCAAACAAAATGGAGCGTAAACGCAAAGGAGGAGCAGAGACGGAAAGGAGAAAAGCCCTGGCCACAGACGCAGCAAGTTGCTGCAAAATCCCAGCCATATTCGCCAGTAAGGGAGCAGGTCGGTCCGAATTACATTTATATTTACTAGGGATGGGACGGTTCACTGAAAAAAACCGAACCGTTCAGTTCACCACAAACGGTTCTGCACGCGCTGGGACCGCTGTTCAACCTAAATCTGACAAAACAGCTGTAATATGATTCACTATAAATTACATGTAAAACAAACAGGGTTCAAATAATATATGTTTCTGTTGATGCATGCGCATTCTGGATTCCCAGACATTACAACAACAGCGATGAAAAAACCAATACAAATCATTCACTCTTGTTCAATACTACGAACACTGTCTTTATATTAATCGAACAGCAACAACAAAGAAATCACTCACTGCTCTTGATTAAAAAGCTTTTTTTACTTTAATAAAGAATAATCTTTCATTTATAGTCCAAAATGTAATGCTGTTTTACATTTGATTAATTTTCTCTACCTAAAAACTAATGCAAGACCTACCTAAAAAAACCAGAGTCATTTTATTTGTATCTTTACTCTATTGTATTTATATGTGCTGTTGATTGTAGTTAGAATATTCTTAATAATATGATATATATATATATATATTGAAAGTATAGTTTTTCCATAAACATAGCACATACAACGGTACCGAAACGGTGACTCTAAAACCGTGAAACAAACCGAACTGTGAAAATTTGAACTGTTCCACCCTAATATTTACATAATCATTTGGCAGACGGATGCTTTCATTCAAAGCGACTTATAATAAATAATATCTCTAAAAAAATTCTTAATGGCAAACTAGCACACTGTTTAACATATGGGGATACAGTGTTTTTTTAGTACCAAAATTGACCAGAAATTGATTTTCCATTTCTAGCCTACAATATGTAGCCTAGTGTACAATGCTTATTTATTTTGAAGGTGACGAAGGAAACCACAGTAGCACTAGTGCTGCTAGTGCTCCTGCTGTTGAACAAGAGAGGGTGGACAGTTCAGCTGTTGAGTCAGAGCAGGAAACTTCAGGTAAAGTTTAAGCTATTAGCAAAACTAAACATGCTGGCTATACTCTTAGAAAAAGATGTGCTTTTATGATTTATAAGGTCATCAGGACTGTGATCATTGGGACATACAATTGATGGCTGCATAATTAATATAGATTATTGAAAGTGCTTATTTCATATTGCAGAGAAACTCAATGTGCAGAGTGAGAGAGAGGGGGATTAAGGGAAAGATGATAGAGACAGTGAATGCCTTGATACTTCATTTGATTATTTTGCCCGTCCACAGTCTAAGGATTTTGATTTATTTTTTAAGTATAACCCAATTCAAACAACTGAAAGAGCCAAAGAGTTTAGCAGTCTGGTGGACACATGAATTGGGTGGTGGTGACTGCAGCAACAGAGGTGGCCTGGGGTGGAGTCAAATTCCCGGCCTGATTTACTGTCCCAGTCCGCCACTGCATATTAGGTTTTGCTCATTAATATCATCAAATGAATTTAAGCTGTGAATGATGAACATCAGTGAATATCAGTTGTGAAAACTTAAAAGGACAAAACATGATAAATACTGTAATGTTAATATGATGATGTTTTTGTACAGGGAAACTGTTGCCATCTGTAACTGTGCACGTTTGGCACAATAATACACAGCTGTGTCTTCAGCTTGCATGTTCTTTCCTTGCAGTGTTACTGTGTCACTGGAAGTGTCTCTGGTGATGCTGAACTTGTTCTTCAGGGATTCCTTGTAGGCTAAGCCTCCATCAGTCCAGATCACTCCAATCCACTCCAAAGCTTTTCCTGCAGGCTGACGAACCCAGGCTGTAACGTAGCTTGTAACTGAATAGGAGACTTTACAGTTGATAGTCAGAGTGGCATCAGGACGGACAGTCAGAGACTCAGGCTGAGTGAATTCATATGAATCAATACCTGTATCAAATCAAATAATACCTGTTAATAAGAAAGCATGATGTTGGAAAACGGTTGACAAGCTTCTTAGCCACAAAATGATGTAGAAAACACAAAGTAGACTAAACTTACAGGATACCACTGCCAGAAGCAACACTAAAGACGAAGAGATCATGGTTTGTTTCACAGCACAGTTTGAATGAACTGAAGCGATTCTTCACTCCCTCTAGTGATCAGATGAATGTATAAACTGACTCATGCCTGCTGTTTAAATATGCAATATAAGATTTACATAAACAGAGCTACTAATCAAATCTACAGGCTACAAAAATATTCATGTAAGGCTTAATATCTTAATATCTCTTATTAGAGACTTTGTTTATATTTTTAGATATTTTTCTCTAGTGGACATGAATCGATTCTACATAATTTTCATCTCCATCTATTCTAATTCTTTTCGATGCTTTTTATATACGGTATTGATAAATAATTTTTTGACAGCTACAATAGCAATAGTTCATTCAGTAAGCATGTTTCTGTTGGACCTGCATCAGTTTAAAGGCCTCTAAAAATTTTGATAAAATATGATATGATTCATATGCACTTTTATTTTCCTATGTAAAAATTATTATTATTATTTTTATTTTTTTTATTTTTTACTTTTCATTCAAGATGTTTTAGAGCAGAACTGCTAGTGGTTTATCATTGTGTTCACTTTTGTGCAACATAAAACACTGTTGTGTCATTCATCATCATATTCTGTCCTTATAGACTTATTTTGCTTCTGTATGAGTCTTTGGTAACTTAAAACTCTGTTTTATAGTTTATGACTGTAAAGTGTGTAACTGCTCCTACAAATCTACACATCAGAAGACACATGTTGTGTTGAGCTTTTTATAGTGAACTTCACTGCATACCATCGCCATTCGCCAGTAATGGTATATCATCTCATTAGGCCACATTTGATCGATTTTTTTTAAATTGGGTTTTGTTCAGCTGTACATGACCTTTGTGTCACTGTGCTTGCTTTGCACAGTAATACATGAGTTAATGAGGCCGTGATCGGAGGAAAAATAGCAGGTGATCGGCGCTCGGCAATCTTTATGTGTGAACTACACAACGACGCATCAAAGAGGCTGACACCTCGCCAACAGCAAACAAATATCTAGCATGCCAAATATCTGAACTGGTCGGTTGACTCGACATCACGTGGTGTCAGGTTTCGTGATGAGCTACAGCCAATGAGAGATCAAGGCATGGGTTAAGGTCACCGGGGAAAAAAACCAGCAACAACATGGATTATAGAAAAGTTTGGACACAATAAATGGAGCAAATGTTTCATTGAGCAAACAGCTTGCAGTGCTATTTTCTTCCCGACATCCATTTTCAAACAACTGTTGAATGTGTTGTTTAGTGTAATTCCCGTTTCACTTCTTGAGTGTGTTTTCCTGACAAAATGTGGCTTGGGGATTGTGTAGTTGTGAGTCGTTGGGTGACAGAGTTGTTGTCAGCTTGTGTGTAACCCCCAGTTGCAAATAATTTACATAGTCACGTAGTCTGAACACCACAATGACTTAAAGACAATGTGTGCTGGGAAGTCGTGGCATAATGGTTAGAGAGTCGGACACCTAATCGAAAGGTTGTGAGTTCGAGTCCCGGGCCGGTAGGAATTGTGGGTGGGGGGAGTGCATGTACAGTTCTCTCTCCACCTTCAATACCACGACTTAGGTGCCCTTGAGCAAGGCATCGAACCCCCAACTGCTCCCCGGGTGCCGCAGCATAAATGGCTGTCCACTGCTCCGGGTGTGTGCTCACAGTGTGTGTGTGTGTGTGTGTTCACTGCTCTGTGTGTGTGCATTTCGGATGGGTTAAACGCAGAGCACAAATTCTGAGTATGGGTCACCATACTTGGCTGAATGTCACGTCACTTTCACTGACAATCAGACTACATGAAAATCAAGTCATGTAGTCTGAACAGCACTGTGATCTGCTGACGGTTAAAGTCGTGTAGTGTGAACTTAGCATTAAAGGGACTGCTTAGTCAGCACTCTTCAAGAGTTTATCAAAATGGTTGGATGCATTTGAAAGCTGAATTTTTATGCTTTAAGATGGTACCTAGTTATCTATAAAAACAAGTTATAAAAGGGATATAATACTGTTAGATTATATCATGATCTCTGTCAGATATTATTGTGAGTTTGCCTCTTTGCAATCCCTTCTCCCTTCTTACTCGCTCTCTTCCATAGATGTTTCCTTTTTAAGGTTGGGTGTGAGTGTTGTTGTCCTCTTTCTTACTACTGCCCTCCCTTTCTGTCTCCTTGGTTTTCTGCCTCCTCCCATCTGTGCTTTCTCTCTCTATTCTTATGTCTCTTTATCTCAATGTATACGCACATGCGCAGATGATATGATACATAGAGTTGAATCGGTGAAGAGTGGTGGAGGATCCTTTTGGGCCCAGGTTGTTGAGTTAAGTATGTCCTTTACACAGAAACATGTTGACTTATACATTTTACAAGCCAAGGGTTCAATAAAGCTCTCCAACTGATTCATTGAATTCATGGGTTTAGGTATTACTTACACATGAAAGATGCTACTATATGGATGTTACAACATATGCGCCTTTGGGATTGTATGTGTTATAACTGGATGAGGATTATCTTTAGATATAAATTACAGATTATGCTGAGTTTGGGCGCTTTTTTTAATCGAAAGAATTTTCTTAAAAGAATGACATGCCATTTTCCACAAGCATTTTTTATGCATTTACATTCAAAAATGTCACATGAAAATTAGGTAAAAAATTTTTTTCAATATAAGGAATCTATCTTTAGATCTAATGAACGAGTTATGATGAGTTTTGGATACTATTTAATCAGGAGATTTTTCTGAGAATAATGACAGAGTACATGGCATAAAAATAAACACTTTGTAAATTATGAAAATGTTTTTGTTTTTTGTTTTTTTTTATCAGCAAATAGCTCAGCACTTTGGAGTTTATCAAATTGTCTACATGCATTCAGCTAAGACACTAGGCTTCCAAATTATATCCATTTTTTGTTGATCAAGGCAGTGTTTTGAAAAATATGATTAGGATGACACCCTGTATGACACAATAATACACAGCTTGCTCTAGAATCACACTTTTAAAAAAATAATAAACAGTGCCACTTGAAAGTTTGTGAACCCTTTAGAATTTTCTATATTTCTGCATAAATGTGACCCAAAACATAATCAGACTTTCACACAAGTCCTGAAAGTAGACAAACAGAACCCAATCAAACAAGTGAGACAAAAACATGTTCTTTGTCATTTATTTATTCAGGTCACATATTTGTGACTGGAAAAAGTATGTGAATCTCTAGGATTGGCAGATAATTTGAAGGTGAAATTAGAGTCCATCTGTTCAGATGTGTTTTTAATCAGTGAGAGGACTATCAGGTGTCAGTGTGTGCCCTGTTTTATTTAATGGACAGGGATCTATCAAAGTTTGGTCATGTTTGTGGAAGTGTATCATGGCACAAACAAATGAGATCTCTGAGGACCTCAAAAAATATGTTGATGTTATTCATCAGCCTAGAAAAGGTTTCAAAGCCAAAGTTTCAAAGTTTGGTCTTCAATCCACAGACAGATTGTGTACAAATAGAGTTGCAAGGAGAAAGCCACTGATCTCCAAAAAGAACATTGCTGTAGATCTGCAGTTAGCTAAAGATCATGCGTTCAAACCAGAGGAATACTAGAGAAATATTTTGTGGGCGGATGAAGCCAGAATATAACTTTTTGTTTTAAATGAGCAGCATGAATGAATGAAAACACTGCACTCCAGCATAAGAAGCTTATCCCATCTGTGAAACATGGTGGGGGTAGTATCAGGGTTTGGGTCTGTTTTGCTGCATCTAGTCCAGGATGGCTTGCAATCATTGATGGAACAATTAATTCTGAATTATACCAGCAAATTCTGAAGGAAACATTTGACATTTGGTGACAAGGTGACATTTGTCTGAGAAATGAATCTCAGAGAAAGTGGGTCATGCAACAAGACAACGACCCCAAGCACATGTCGTTCTACCAAAGAATGGTTAAAGAAGAACAAAATTAATGTTTTGGAATGACTGAGTCAAATTCCAGACCTTATTCCAATTGAAATTTTGTGGAAGGACCTGAAGCAAGCAGTTCATAGGATGAAGCCCACCAACATCAGAGAGTTGAAGTGGTTCTGTACTGAGGAATGGGCTAAAATTGCTACAAGCATTAGTGTGTGTGTCTCCACTGCAGCACACTCCTTCAATCCACTCCAGTCCTCCAGAAGCTTGCTGTATCCAGTTTGTGCAGTAGCCACATTTAGACAGTAAATAGCCTGAGATTTTACAGGAGAGACTCAAAGGTTGTCCAGGCTTTAGTTCTGTAGAGTCTGGCTGAGTGAGTTCAATACTGTGGACACCTGGAGAAAGAAGCATGTGAGTTCAAGACAATAATAGGAAAATTAATAACAACATTTTAGTATTTTCTGATAACATACTTGGTGTTGAAGAAAAGAGCAGCAACAGTATCAACACAGTCATGATGTTTAACTTTTGCTATTTCCTGTGCAATTAATGTGCAGTCTGATTAGCCTGTTTACATGCGCATCCATAAATAAGGAGGAGTCATGAAAGAGTTGCATCATGACCTAAAAATTTTTAATTAATCGATAAGAAATCCACTCTCTTCACAAACAAAAGAATACACTCTGATTTGATCTTTTGATTCATACATTTATAGTCATGCTTACACATCAACTGCAGCATATTTCATAAAGAAAACTGCACTGCACAGGCAAAGGCTGCATGTTGTTTGAGAGCTGCATATCACTTCCTGCTATTATCATTATAATGTGCTTACATGCACCACAGACATGAGGCTCTGTATGAGGTTTACATATTCTGCCTTTTTGGTTTTTATGTAAGACAAATATAAAAACAAGCACACAATGTTTTACCACATTATATGAACGTGACATACTTTCCCATAATGCTTATTTAAGACTATTCTCAAACGAAAGGCTGCATCCTCCAGAGGTCGCATTTGTAGGCTGCATTCATCATAAAGAAGATCTTATTTTAGAGTATTAACAGCTATCAATTTGACCATTATTCTTAGTCAAACGTAAATTGTTGTAATATGCGTATGACTCGCAAATGTAATGTTCGGTTAATTGAAATAAAACAGGCTTGATGACATTTGCAGCCTGCATATGTGACCTCCAGAGGGTGCATCATTTCGTTTAAGAAATGGCCTTAATGTCAGTAAGTGTCTAATGAATGGTTTACAGTGCTTTTTCAGTTTTCAGTCATAAATTTCAGTCTAGTTATCATAAATATGATTTATAGTTTATAGGCTGTTGGGATATGAAAAATAAATATTAAAATATTTACTGTCAGGTAATCTGCATTTGAGTATGTCACCTCTACCCTACAACAGTCCAGCCCATTGTGAAGCCTGTCATGTCCAGTAAACACTGCTCAGAAAAGGCAATATCAATAGCCATAAAACAGCTTACACATTTTAATGGCATTAATAATTTTGACATAGTCATAAGTTAACGAGGTGCTGTATAACAAATGTCCTTAAAGGGATAGTAAACTATAAACTTCAAAATTCTGTCATCATTTACTCACCTTCACATCCTTATACACCAGTATATATTTTTCAGCTGTTTTTGTCAATATAATAAAAGTCAGAAGATCCAAAACAACAATAGATATCACTGACCTGATAAAAAAAAAAAGATTATTGAGACATTTTTAACTATATATTATTTTGTTCACGTTTCAAACCTATGATTTTCTTTATTATGATAAATCAGTATTGCTAAAGATGACTGCATGTTTGTAAACAGAAATGTCATGCCTTAAAACTATGAAAATATACCCAAAACAGTATTTTAAACTTTCATTCCAAATCTTCAAACACTATTTGAGTTGCGTTATAAAACATCACAGGTTTCATTGTAGACCACAGCTGTGGCTTTTCTGTTTATTGGGCTTCTTTCCTGCTCTTTGGGCTTTATGTAAGTCATGTATAAAAATACACCGGAAGTGTTTATCAGATGATATGTGCCATATGTGCTGGTACCATCTACCTGTAACTATTAGCCTGAGGAATAATTCTGTTAATTAAAGTCAGAAAATGGAAGATTTTCAAATGGCAGTTCCAGACATTGCAATTCCAGAAATTGAAATTCCAGAAATTGAAGTTCCAGAAACTGAAGTTCCAGAAATTGAAGTTCAAGAAGGGGACTTTTGTGATGTGGATATGGAAGTGGATTATGAATTAGAGATGGAGGATGATAATGCGGAAGAAGAATCTGAGACTAAGAGACCATCTTGTCAAAAAGTTCAAAAGCCAAAACGCCAAATGCAACAAAACCTTCAAGGTCTTCGCAAAGTCCAAGTAAAAGTGAAAAACTACTTGCTCTACTCTGTGTTGACCGTAACCTTCTGCAACTGCCTGTTTCTGGGTACGGCTGCATTGATATACTCCTTAAAGGTAACAATTGCTAACATTCAATGGTTCAGGTCAAACCTGACTTTTTGTTTACTCAAAGAGCCATATACAGTATTTGCCATTTATTATGATCAAATGGCAATTTCATTTGTGTTTTTATATTCACAGGTAATAAACAGGAAGTATAAGAGAGATGTCAAAGGAGCAAAAAAATTCAGCCGCCGTGCTCGGAATGCTAATACTTGTGCCTTGATTACAACTATCATCACCATAATTGTTTTTTCTGTTATTGCTGTGTTTAGATTTGCTTTTTGTTACCGATAGTATGTAGTATCATTTACATTTTCAGATCCAGCCATTACAATGAAATATCACCAGCAAAACTTGTAGCTCTGGCTATATGAATATGATACAAGAATACGACGTAATCTACATTCGAGGAAATGATGAAAGATCACTGAGATGACACTTACAGAGAGGATAAACAGAATCCAGTGTTTGAAGGGCTTATTAATATTGATTACATTGATTACATCTTTTAATGTTTGATTAGTATGAAATATTTATATCTACAGTATATATTTAGTTGTGGTTTTTTAATTAACTTAAATGACCAAGCCTAATATAAACTAGAATGTTTGTGAAATTAACTTTATCTCATGCCATTTATTTTTTCAAAAGAACCATAGAAATGTATAATGATGTTGATAGAATGTCTGATTAAATGTTTAAAAGGTGTTTAAAAGAAAATATCCTATGATTGTGTGAGTCGCTGTGTAGTGGATGACTTTACTTTTTGGATTCTACTGCAAGCTACTGTCACCGATGGGAACTGCAGTTTGACGCCGCAAGTGTTATACAAACCTATTTTTGTATGTTTGCACACGATTGTGTCACTGTGCTTGTCACACACAGAAATACACAGCTGAGTCCTCTTCTGTGAGTCCAGACAGTCTCACACACCATGTTATTTGAATTGTCTCTAGTAATTTCTACTCGGCCCTCAAAATTTTTGGCATAGTCATGTCCTTTTCCATTATACCAAACACAGTCCATTCACACTTGTGCTTTCCTGGTCTGATCCAGTGCATGAAAATCCTGATCCTCTACAGGAAAGTCTCCTGAAGACTCCAAATTCTGACCTTTCACTCTTATTGAAAAATAAAATAGAAATAAGAAAAACATACATCAGGTACAGTGAATATTAACTGTTACAATTTGAGATGGTGTAAGGTTTCACATTATGACACACACTTGCAAAGGCCAGTAAAAACAGAAGGTAAAGCAGATTCAGTGACGTGACCTCATATGATATCCAGTGGACAAGGACTGATCATATTCACATATATGTATGCCAATTGGAGGGTAATGATGTCATACAGCTTTCAAAAAATCAAGATGTCTGTTGGAGTGGCAATATTGACTATTTCAATAATGCCATTTACATCCTCAATATACGTACATTTATGAATAATAACAATGTGATGGTGTAGTTTTATATACAGTGACTGTTCATAATGATTCATGATCGGTCACTCCATAAGTGGATGCCACTTATTTAAACTGGATTGACAAAACAACAGCCACAATTAGAGACTAAATGAGAAAGAGAATTGGCCTTTACTGAGAGAGCAGCTTCTTGAACATCATTCAAAAGTAGCAAAGGAGTTTTGTATTTTTTGTCAAAGTATTCATTATAACACAATAAATGACTTTTATCTATCTATTTATTTATTTACTTATTAATGTAGACTTAAAAAATAATAATAATTTCAAAATACTAAATCTATCTGGTCTATAAATGTCCAAATGTGATGATGGGATAGGAATTTAAACTTTAATCACATTTGATTTGATAATTTACTCCTTCATCTAATTAACTTATAACATTCAAACTATTAAAGTATGAAAATATCAACATTTATAACTACTTGATGGAGAAGGAGAAGGCACATGATTAAAGGAGAAGGCATATAATTTCTTTAACATCTGTATGATAATGCAAAAATAATTAAAAAAGTGTCAGCCTACACAAAGGAGTCAAAATGAAAATTCCCTGGGGCAGGCCCAGAAACCATTTATACCCAAGAGAATACATGGCCCAAGCTGATCACAACTCACTGAAACACCCCTAAAACTAGTGAACCTTTCAAGTGTTAAACTGCCTTGTTTTGTTAGTCAAAACATTAACAGCTGTGCCATGCACCTGTCCATTACCCCCCCCCCCCCCCTTACCCCCACTCCCCTCAACATTGTATTTTGTTTTTTTAATTAGTACATATTTTCGTGACTTTTAAAATAATATACACTCTGTATAAATAGGGCACAATATACTTTATAATTTGTATAATTTTATATTTTTTTCTGTATTTAATTTTTACAGGTGTTATGGAAATTTTTTGTTTTGTTAATTTGGCATTGATTGCATTAATCTCATTTAGGTATCTTTTTAACATACAATGATCAAGGTAGTATATAGTCCATAGGGACATTGATATCTTTGTGTAACCTGTGCACGTAACTGCTTTAGGCTGAAACACTACTTCTAAAGAGGAACCATGTACCAGGAACAATTAGTTCTGAGACAGTCAATACCAGGGAGAGGTGCATGAGATGTACATGAGTTATGAGGTGATGTGCACTGGGCAACATGATTGGCTCAAAGGTCCTAGTCTGTCCTTCAATGTATCTTTTACATTCTGTAAAAAGTGGACTGTGAGTCTGTGTGTTATCTCTTTGCACACAGACTCGGACGCTGTGTGTAAACCAGATCATTCTCTGCAGAGAATTAAAGCAATACAAATACAAAACTCTGTTTGGTTTTTCATTCTCAGTCTCTACAAATTGTTATTGAATTAGAATTTCCACAACACAGGTTTTAACCAGCATTTAGAATTTTACGTAATTAAATAATGAATAAACCTAAAATAAATACATTTTAACTTTTTAAACTCAGCTTTTTTTTACCCCAGGATATGCTTTTGAATACAATGCAATGCATAATGACATTTCTTAGAGCCACTAAATGGCAAACATTGAGCCATTTAGCTTGTATACCTCAAAACAAACAAGCAAGAAGCACTTGAATTAATATCTGAATAAACTTTCTGATATTTATAAGGTTTGAAAGAATCGAAACTTTCAGGACTACTAAGACTGGCCAGCTATCCAGTGCATTGTGATTGGCCAAATACCTTAGCGTGTGACGGAAATGTTACGCCCCTTCCTATAAGTCTTTAAAAAAATTTAACAAAATTAAATGAGTTTCTGCTAGAAAACAATGGGGTGTTTAAAACTTTTGCACTGAATTTTTTATTTATCTATGGTGGCCGAGAGAGATCAACATGCTGAAACTAAAGAAAACACATGCAAATTGAATGAAGAAAATGAAAGAAAACATCTTATCTTTTCGCATATAGCGAAACGTGCTGCAAATCATCACAACACATGCATATAACGAAACGCGCTGCAAATCATCACAACACATGCATATAACAAAACACGCTGCAAATACTCCGCAACAAATGCAAATTAAGATACGCTGCAAATCCTCACAGCACATGCACATTAAGAAACAATTAATAAAGCATTGCAAATTTATTTTCATTAACCTTGAAATTATATTTAGCCGAGGATATTAAAGTTAGCCATCTTAAGTAACTTTTTACATTTAATCATGTAATTATTCAGCTTATTTAGGCTAATAATATCCAAAAGATTAAGGAATCATGGAAAAAAAACCTCACCTTTCAGTTCACCAACAACTCCACTGACCAGTAGCCACTGCACGATAAGCAAATCAAAGCCGGGTCCGACACTTTTTGAGGTCTCCTTGAAACATTTCCATTGTGGTCAGTGCTATTTGCAGTACTTTTGTTAATTGCATGTTTTGTGAGGATTTGCAGCATTTCTTAATATACGTGTGTTGTGAAGGATTTGCAGCGCGTTTCGTTATATGCATGTGTTGTGATGATTTGCAGTGCGTTTCTTAATATACATGTGTTGTGAGGATTTGCAGCGTTTCTTAATATGAATGTGTTGTGAAGGATTTGCAGCGCATTTCGTTATATGCATGTGTTGTGATGATTTGCAGCACTTGTGTTGTCAAACTGATGAAGATGGGGTTTTTTTATTTGCTGGTGTTTTTTCAATTTGCATATGTTTTCTTAAATTGCAGCGCATTGAGCTCTCTTGGCCACCGTATTTATCCCTTTTTTTGTGAATTTAAAAGTGATGGAGATTATATTTTTAAACTTTGAAGTGTTGCACATACAAATCATTATGTGCTACCTAGACATTTTTATTTAGAGAACATGCTGACATAGCCCGTTTCATTCCCTTCAATTTATTCCTTCAATTTAATTTAATTTTTTTACTTGATCTTAAAAATTCTGAATATATCTTCATGTGAAAGTGACATACAGCCAAGTATGGTGACCCACACTCCGAATTCATGCTCTGCATTTAACCCATCCTAAGTGCACACACACAGCAGTGAACACAAACACACACCACGAACACACACCTGGAGCAGTGGGAAGCCATTTATGCTGTGGCACCCGGGGAGCAGTTGGGGGTTCAGTGCCTTGCTCAAGGGCACCTCAGTCATGGTATTGCCGGCCCAAGACTCGAACCCACAACCTTAGGGTTAGGAGTCAAACTCTCTTACCACTAAGCATGAAATCTGCAGGAACCCTATAAATATGCATGAGCCAGTTATTGCAAGAGTTTCAGTTTTTTGGCCTTGTGTAATATCTTCACCTATCACTGCTTTGCCTCAGAGCCTGATAAGTGCATTATTATGAGCAAATTAAATACAATATAGAAAAATATTTCGTGATATATTAATCAAAATTACATTACTTACAAATTTACTGTAAATGTCTCGTCTTCATATAAAAAAAAAAGTATATACTTTGATATATGGCCGGGTAGACATGAAAGTTGCTGTCAAAAGGCTGGTGTGGGCAAAGTTTTTTAATGCAGGGCAGAATTGTGTGGCTCCAGACTGTTTTATGCACTGCTGAGATGAGAGCCACGCTGTTACCTCATATGAAAGAGGCTCTGGAGAGTTTCCACGGCTCTGAGCCCCAGCAAAGCCAAGACATGGGCCGTATTGTGACAAACAGGCACTGCGACTGACTGGTTGAGCTGCTAAATTTATATAGTCTGTTCAATTTATATAGTCAATACATACACAAATGGTATGACAGTTACCATTAAAAAATTAAGAAGAATAAGTGTTTTCAACACTGATAACAAAAGCAGCAAATCAGCATATTAATATGATTTCTGAAGGATCATGTGACACTGAAGGCTGGAGTAATGATGCTGAACATCCAGCTTTGCATCAGAAGAATAAATTGCGTTAAATTAGCAAAATATACTGTTTTTTTTTTTTTTTGGACAATCTCTTGGTAATGATAAGAGACTTCTTTAATTTAAATAAACTTACCGACCCCACACTTTTGTACCGATTCATTGAATTGTATATATATATATATATATATATATATATATATATATATATATATATATATATATATATATATATATATACAATTCAATGAATCGGTACAAAAGTGTGGGGTCGGTAAGTTTATTTAAATTAAAGAAGTATATATTTAAATTAGTAGGCAGCTAAACTAGTACTCCATTCTGAACTTTTTCTCTTTTGTTTTATCATGGACTATCTCAGCCCCCACTGTGGTCGTGGATGTCAAGGAATCTGATGCTTTAATGCAGGAGGAGATTTTTGGCCCCATTCTAACGATCAAGTCTCTTCAGATAGGAATCAGTTTCATCAATGACAGGGAAAAGCCTCTGGCACGCTACACTTTCTCTGATGAGTCTCAGGTAAGGAGGGAAAAAGCAAAAGTCCTTTGCATGAGTAAAGTTAGAAGTAAGTGATAAAGCAATGCATATCTCTATTTAAGGTTGTGACTGCAGTTCTTGAGAGGAGCAGCAGTGGAGGTTTCTGTTGCAATGATGGAATAGTTCACATGAGCATTTCTGCAGAGGAGTTGGTAAGGCTGAATGCATTTCTTTAATGTAACAACTGAAATGTTTTTGATTGCAACCAGGGAACAACAACAAAAAAGCCTTGTCATTCACTATGGTTGGTTTTGGTCAGAAACACAAGCTTTATCTTTGGATTTTCACTCAAATCACCACCAGAGGTCAGCATCGAGTTGCTTCTTCTGGATGCTTCTATGGCGGGAGAAAGAGGCTATTTTACTGGCAAAAGAATGTTTATTTTATCTACTATTGTTTGCATACACTACTCAACTTTTTATATTCGCATCTGATGATTTAAAAAAAAAACATTCTTTCATAAAACGGATCACCCATATTTGTTATCAAGCATTAGTATAAAGCATTATTTTACTTAAGATAATTTAGCATCTTTACTGTTACATATTTCGCTATATAGCTCATAATAGTTCAGGGTTTTCTATTTACTGAAAATATCAAGGAGCATTAGTAGTTCATGAGTGGTTTCATCTTTAAAGTTGAATCCAAAAATAAAGTCTGACACATTTGCACTCAGAAAGGGAGTTTATTTATATTACTGAAATTGCATTTGTTGATTTTGTTTTGTTTTAAAGAAACTGCTTAAAAAGATAGAATTTGGTTTATGTTTGTTTTTTTCTCAGAACCATAAAGCCATTGGTAAATAACTTAACCTACATCATGATGTTACATAAATTATTTTGACATACAGTACTGATTAATACTCTGGGGCTTGTAAAAATGTAAAAAATGTTTTTTAAAGAAATAATCTGTGCTCACAAAAGATGGATTCATTTGGTCAAAAACACAGTAAAACAGTACGGTAATATTGTGAAATATTTTCTATTTGAATATATTTTAAAATGTAATTTATTGCATAACTCGGTGTCACGTTACTTCAGAAAACATTGTCTGATTTTCTGCTAAAGAAACACTATTATTATCAATGTTTAAAACAGTTGTGCCGTTTTAGAAATCATGATATAATTTTCATGACTCTTTGATGAATAGAAAGCGCAAAAGAATAGCATTTATTTGAAATGGACATATTTTGAAACAATTTGAAAGTTTTTACTGTAACCTCTGATCAATCGAATGCAACCTTGCTGAATAAATGCAGGTATTTCTTTTTTTTTAATTCATACAGTCCCCAACGCTTTCAACTGTAGTGTACCTTTGGTAAACTATTCAGAATTCATGAGCTTGAAACATGTAGTTTCACAATCTGAATTGTGTCCTTCATGTTTAGTAAAAAAGGTCAAATGACAGGATAACCATCCTAATTTACCCAATGATTTATTTGAATATCTATCAATAAAATCTCTTGCTTTAAATCATTTCTACATTTATTATATTAATTGAGGAGCACATTTACAAATCAAAGTATATTGTGTGACATGGTAACACACTCCATCCAAATAATACAGACTTCAAACCCTGTGCTGTAAGCTTCTGTTCCCATCTAATTTGTTTACAATTAACCAAATTTTTGCTAAAGATACCTATATTTGTACATACAAATATAAATGCTAGATTGAGTATCTTTACACTTGCATCTGTAAAATCCAGATTCTAGTATTGTCTAAAAAAAGTGTACATAAGGAAGGTCACAAGGTTCAGATATGATATGTGAGCTGGTGACTGTCATCTCAAACATCTTCCAAAGCAGACACTGAAGCAGAGATGCAGTAGTGTACTCACTCCTGCTGGGAGTCTATGTTAGGGTTCAGGTTTGTATGAGGAGGGAGGGTTGCTGCCAGGCTGGCCCGGCTCAGATGCTTGAGGTTGAGGGGAACTGGAGGCACCTGAAAGGCTGGTTGGCTCTTTTTGAATAAGTTCTGGCTCATCCTGTCCAGCCTGTGGTGGATGAACCAGGACCTTATCAATGATCCCGAAATCCTGCGCTTCTATTGGGCTCATGTACCGGTCTCTCTCCATCACACTCTCTAAGTGAGGACGACAGGAGGACAGAACACAGAAACTTGATGTCAGGATGTCATGCAATATGCCGTTAAAAATGTTTTATTATGATATTAGTGAAAGATTTATAACAGAAAAATTACCTAAAGTCTTCAAAGGCTGCCCTGTGTGTTTGCTATAGATGTTGTTGATCTGTCTTTTAAGTTTAAGAATCTCCTCAGCCTGGATGGCAATGTCTGTTGCTTGCCCCTGAAATGACAAATATTGGCGTTAGAGTTGTGAAAACAGTTCCCTCTTTTTCTCTTCTTTCGTCCCCCATTCTTACACTTGCTCCTCCGGAGGGCTGGTGCACCATGATCCGGGCATTGGGCAGGGAATGTCTCATTCCTGCGGTTCCTGCGGCCAGAAGCAGGCTCCCCATACTGGCGGCCTGACCCACACACCAGGTTGAGATGGGATTTAAGATGTACTGCATAGTGTCATAGATCGCAAGTCCAGCTGTAATCACACCACCTGCAAAAATAAAAAAAATAAAAAAAGTAGACTGATGGCTTCAAACATTTCTGTATTATCAAAAACAAAAATAATGCACTGATTCACTTTTGTTTTTTGTGATAGTGTTTACACAGACACACACACACACATATATATATATATATTTTTTTTTTTTTTTTTTTAAGTTTATTGAGCCTTTAGACAATAAATTTAAAAAAGTCTATATGTGTCTTTTTTGTTATGTTGTTTTCATATTTGATACAAAAGGTCTTTGTTTCTTATAAATAGGAAATAACGAAAATATGGAGCTCATACTCAAAAATAAAAACTGTTTTTTATTCAGATGCCCAAGTTGAGCAAAAATCTGCCATTTGGTGCAATTGCTGATATGAGATGAAAGACTAATGTAAATCAGTGAAATCTTTCTAACACTATAGCAAACTAATTATATAAAAAGCATATGAATATCAGTTGACTATTTCTCCCAGTAATATATCTTAGTAAGATGACATTTACACACAGTTTTATAATTAAAGCTCTTTAGTTTTCATTGTGTGGTAAAAACATTTATTGCAATGCAATGATGGTTGCAAATATGCATGCAAATAAACATTCCTCAACGCCTGTTATATCATATTTGATGCATTCTAACATGATTTTTCGAACGTGATTATAATACAACATTTATTCTCACATTTAATTTATAAAAACCACAGAAAAGACACGTGTGCCACAACCTGAAGGGGGCATTTTTAGAAATACACTTACAGGACTTTTACCTTGTAGAAAACAGTATAACAATTAATTAAACGACAGAAGACTTGTAAAAGATTGTGTACAAGATTGTGTACAACAGTTTTTTTTTTTTTTTGCTAGATTTTTAAAAGTCTATTTAGTTTTTTATGTCAATGCAGTTATGATTCTCACCAGGACTGTTGATGTACATGTGAATAGGCTTGTTGTTGCTCTCAGACTGGAGAAAGAGCAGCTGAGCGATAACCAGAGAAGCTACAGAGTCATCGATCTGGACAAAGACAGGGACAGGAAAAACAGACAGGAAAAACCTGAAAAAGGGGCTTTCTGAAAACCATTTTAGATTCAATTGTCTTTCCTTGCATTTTAACTTACTGGACCCATAACACAAATGATTCTCTCTCGTAGCAGCCTTGAGTAGATGTCATATGCACGCTCTCCTCGGCCCTGAAACAGAAAATGACTTTTAAAGTAGCAGTCAAGTTCCTGCAATACTAGATAATCATTTTAAAGAAAAGTGCCACTAATACACTCTCACCGTCTGCTCCACGACCATAGGGATGAGAAGACTTCTCCATGGCGCACTCTGATGAATGGATCGACTGACTTTGAGTGCAGAAACACCACATTGTAAGACTCTCTGTAGAGACAAGTTTTGAGGATGACGGTCAGTCTTATGTATCCAAGGTCGTTGGATATTTCCGTGGCGGGCTTGACATCACTGTGCACTCAACAGAGCACAAATCAGCCTTATGACATTCATTTACGCGTCAGTTAAAAAACATTACGTTTTATGAAAATGAGCTAAACGTAATGCTTCAGTTTAACATAAAGCAATCCCACTGGCGAAAGAATAACGTTGGTCATGCAATAGCGTGTTTATCATGAATGTCGTCGCTGCTACTTTAAGGAGTTGTTTCACATACAGATATATATACATATATATATATATATTTATTTTTAGAATTAATATTTCATATAAACAGAAGACATTTATTACTTACGCGTAACAGCATGTTTCTGTTGAGCAACACTGACGCAAACCCTATTGACCCGGATGTGATATTCAGGAGCTTGATAGTGAAGCCAGAGATTCTCTGTTGTAGAAAGTTATGGCGAACGCTAGATGGCGCAGTTCACCGCAGACTCCTTTTGAGAAATTGATGTAATTTTAAAGTGAAAGTACTTGCTTAATAGCACGAATATTAAGTTATAAGCAGTAATATACATTAATAATGCATCTCCCCAACCTAATCCACAACAACATACATATGTTATATTCATTCATTTGTAAGTAAAACCTGAAATTGTATCACATTGTGTGGAAGAGCCAACGTACCCACAAGGAAAAACACTACTGTTTGAATGAATGTGGATAGGTTTATTGAGAGGGTTCTGTGTAAAACCTAGAAAATATGATGAGCTTACTATAAAACAATACACGTGAACCGGGTTCCTTAGGGTGGTCTTCATTTGTATGTATGTTTGTTTCTTTATTTGTTGCTTGCATCCTGTGAATTCCCATTCATCCACAGGTGAAGAAGCCCATTTGAAGAGTCCTCCTCCTGCTCTCAGTGCGCTGTCGGAGTTTAAACCAGTTTCGACTATAGAGGCGCAGTTGAGTTTCTGCCAGGACAGTCGGGGCTCGACATTGTCACAACTTTCTCGGTCAGTCAGAAGACATGTCGAACAACAGCGCAAGCGGTTTGGTGAGCCTGCAGAAGAGCGTCAAGCAGCTGAGAAAAGAAGCAGGAATCCGCAGAATTAAGGTAAGAGGAATTCAAATAAAATGGAAAGATTGGGAATCTTTGCTAACAGGGTGTGACTTGACAGACTTGTTGATCCTGTCCGAACATTTCTACTTTGTGTAATTATTGTACTGCTTATAACATTTCCTAGATTCATGTGAGAGTTTTACAACAATCCTCATACAAGTGAATTATAGTTCATAATCGTATCTGTTCGCCAGCTTTTATATTATGGCAGGTTGCAGTTACACTTCGTTTTCAGCAGGTGACAGCTTACCTTTAATCGAATGCTAACAGATTTTGGCATCCAACGTCAAGATTTCAATACATGTGTGAGGTGTATATGTTTAATAATCGCAATCTCCAAACTGGTCCTGGTGTATTTGATTTGAAACCCTCTCCAGGCAGCAGCGCCCGACTGCTGTCACACACTGGAGCTCTTTGTTGATTGTGAGTGTGTGACACACATTTGTTAGCCGGGAAAATCCAAACCTATATTAGTTACTACTGCCCCCAAAACACACTGTTTTAAAAACAACACAAGACTTTGTGTGCTTTTATTGAATTTATCATGAATCAATTGAACAATGTAACTTCTGACCGCGTGATTTCCAGAAATCTGTGATAGCCAATAGAATTTTCATTGCTCCACAAACCTCTTTTTTATCTGTTTGCAAACATATACACGTCTACCTATACATGTCTATGTCTGTTTATACTTTATTTACTCACTCCTTCCCCCTAGGTTTCTCAAGCAGCGGAAGATCTGAAGAAGTTCTGCTTGGACAATGCCCAAAAGGACCCTCTCCTCATGGGGGTGCCATCAAGCGACAACCCCTTTCGACCACCCAAATCATGTGCGCTCTTATGAGGTATCAACGATGAGCTCAGTGTTACTTTTTTCTTTGAAAATGTCCTGTTGGACAGGAATATAAACTATATAAATATAAATATAAAAATGAATCTCTGTCTTTCTCTTCTCCCTAAAGGAGTCGTAAAGAATTTGGAAAAACTTCCAACATTCCCACAAATGTTTTCACTACACAACCTTCCGATCCCTTTTACATTACAGCAGAGCTGGATCATCACCACTATTACACTAAATTGTTTAATTTGTAAGTTGCATTGTGACTTGAAGTCTTTCACGTTCAGCGGTTTGAGGATGTTACTCTAGTAGAAGGAAATTAAAGTGTTCAGTTGCTCAAAGAGTCCATTGGAAAAGTGATGGCAGATATGCAAAAATATTTGATTCTTTTTTTCTTTTTTGTTGTGTAGCTAAGTTTGAATGCTTGCCGAAACAGAAAGATTGCAAAATGCTTTCTTGTTGTAACATGTTCAGTTTAGGATGAAACACTGAATTTCTTTGTTTATTGATACAGTTAGGCTTATATACATGGACTTTTGTTGCCATGAAACTCATGTATTTAAGGTCATTGATTGTATTAACCACATATCTCTATTGAAGGAGAGAGATGTCCTGTATCTCAGGTTCTTTTTGATAAAGATTGATACTGTGTCTCTGATATAAATTCACTTTTCTAAATACTGAATGAGGTACTACTTTTTATTCTAATGTATTTTCTCCAATGTAGTGGGTAAAGGTTTCTGCATCATTTCTTAAATGTTGTGCATAAGGTTTAACACAAGTGCAGAATTATATGATATTTGCTGCCTGTATGTTGCTCTTTTACTCTGTACTGTACTTTTACCTGTACTGTATCTTTATCAGGCAACCACTGGACATTCATGCAAATGTCATTTTTACTGCTGTCCTGCATTGTTAACATCTCAGTCTGTTTACCTCATGTATGTCTTGCATTTAGGTGATCGAGGCTACAAGAGCAACATCTGATTTGTTTGCAGCAAAATACAAACCTTTCCTTACAAAACTGAATCAAGATGTCATTGAAAAATAAATTAAAACGACCGAGCTTGAAAATATTCTTACATTGTTTAAACAGGATCCCAATTTAATTTTCTATGATTTCAACAATAAGAGCAACTATTATGCTGGAAAATACTATGTAACAGGGTTATTATTGTTAATCAATGCTAAAACTATATATATATATATATATATATATTGTTAATTGAAATAAAGCCTAAAGAAAAAAATACAAATAGATGAAAAAATAAAGTTTAAGTTGAACTGGAAAAACTCAAACTTTACAATTATGAACATGAACATTAAGAACAAATTATAATAAGAACATATATATCTATTTCAAAATACTATTAAAAACTAAATATCTCCACTTTAAAGTGTAAAACTTTCACGTTTTATTTCTATCTATATTCTTATAAGGTTTTTACATATGAATTTGTTCATACATTATTCACTTGATTTATAAAACAATTCAGATTCATTTTTTAAAGGTATTATAAAAAATAAAAAAACGTATTTCTTAATATGTAAACAAAATGAAAGACGAATTTTGAACCTGGCTTTATCCAATATTCAGATTTCTGTTCTGATTTTTTTTTTTTTTTGGAAATTAATGTTGGCTACATTTAATTAGAAAACAACTTAAATATTTAAAGAGCAATTCAGAAAACTTGTCTTACTTTATGTGATTGATGTCCTAAAATGTACACCGTACGGGAAGTATATTGTGATGTCTAATATGCCTTGTTCACCTGTGGTGTCTTTTCTTCTTCACAGCCTACTGTACAATAAAGTTTTCAACCCACGCATTTAATGTATTTATTAGTAAATGTACTCAAGTTACACCTGCTTTTTCTTTGTAGCCCATATCATGTCTTTAAATTGAATGAGAGCTGAAAAAAGCAGAAGTGTCCACGTGGAGGCAGTAGTAAGTCAGGCCTATCTTGAGCACTGACTCCAGGAGATGTGAACCGCTGCCCGTCTCTGTCTCACTCTCCCCAGATCGAAGATGGCGGTGTCCGTGTTCTCAGGCGTGCGCCTGCTCTCCATCGGAGACGCCAACGGAGACATACAGAGGCATTCAGAGCAGCAGCCTCTGCGACTAGAAATCAAAATCAACCAGGACGTGGCTCTCATTAGCCTCTCGAACAGTGAGTAGACGCTGGCTTTTAAACACGTTGAATCCGGCCTCAGTGGAGCGGTGTATCCTAGCTTAGCCTGATGAGAGTGGTGTGTGTGCGGCATGTGCGTCTGCTGCGCCGTCTGATCACCGGAACACCGGCGTCTTTTCAGTTATGAGCTCAAATGTGCCCCAGTCACCCCTGCATGCTTTTTAATAGATGTACAATTTCTGGAGCCATGGGTTTGGGTTCAACACGCATGCCACACACCACGTTGATCGTAGCATGTTAGCACCCGTAAACACATCGTATTGTGTTCTAGTTAGTTAATACCCATGGAATAAGGCAAGACATTCCAGTCCAGTCATTCCACTGACTGTGTATCTACAGATAGAAATATACGTGCATGTCTTCGAATGCATGAGGTTTCTTTAAGGCTTTACTCCAGACTTTTAGCAGGACCTCGAGGAAGGGCTTTGGATAATGTGGATTGGCGCCTGTAAAGTTAGCCGCAGTCTGAACCTTCAGTCATACTATTGTGCTTCAGAAAGTGTTCTAGAAAAGTCTTTGTTTTGCACTGGGTTTTATTGGCGTAAACATTTGAATTGTCTGTTAATATGGTTTTAACCCTGTTGGTTGATGGGCTGAATGGATGCTGAGCTCAGTTGATTGATTGCGCAGTTCTGCGCCACCTCTCTACTTTCACTATGCTGTACTTTACCATCAGAAGCCCGGTTTATTTTTCTCAAAGTCCAGAAAGCATTGCTGAAGTTAAGTGGAACTACGCAGAGGTTTCTTGTGGCAGCACCGTTTGGACATTCATCTTTGTTCTGCGGGGAACAATAGCGGGTCCCCCGCCTCCTTTTCTCCAGTGTCCCGCCTGTTCATTCAGCGCTCGGGGCTTTTGTTTGGAGCTCATGCTGCCGTGTCCCGTGCATGAGATGGATGTCTTACTGAAACAGATGCGCAACCCAAATGGCATAGATTTTTTTTTGATTAGTTATTACTGCTCGAGTCCCAAATGCCACATTATTTACTATGTTTTTTCGTCGAAATCCGAAGTTTATAAAGTGTAATTCATATTAGTTTGGGAGTGATATTTTTTCTCGTTTTAATGCGAGAGCCTGCTCCTAAATATTGTGTAAACCTCAAGAGCTAGCAAAGGTGTTAAAGTTAGTTCTGCTTTTTAAAAATAAATTAACACTATGAAAATATTAAAACTATTTATACTTTGTATTAAATGAATAAAAAAATAGTACCAGTCTGTTTAAATCTACATGGAGCGGGTCGCCCCCTTATGTGTCCAGCATTGTTGACGTCATATTACTGACCTTGTTGTGAAGTTGACGAGGTTGCTAAGGATTGCAGTAATAGTAATAATAATAATAACTTTAGTCTTTACTGTATGTACTGCATGTCTACACTGCTTTACAAAAAAAAGTAAACAAGTATGTATCCGCATGTGAAATTCATCATAAAAAATGAGTATGGGTTGGCCAAATAAATTAGTACTATTAATACTGTATGTTAGCCAGTAAAAAAAACGCAACATGTTTACCTTGAAGGAAACATTGCTTTCAGTGTGGTAAGCCCATTGTCTCTTTTACTTGTTAGAAACAGTTGTTTAGTCTTTTAGGATGTTTTAGGAGTCCAATGAGCAAAACCTTCAGTTATGAACATCCATGGGCATCGGAACCCATATGTGGGTAGAACAAGACCCACCCACATTTTAAGACCAGTGAAATTGGACCCACTCACTTTTACCAGCTCTAATTCAGCACATATGTCGGTTCACTTTTCAGATCACCATCAGTCAAATCCATTCCACTTGAGAAATGCCCTAATAATACAGTGGTTCTTCTCAAACCTCTCCTGGAGTACCCCAGGAGTACCTGCAGTGCAGCACGTGTCCCTCAATTACCACAACTGATTCAACTTATCAGCTCATTAGAGGAGACTGCAAGACCTGAAGTGGGTGTGTCAGATATTGGGAGACACCCAAAACGTGCAGTGCTGGGTGTACTTCATGGAGAGGTTTGAGAACCCCTGCCCTAATAAATTAAACTTCATTCCACGTTTCAGCTACAGCCTTGACTTCCACGCTACTGCTTCCTCAAACCCATTCCACTTGGCTCATTCAGAGTCCATATGAATGAAACTCTATTCCGTGTTTTCAGTACTCGCTCCTGCACTCCCTCGACACAGCAAGGTAAACAAAGCATCTAAAAGAATATCTGCTGCTCAGGTGGGTCTGGTTGTGTGCTCGCATACTGTCATGAAATAAGCTGGGGTTTAAGCATAGAGTGTATAAAAACATGGAAGCAGTGTCCGTGAAGTCACCCGTAGTTACCTGAAGAGTGTTTTTGAAGCTCAAACTGGGCAGAGCGTCACCTCGCATCACTCCTAAACCCCTTTCACACTGCCATTCCGACAAACACACGGGTAAAGTGTTCCGGCAATTGTTCCCGGGTCCCTAGATTTTGCACTTTCACACTGCCAGTGATTACCCGGGATATGTGCGTGCTTTCACACACAACCCGTAAAGATCCCGTAACGACACGTGACATCAGGGCGTGACGTGTAATGTACGAGTCGAAAACTTTAGGCATGCTATACTTTCACTGAAGCAAGCGACCGATCTCGGCGTCAGTGCAGAAAGTGAGGAACAAACTGATCTCTGCTTCATTACAGTTTGCACATATTTTTTCGTCGCGAACGTGGATCTTCCTTCAAAACAGCCGGTAAAAGAGTTGCGCGATAACGTGCGTCATCACTTCGACACGGCATTAGATCTGGCTTTTGTTCACACAGCACTCGTCCCGGGTTGAACCCGGCAATGTTACTAGGACCCCGATCCGGGTTCAATGCCGGAATCAATCCCGGGACGTGGTTGCTTTCACACAGAGGGCGACCCGGCAATGTTCCGGCAATATGCCGGGTCCGACGTGCAGTGTGATATGGAAGCATATGGGTAGCAATATTCAATTTGGGATGTAATATGCAAAATGACAATGCAATATGTAAAATGACAATGCATTTCTGTATTTACATTTTCCAATACATTTGTGCAACGTTTGGTGCAAAATGAAAATTAAATTACATAATTTACATTTGCCATTTCATGCACCAGTTTTAATATGTAAAATGAATAATAATTTTAGTGCTTTATAAGTTGCAAAATGAAAATGTATTACAGAAATGATTAGATATGTCTAACATGTTCAAGCAAAAACTGTGGCAAAATGATCATTTAAATGCTATTTTTCTTAAATGCATTAACACTCCCAGTCAAGACACTTACGATTGCATTTTCATTCGATGTCCCGCAATGAATGTAGCAAAATTCAATGTGCACATTGAAAATGCATTCCGAGCCGATCACACCTCCGCCCCCTCCCGCCATGTCAATCACTGCGTGAACAAGGCGGGGCTTGCAGAAGGTCAAGAGACCCAAGACTCAAGAAGAGGATGGACAAGACAGTTGGTCCGTGTACGTATTGATAATTTCGGTTTATGGCTTCAATATTTCATTCACACTTGTGGGCGGCGCTGAAACGCTGCTTTCATCTGATTGGTCGAATCGCTCCACCTTCAGCTCAGTCTTTTCATTCTTTCAGGCAGAATAAGAGTCAGTGCGAGTGTGACACTGTACATAATGTCTGAAACCACCGGTCACTGTTAATTAGCATAATATTTGAATCAGATGTAGCTGGGCACATAATTCGTGCTGTTGAGACCTGCAAATTATTTCTAGGTTGTAGTATTGTATGAATATTGTCCCACTGATAAATACAGTGCAAATAGTTTTCTCTCTTTGGATAAAAGTGAAGTGGAAATAAAAATCAATAATAGACTGAACAGTTCCATGTCTGTAACATTTACCAGTCATCTTTTAAGTCATAAGCCACTAGGTATGTGTGTGTGTGACATTAATAAATAATTGTAAAAATTAATATAGTTACATTTCTAAATAAAAATAGAAAAATTAGCTCTATGCTGCTCAGTGCTCCTGTAGCCTACCCCAGAACGCCCTCTCACGGCTGTAGACGGTAATGTTTTCTCTTGGTTCTGAATAAATGCGACCTATAGTCCAGTGCAACTTGTATATGTTTTTTTCCTCGTCATGGTGTATTTTTGGACTGATGCAACTTATACCGAAAAATACGGGTAACATTATTATTATTATTTATTATGAGACTAATTGACACAGACTAGAACTTTAATGTTTCACCAAATTCAGCTCAGATCTTCAGACTCGTCTGACTCGTGTTGCTGTATAACTGGCCAGACTTACCTTCCCAAAAAATCCTATTTAATTTTATTTCATAAATTTAACTATATTTATTTCCACTTCACTGTTATCCAAGGAGACAGAACTATTTGCACTGTTTTTATCAGTGGGACAATATTTATACAATACTATAACCTAGAAATAATTTAATTTAACTGGCCAGACTTACCTTCCCAAAAAATCCCATTTAATTTTATTTCATAAATTTAACTATATTTATTTCCACTTCACTGTTATCCAAGGAGACAGAACTATTTGCACTGTATTTATCAGTGGGACAATATTCATACAATACTACAACCTAGAAATAATTTGCAGGTCTCAGCAGCACGAATTATATGCCCAGCTACATCTGATTCAAATATTATGCTAATTAACAGTGAGTGTATTTTCCGACATTACAGTGCTTCACTCACACTGACTGTTATTCTGCCTGAAAGAATGAAAAGACCGAGCTGAAGGTGGAGCGATTCGACCAATCAGATGAAAGCAGCGTTTAAAAGTGAAAGTGACGTGACATTCAGCCAAGTATGGTGACCCATACTCAGAATTCGTGCTCTGCATTTAACCCATCCGAAGTGCACACACACAGAGCATTGAACACACACACACTGTGAACACACACCCGGAGCAGTGGGCAGCCATTTATGCTGCGGCACCCGAGGAGCAGTTGGGGGTTCGATGCCTTGCTCAAGGGCACCTAAGTCGTGGTATTGAGGGTGGAGAGAGCACTGTACATGCACTCCCCACACCTACAATTCCTGCCGGCCCGAGACTCGAACTCACAACCCTTCGATTGGGAGTCCGACTCTCTAACCATTAGGCCACGACTTTCAGCGCCGCCCACAAGTGCGAATGAAATATTGAAGCCATAAACCAAAATTATCAAAACGTACACGGGCCAACTGTCTTGTCCATGTTCTCTCACTTTAATCCTCTTCTTGAGTCTTGAGTCTCTTGACCTTCTGCAAGCCCCGGCTTGTTCACGCAGTGATTGACATGGCGGGAGGGGGCGGACACGTGATCGGCTCGGAATGCATTTTCAATGTGCACATTGAATTTTGCTACATTCATTGTGGGACATTGAATGAAAATGCAATCGTAAGTGTCTTGACTGTGAGTGTTAATGCATTTAAGAAAAATAGCATTTAAATGATCATTTTGCCACAGTTTTTGCTTGAACATGTTAGACATATCTAATCATTTCTGTAATACATTTTGATTTTAATTTTGCAACTTATAAAGCGTTAAAATTAGTATTCATTTTACATATTAAAACTGGTGTATAAAATGGCAAATGAAAATTATGTAATTTAATTTTCATTTTGCACCAAACGTTAAAATGTAAACACAGAAATGCATTGTCATTTTACATATTGCATTGTCATTTTGCATATTACATCCCAAATTGAATATTGCTACCCATATGCTTCCATAGTGTGAAAGGGGCTCTAGATAATTGAAAGCGGGCAAAAAGGCGGGAGCTGGTTGCTGAAGCCACGCCCACCTAGCAGGAGGGCGGTGACAGCAGCTGCAATCTTCCTGTCACTCTAGTGGCCACGCCCTTAATTATGCAGAACTTTAAGGCTTAATATAATGTAAACGGGTGAGTTATAAAAAAAAAAAATTCACCCCCCTAACAGTTGTCATGAAGGGCTAAATTAGCTATATAGATCAAAATTATTTATTGAACCAGGCTGTAAACATGTTTTTTTTCTGCTGTAAAGTTTAACATGGGGAGTCTATGGGCTTGACTCCCTTTTGCAGCCTGCCTCTAAAGTGAAGTGATGTGACATACAGCCAAGTATGGTGACCCATACTCATTCGTGCTCTGCATTTAACCCATCCAAAGTGCACACACACACCGTGAACACACACCCGGAGCAGTGGCCAGCCATTTATGCTGCGATGCCCGGGCAGCAGTTGGGGGTTCAGTGCCTTGCTCAAGGACACCTAAATGTTGGACTACCAACATTTTTTTTTTTTTTTTTCGACAGCCATTCAAGCGTCACTCTAAAGCTCAGATTTCCATGGCCTTATTCCCCTGCCCTCTGTTTAAGAGGTGTTTTCTTGAGCTGCTGTAGAGACTGTACTTTTTTTCAGATCAATTATATAAATGAATACGAGCCTAATCTGTCTATGGAAAGCTTGACCTAATCCTACAACAGCTGGGCAAATAAATGACACAATCCCTCATCCTGGCATCACAGCTTACTTTTGCAGTGGTTAGAAGGCCAAGTTAATGTCTTTGAACCGGTCTGGTTTAGTTTGATTTGCTTGATCTTTGTTTAGGTGGTAGTAACCTTTTAAGGACCGAGCATAATTTGTTAATTTCTTCTGTCCCATTGTAATGCAATAGTTCACATAAAAATGACAATTTTGTTATCACTAACAGTACCTCATGTCGTTCCAAACCTGTATGCTTTTTTGTTTTTCTGTTGTGCACAAATGTTTACAAAGAGAGTGTATTTTTTGTACATAAAATGCAAGTCAACGGGGTCCAGTGTTGTTTTGGAAACGACTTATTTCCATTGTATGGACAAAAACTGTTGAAACATTATTCAAAAGTAATTAATTTAGTTTTTTATTTTCATGAAAATTGTAAACAATGAGATAATATCAGAACACTGATCTGTTTCGGGTAAGGCATATTTACCTCCATGCATTTGCTTTCCTCCACAGATGAAGAGACGTGTGTCTTTAAGTGTTCAGTATCACGAGAGACAGAATGCAGTCGGGTTGGGAAGCAGTCCTTCATCATTACTCTGGGCTGTAACAGTGTCCTCCTGCAGTTTGCATCTCCAGCAGGTAAAACTCACCACCTTTTACAAGTACATCAGGCTTTTACGGTAATTTAGCAGTTCATTGAGAGACAAGCGAAGCATATTTTGACTCCATTAGGACTCTTTTCAGTTTCACACTTCCCACTTTTCAGTTGACTCTTAGGAAAATGAAGTGAAACAAGTTTTAGTTTTAGAATTTTAATCAAAGATAAACCTAACTTTTTCCCATTTTTTCGCCACTGCTAAAGCCTTGTTAGCTGGCATGCCATTAACCACAAACAAACATTCAGATAAGCACAGCTGCAGTCCCTCATTGTGTACAAACTTTTAAATGAAATGATTGTGGGCAAACCTGAATGAAGAGATGGTGCTGTGAAGCTTTCTCTCTTGATGTAATCCGTGGTGTTGTGTTTGGCAGATTTCTCGTCGTTCTATAACCTCCTGAAGAACTGTCGTGGACATGGGGGTGAACACTCGGTCTTCAGTGAGAGGACGGAGGAGTCCTCAGCTGTACAGTATTTCCAGGTGTGTTTGGCTTCTAATTAACATGAATAGACAAAACACATTGTCATTTGTGCAGTTGAACCAAATTTATTCCTGGTTTACAACCTCAAGAGGTATTTTTAAATAAGTTTTAAAATGTATCCAGGCTAGCATTTATTTCTGATGGAGAAATTTGATTTGTAGCAGCAATAGAAGTGTAATATGAATGTCCTCCCGTTTTTTCTTCTTCTTCAGTTTTATGGCTACCTCTCTCAGCAACAAAATATGATGCAGGATTATGTGCGAACTGGAACATATCAACGGGCCATCCTTCAGAATCATACTGACTTCAAAGATAAAGTACTGTTATTTTCTTCTGTTGATACATCTGTTACTGTATAGATTGTAGGTTGCATGCTTGTAGACAGCATAGAGTTGAGTAGTTTCAGAATGGCTTTCACTGTGCTTATTGTAGCATTTCTTGTTCTCCATAAAAAAAAAAAACTCATTAGTCAGGGATTTTGGCTATTGTGTCCTTGACTTTTAGCTTTGATGTTGTCCAGACCAAAATGAACAGTTGACTTATTACAACTAGGTGAAAATGGATGTTTGAGTCCACTTCATTTAAAACGGCTATTCCTTGTGAATGTTTCTCTAAATTAAACCTGTAGTTTGGACCAGGTTGTGTCAAATCATGTCCGATTCTTGTTCTCATTCTTCCCTGTCCTTCCTTTTTCTGTGGTTCAGGTGGTTCTGGATGTAGGTTGTGGCTCTGGGATTCTGTCATTTTTCGCAGCTCAGGCTGGTGCCCGTAAAGTTTATGCTGTGGAGGCCAGTACCATGGCTCAACATGCAGAGGTATGACATATTCCTCGATCACTAACATGCACTATTGCTGAGAGATCTTGGATCAAAAAGATTGAAAATGTTTTTGAAAGACATCTCTTCTGCTCACCAAGGCTGCATTTATTTGATCAAACAAACAGGTAAACTGCAAAATTGTTAAATTTTATTACAATTTAAATGTCTTGGATATTTTGAAATGTAATTTCTGTGATGACAGCTGATTTTTCAGCATGATTACTGCAGGCTTCAGTGTCACACGATCCTTCAGAAATCATTCTAATATGATCATTTGTAGCTTTTCTTATAATCATCAATGTTGAAAACCGTTATGCTGCCTAATATTGATCAAACTTTTGAATGCTAGTGTATATTTCACATGTGTAGTCCCATTTAATCATTTATAAATATGCAGGTAATTGAGTGATGTGGGATATCTGTACCAAAAATGGATGATTATGTAATTGAAAGTTTTATTATATCATATTAAAATATCGTAATCTTTTCTGGAGAATTTTTTATTCCTCTCCTTTAAAAGGACATGAATGCTTGACAGTCAAGATTTAGTATTGATACCAAGAAGCTGGTTTTGTACCAAATTCAGAATTTCATAAAAAGATGGCTTTTGGCATTAGCTAATTGGAAGTCATGCTAAATAGTAGTAATGCTAATAATTGTGTGTCCACAGGTTCTTGTGAACAGTAACAGGCTGTCAGAACGTGTTCTGGTGATTCCTGGTAAAGTGGAGGAAGTGTCCCTACCCGAGCAAGTGGACATAATTATCTCTGAACCCATGGGCTACATGCTGTTCAACGAAAGGATGCTGGAGAGCTATCTGCATGCCAAGAAGTTCCTCAAGCCCAACGGTAAAAAGTTTGTTTCAATAAAAATAACTAAACAAAGGCAGGTTGACATACAGTGCCTTCCATTAAAATTGGCACCCTAGGTAAATATGAGCAAAGATGGCTATGAAAATAAATCTGCATTGTTTATCTTTTTGGACATTCATTCAGAAAATTAACAAAATTCTAACCTTTACTTGAAGTAAAACAATTGAAAGTGAATGGAAACTCATATTATGAAATAAATGGTTTTCTCTAATACACGTTGACCACAATTATTGGCACCCCTAGAAATTCTTCAGAGTAAAATATCTCTGAAGTATATTCCCATTCATAATAAAAACAAAATGTGCACACCATGGTGACTAGGAGCATGAGATTGTCCATCCTTGACTTCCATCTTTAATGTCGTGGGCCTGTTTGTCTGCTGGAGGTCCTGGTCATCTTGTTCAGTAACATGGCATCATGAATTCTATCAAATACCAACAGATATATAAACCTGTCTGCCTCAGTTAGAAATCTTACAGTGGGCTGTGGTTAGATCTTCCATGAGGACAATGATCCAAAACAAACATTAAAATCAACACAAAAATGTGTCACTGAGCACAAAATGAAGCTTCTGCCATAGCCGTCCCAGTCCTCTGACCTGAACCCTATAGAAAATAAGTGTGGTGAACTGAAGAGAAGCACCAACATGGAGATGGCTCTGGAGAGATTCTGGATGAAGGAATGGTCCCTGATCTCTTGTCAGGTGTTTTCCAAACTCATCAGGCAGTACAGGAGAAATTGAAGAGCTGTTATCTTGGGAAAAGGGCGTTGCAATAATTGGGTGCTAATAATTGTGAGAAAAACATTTCAGCATTGTATCAATATTTGTACAGAACACACCTCTGTTCTCTTTACAGGCAAAATGTTTCCCACCATTGGAGACGTGCACCTCGCCCCTTTCACAGATGAGCAGCTTTACATGGAGCAGTTTACAAAGGCCAATTTCTGGTGTGTTTTCTCAAATGAGAATAAGGACATTGGGTGGGGGGAGAGTACAGATGCAGGTGTCAAATAATAGTCATCTGCTACCGCCTTAAATTACTGTCTGTTTATTCACACTTTGAGACTAAGGCATAACTCTGGATCATTCTTTTGTGTTTTTCTTTTTTCAGGTACCAGCCATCTTTCCATGGGGTGGATCTGTCTGCGCTGAGAGGAGCTGCAGTAGATGAATACTTCAGACAGCCGATTGTGGTGAGAAATGGGAGGGAATGACTGGTTGAATTGGCTGTGTGCATGTTCATTCATAAATACTAACTCTAAAATAGCTTTTTAGAGTTAGCCACAGCTTGGAAAGTTCACTGAAGTATGTGTGTAGTCCGTCAGAGCTACTTTTTCCACTTGAGAAGTTAATTAAGTTGTGGATTATGTGCTTAATTTTCAGTCCACAGATTTCCAGACATCATAATTGTAGTTTACAGTCTGTCTCTGTGTGTGTGTGTGTGTGTGTGTTGGGTTTATGTCCAGCAGTAGTCAGCTGTTTAGGCATATCCATTGCCTGTAATGGTGTTACACTGCTGGGACAGTGACCTGCTGTGGTCTGGCTCCAGAGGGTGCTGTTGTAGCACCCTTCAGAGTTCAGGCCGAGGCGGGAGAGCCCTCTGAGCTAGGACTGAGTCTGATTAACTGTGGCTCATTCCTTGACAAGAGGCCTCACAGCATGTCAGTTTGTTTTATTCAAACTGCTTCCTCCTCCTCCTCCACATGCAGATACCTGCCTTTTCTAATTTATTCTGTCATTTCTTTCAGGACACTTTTGATATCAGGATCCTGATGGCCAAATCTGTGAAATATACAGTGAACTTTTTAGATGCTAAAGAAGAGGATCTTTACAAGTATGAGATCACTAAATGTATAATTGTATTGTTTAAATTCTTTTGATATATGGGAAAAGTACAAATAGAAGTCTGTCAGTTTGTCACGTTTTTATATATCCTTTTCTTGTTCCAGGATAGAAATCCCCTTCAAATTCCACATGATGCATTCAGGGCTTGTTCATGGGCTGGCTTTCTGGTTTGATGTCGCATTCATTGGATCAGTGTAAGTTCCAACATATTCTATTCACAGTGTTTTCACACTTGAGTCCTCTCTCACAGAACCAAATTCAGACCATTTAAAATGGATGTGAAGTGATAGAAACTGGTTTTCTATGCTTTGTGATTCTGATGAAATGCCGATTTATATAGGGCGCTTTCCCGCCACCTGCCGTTGGCTATTGCGATGCGAATAAGGCTTCAGTTTTTGAGGAGAAAGGTTTTTCCCCCAACAACATCATGTTCCCTTCTCAGGAAAACGAGGTTATGCCAGTAACCTGAGGTTTTTTGTGCTTTCACTCTGTCACTGGTGTGCTTGGATCAGATCGATCTTGGGTTTTTATATATATATATATATATATATATGTATGTTGAGCCATTTGAATGCCTTATGGTTAGAGTCAGACTTGTAACCCGAAGGTTGTGGGTTCGAGTCTCGGGTCTGGCAGGAATTGTCAGTGGGGGGAGTGAATAACCAGGGCCCTCCTCCACCTTCAGTAACAAAACTGAGTAGGGCTGGGAATTGAAAATCAGATACTTGTTGTCAAATTAACATTTCTGCCTATCGATTCCTATGCGCTGTTTTTTTTTGTTTTTTTTCATCTGTGAGGACCAGACCTACTGATCTGCCAGGACCTTGCTCATTAATCTAAGTGCTCCAAAGTTTGGCTACATTTGCAATCAGAAGCCAAAAAAAAAGCTAAGTATAATATCTGTGATAGCTTAACATGTTGCAAGAGAGGTGTCACCACCAACACGAGAAAGCACTTTAATTTAATAGATCATTAAAGATCGCGAACACAATACGATCTCACCAGTGTGATTTGAACATTTAAATTTGCGTTCACGCTTACATTGAGAATAAAAAGAGAGCAGCTGTCTGTCATGAATAAAACCGCTTTTCAGTCTTTTCAGATAATTTTTCTGTAACAAACATGCAAATCACAGAAGAATTTGATAAGTTTATATTTCAGATATAAACTGTATACGATGTGTATGGTAGCGTTTTAAAATAGAATAAATCACCTTTTGAAGATAATTTGACACTTCAAATGAAGACAATGTTGCTTCTATTTTGCACACAGACAGCTCCTAAAGAGTAGTTTTTATGTAGCCTGTTGATTTGTGTTCATTGTATTCAGCTCCAATAAATGGTTTGCAAAAAAAGAGACACAGGGTAAATGTTTGATATCATTATTTAATCACTTTGGAATGGAAAAGAAACAGAATTGAAATCGGAATTGATCAAATTCAAATGAACCCGACCCCAAGTGAGGCCATTTAGCAAGGCTCCAAACCCCCAACTGCTCCTAGGGGGCACCACAGCAATATGGCTGCCCACTGCTCCGTGTGTGTGTGTGTGTGTGTGTGTGTGTGCGCGCACTTGGATGGGTTAAATGCAGAGCACAAATTCTGAGTATGGGACACCATACTTGGCCACACTTCACTTTTATATTATTATTATTATTATTATTATTATCATCAAATTCAGACCACGTTAAATTGACCAAAACATGAAACAAGTGAAAGAAATCAGGTTCTCTTTGCATTCACACTGGTGTGCTCGGATCTGATTGTGGTCCATTTCAGTCTATATTTTGAAAATAATGTATTTCAATATTTTTTTTTTTTTTTTGTCAATAATAATTTTGTCGCAATGCAAATTATAAGATGACTGTCAGTTTGTTTTGGGAGTTCGTTTTTTTTTTTTTTTTAGTTTGTTTAGTGTGGTGATGTGTAACTTTTGTCCCTCATTTTTGTGGACCACTGAAATAAACCAAGTTACCATCATTTTTTTTTATGCATATTTTGTCAGATTTTAAAAATACTTTGTGATTCTTAAATGATGACTCCTAAAGAATTGGTATGTCTGGACTATAAGCATATATCAGTTCAAATGTAGTCATTCCTCGAGTAGATGTGTGATCATTTATATTCATTTCCTTTTGATTATAACGGTTTTCAATATATGGGAATATGGTCACGATTTAAAAAACGTGGATATAAGTGAACTATTTTGCAATCTGAAAATTTTGACCGATATGCTCTTGTGTGATGTCTCTCTGAACAGGATGACAGTGTGGCTCTCTACGGCCCCCACAGAACCCCTCACTCACTGGTACCAGGTGCGCTGTCTGCTGCAGTCACCTCTCTTTGCCAAGGCAGGGGACACGATGTCAGGCACTGCACTTTTAATCGCCAACAAGAGGTGAGCAACCACAATGCTTTGTGTTTAACACTCAGGCAGTTTCGCATTTTGTCATGTGGTCTCATTTGTTTCCACTTCCTCTCACAGACAAAGCTATGACATTAGTATTGTTGCTCAAGTAGACCAGACGGGCTCCAAGTCCAGTAATCTACTTGATCTCAAGAACCCATTCTTCCGGTGAGAGGATACATTGCTTTGAAAACCAATAAAGAATGTCTGAATGGCGTGTTGATTATGCTATGCTGTGTTCTGCAGGTACACGGGCACAACACCCACCCCACCTCCAGGTTCACACTATTCCTCTCCCTCAGAGAATATGTGGAACACTGGGGGAACCTACAGCATGAGCCAAGGCATGGCTGTGTCGGGTACTTCAGCAGGAAGACTCTTATAAAATCATTCCTCTTTTTAGATATATATCAGCTGACGTTCCTCCCATCCGGCTGCTTTTGCAATACTGGAGTGATGTCACTAATACTGAACTCTCTGTGTTTGCCAGGGATGCCTACAGCCTATGATCTCAGCACCGTCATTGGCGGCAGTGGGACTACAGTGTCCCACAACAATCTCATCCCCATTGGTACAGACACGCATGCACGTATGGATATTTACACACACACTCACACATACACACACACATATGAGGAGTGGTGGGTTTTTTTTTTTTAACTGTTGTTCACCCATAAATGAGAATTGTATCATCATTTAATCGCTCATGTATTTCCAAATCTCTTTCATGTAAAGTGATTGGGTCTTCATATGGAAGATTGGTATGGATTACTTGTTTCATATGGACTACTTTTAAGAAGTCTTTTTGTACTTTGAAAAGCCACACAACCAACTTTGATGATTCAACGAATAGACAAAATTATGCGAGAATAATATCTTCATCTGTGTTTCAAAGATGAATGGAAATCATACAAATTTAGAACATCAGGAGGGCGAGTAAATGACTGAAGTTTCATTTTTTTGGGTGCACTATCCCTTTTAGCACTGAAGGTTAAGCTAAAAAAATAAAAAATAAATATTATAATTTCAAAGGGGCCACATCATGAATGATCAAATTTTGATCTTTTAAGATAAGAGCTTGATGTTATAATGACAAAATACTGTAACTTGCAGAACTCCTCACCTCCCCAGTCCAAATAGAAATATTAAAGCTAAGCTCCTAAAATGGCCCATTCTGTATTTTCTGACATCAGAAAACACAATCCTCCATGTGTACTCATCAGTGATTATTATTGGGTGACCAGAAATCTCATAGTGTGGTAGAGTATCACTTAATGTGAATGTGAAAAGGGTAATTGAATATAGAAGCATTGAGGGTGCAGCAGCCAAAAATTGTGTTTTGGTGCAAAAAACTATTTCTAATTGTATCTCAGGGACAAAAAGTGCATGATATGGCCCCTTTAAATCTATACTACTTTATTATTTTAATATCTCTTCTAATATCCTTTATAGTATAATTAATAATTGTCTATTGTTATTGAAATGTTTTCTACACAAGTACTACAGTTTTAGATTATATCACAACCTTTCTCCTTTAAGATTTGTCATATTCATGTTTTATATGTATATCAGATTTTGTTCTGGTGTAAATTGAAAATATTTGTCTTTTTGTTTCCCCTCCAGTGAACACAGGGATTGTGAATCACACTCACTCCAGAATGGGTTCGATAATGAGCACCGGAATCGTCCAGGGTGAGTGTCTCTGCTCTTAGTGTTTTCACCTGGACTCTTACAGATAAATGGATATTCCTCCCACAAACTAAGATTCTCTCATATTTCCTCACCGGCATGTTGTATCAAATTGAAAAATAAGGCCTATGTTCATCTTCAAAATAGAATGAAGATATTTTTCATATTCTCTCATAATTTTTGTCCAGACATTGACAGTCTACACTTTACAAAATTTTCATTCATAAAAAAATTACTTGGACAAAGTAACTTCATAAAATAATTATTCATATATAAACCGTAATCATTCATACATTCATATAATCAACCACGCCACGTTTTGATTTTAAACCGTGCCGTGCTCCTGTTTATTCAATGCCTTTTGTGAAATGTATTTGTGGAAGTCAGTTTTCATATTTTGGCAGGCTGCCACAAATAAATCATTGTATGGGAAACACTGAACATTTGTGATCTTACATTGACGCACTATTTTCCTATTTAATAACTTAAAGTTGCTTTGACAAAATCGGTGTTGTTAAAAGCACTATATATATATATATATAAGGTGACTTGACTTTTAAAGTGTGAAGGTGTTTAATATGGTGTTGCACTGAGCATTTGTGTTTGGTGTGATTCACCTTTACAGAACTGGTAGTGTGTGCCGAGTGCCTGCAGATTGATACCGTGTGAACCGTCTCATTGAATTCATTGTCAAACCATGAGTGTTGTTTTTTTGAGGTGATGTGTTAAGTAAAAAATAAAATAAAAGATTCCACCTCAAACCTTTTTCGCTCTCTTCCAGTCTCTCCATTTAGTTGTTTTAAAAGAGTCTTACATAAAGCTGTTTAGGGTGAAGTGAACCTGAAACCAGGCTAACTATACAAATTTTTTGACTACTGAGTAGTGTTGCATGGTGCACCGATACTTCAAAAGTATCGCGATTATCAGAAATTAAAAACGTCACGAATCCTAAATTTATTAGTATCGATACTTCAAAGAATGACTGCGTTCCAGATTTGTAAGATAAGTATTTTATGTTGGTGTGTGCAACGCACGCTTCCAGTGCCTCCCTATGGACGTCTGTTTTTTCTCCTCACGCAAGCAGCAAAAAAGCACTACAGCGAGATGGCTGCATTAGTGGCTTTACTAAACTGATTTGGCTTTACTAAAATGTGTGCATAATCGCATTAAATAGTTTAAATAATTTGTTCAGATGAACAAAGCACGAGGTTTTCTTGCATAATTAACATTTTAATTGTTTGGTCAGACAGTTCATATATAATATTCACATTAATTGGGGATTAAACGTGGAGTTATATTCTGTATGCTAAATATGAAAACGAGCATATCTGCACAGCACCTATAACTGCGCTTTGTATCTGCTGATTGCTGATCGAGATTTACATGCTTGGCTCACTGACCCTGTATACTCATTCATTTCGTTCATAAACGAGATGTATCAGTTCATTCGACTAGTTCACGAATAAGATCTCTCGTTCAGTGAAGGGCGGATTCGTTCACTACATTCAACAAATCACATGCTCTGTCACATCTTGAGTAACTCTTTGACAGGATGAAACAGTTCACAGAGCTGTTCACCGAGCTGCGCATGCGCAGCTAATAGCGCCGCACTCGCGCGCTGCTGTGGAGGGAGGAACTTCAGCGAACGAGAAATATGAGTCAGTGGGTTACCTGAACGAGAACGATTCGTTCACCTAAAAGATTCGTTCACGGACGAACCATCACTAGTGCAATTTCATATAGCCTATATTAAATATTTGGAATACATATTTTCATATTTTATTAGGTTCTTTGATAAGGTTACAATACGAAGGTCTAAGCAGCAACGTATCTTCCGTGTTGTCCCCGATGCGCGGGTCGGGGCGGGTAAAGAAATGTTACTTTATTTGCGGGCTAGGGCGGGCCAAATAATTTCATAAAAGCGGGGCATCACCAGGCTGCATGTGCTAGCACAAGTGATACTGTGGCCGCCGGTCCATGACTGGTAGAAAAAGATGATGCTCACTAAACTCACTGGCTGAGTTTTCTCCTCTGAAAGAAAAGGTTGCACAATTAACAGAATAAGTTACAATATCTGAGATATTGCTGCTAAATTTTATTAGCTTTTTTTTTTTTACTTGAATGCCATTACTTAAATTTATATTATTTATCTTTTGACATTTAATCTTCTGAGTTCAGAAACATTGTTTAATATAATCGCTGTTCATATTTTTATTCAAAGTTCAGAATCAAGATAATTTTATTACTCTTATGTTTCTTATGATAACTGAGATAATGCTGCTAAATTTATTCTTTCTTTACCTTGAATGTCATTGCTCTAATTTATTTTTTATATTTTGATATTTCATATTTTGTTCACATGTTTAATATATATGCTGTTTATATGTTCATTTATTAGTGTGTTATAATGATTAGAATGTTGTCCCTGTTTTAAAATAAAGCACAGGAATGATATTTGAGTGTATTTTTCCTTTCAGGAAAAGTATTGAGTATCGAAGTATCAAAGTATCGAAATCGCAATTCTTGACTAGGTATCGGTATCGAAACAATAATTTTGGTATCGTGACAACACTACTACTGAGTAGTTGATTAATTCTTTGAACATCACTAATGGTGATTGTTCTTTGATTTGATCTCTTAAGCACAAAGTATTCTTTATTTGTCAGACAAACACTTAGCATACACACACAGCTTTTCAAATTATACTCAATTTGATCACGTGTAAACACTGGCACATGCTCAATAGAATGTTTCCACCTTGTGGATAAACTTAAAAACAACATAAATAAGAAAACGGCTGAAAAACCCACAAAGCATACTTTTTTAACTTTAACATCGTAGTAACCACATGTTCATAAATACAAAGGATGTAATGTTGCTCTTATCTCCTCTCAGGGGCTACAACTGCCCAGCAGGGTCCCAGCAGCAGCGGTCCTTATTACCCAGTCACCAACCAGTTCACCATGGGTGGCCCGGCTATCTCCATGGCATCTCCTATGGCCATCCCCAGCAACACCATGCACTATGGGAGCTAAGGCCAAAGGATGGCCTCTGCATGTCCAATTACCCTCCACCTCACCCCACCCCTGCAAACTGACAGCAGCCAAATTCAGAATACCAAATACAGTGCACCAGTCTCTGACCATCACTTTATTCTTGCTCTCTCTATATATAGATATACATGTATACGTATATATATATATATTCTGAACTGTTTCTTTCACTGGTGTTTTATTTTACATATCCGTCCCGCGGCCCTATAATGTCAGCGCGTGCAGGCATTCAGCCAGTTCAAAACATCTGAGGTGTATCATTGTTACTCTTTCCTCCCACCCCAAACACACACCGCACCTGCTCCACAGTCTGCCACTAGGAGGCAGCACTTGTCTGTAAGCATGCTGAAAAAGCACAAACCAGAGACTCGAGACTCAACGTAAAGGACTCGTTCGCAAGAACACTGACAATAGGAGGTTTTTTTTTTTTTTTTTAATAAATGCTTCACAGATGTGCACACATCTCCCTTATTTCATGAACTCCCACTTTTTTTAGAAGCATAAATGCCATCGTTGACTATTGAAATGAATTCAAGATCTATTGCAGGATTTCGCCACTGTTCCTAACAACTCCAGCTCAATTGTTCCTACACTTTACGTTTCCAGTAATATCGACCGGCTGTCACAACTCGATTCACTGGTGGGCTTTTGATGGCCATCTCAACTCACCTACACTCTCATCACTCTCCTGAAGCAACGGACACTTTCTGTAGATGCTCACCAAGTTCATTACAATTACTAGCACAGTACCGCTGGACCCTGCCTGTACACAGCCATAGTGTAGATAGAGATCATCTTACTTTTCATTCCATTTATGACTGTGGGTTTTAATGTAGTGCAGTCCCAGATTTTTGTGTTGCTTGGTGTTCCTTGAGGTGAATTCTTAGCGTGGATTATCAAAGACTGCTGCTGTCGACCTCTGACTCCAACACGACGCAAATCTGACTTATAAATTGGCGCATTCATTTTTAGTCAATTATAAGGACACAAAGGTTTTAGAAGTAAAAATACCAGCACCAAAACCTTCCATTACCAGCCAAGTAGGACAGTAGAGTGCTGGGAAGGACAGTCGGCACTGGGGGGGGGGGGGGAGGAAGACAGATGGATGAAAGACAAACAGTGAGGTCCGTGGACACACACTGACCGCTGCAGCACGGATTACAGTATCCTAGTTTACATCCCCCGAGTCCTGATCTTGTCAAATTTTGTGTGTCGTGAGACTTGAGGAAATGAGGAGATCAAGTGATGCCTGACAAGCTATAACCTTCCTCCTCTTTTCCTCCCCTCTCTCCCTCCTTCCTCTCCTGTACCGGGGATATTATATGACGAAAGCCCCATCCAAGACTTTGAAGTCGTGTGCACCGCTTCCAGTCATTTTAGGGTTTTTTTCAGTTTGATTTAGAACTTTAATGAGATCATGAGATGAAAACAACCATGTCTGCTAGTTTGTAGAATTAAAGTTTTGTTTTGTTTTCTTTCAGAAAAAAAAAGGAACAGAAAAAAAGCTAATTAAATGTTGATGGAGAATTCCCAAAGTGTGGCTGCTTAAAGTAGCATTATTTTTTTATTTATGAAGTTGGGGGAAAAAAGTATAAAATGATGATGGTTCGAGAAGTTAAATGATCTGAGGCGTGTTTCCCAAAAGTCTTGTTACCTAACTATGGTCACAAGATCCATTGAACTCTTTTGGTAACAACAGAATTTGCGACAATAGTTGCTTTTGTGAAACGCACCCCTGGATGGGTTATAGATGATAAAACAGATGTATCTTAAACAGAAGAAAAGAAAATCCAGTAACACTTTGCTATGGAGTTCCATTTGTTTATATGTTTTTGGTATCGTGAAATAATTCATTTTTACAGCATTTATTATGGTTAATGTAGGTTTATAAATATAGTATTGTTCATTACTTCTTGATTTATAATATACTAGTTTATACATCTTAATGTACTAGAAATGTGGAAATGAACATTAACCAAGATAAAGGCTGCAAATATATTAGCATTATTGTAATGTTACTCGTTGTTTGAAACCCATATGACTTTCTATCTTTCGGACTTTGATGAAACAAAAAGGAGAAATCTTGCTGCTTAAGCTGCTCTTTTCTATATAATTACAGCGGCCAGTGCACAATTTCAATAATTAGGTTTTCTAAAATAAAGCTGTTGTATTGTTTCAGAATACTACTTGTAGTCATAGGAACTCATTTTAAGGTACTGTTATATCCTTTCTGTTTGTCAGCCACCGGGCACTGTCCACTTTTGTTTTATGAAAAAGCTCAAATTGGACTGGTGGAAGAAAGAAAGTCATACAGGATTTAAATGAGGGTTGAGAATGAGATCATTAATTTTTGGTGAATTATCCTTTTTAATTATTTTTGAAAAACAAATTATTTTACACAGATCATTTAAAAAATATACCTTTGTTTTGTGGAACACAAAAGATATTTAGATAAATTTCTTAAGCGTTTACATCCATACAGTGGACGTCACTGGGCACCAACGTAGTTTGATTACCGACACTTTTCAGAGTAAGTTTCACAGAACAAAGTTATACAGGTTTGGACTGATATCAAGTGAGGGTGAGTAAATGATGACAAAAGTTTATTTTTGGTTGAACTTTTATATTAATTGAGTGCAAAGCATACCTTCTCAGAAATGTGTGGCCCAAGTAGGAGTGGTGTTGCATCTGTCCCCACTCATACCAAACAAGCTCAAAATAACACGTTTGACCCTGACAAGAATTATTTTAATCCACAGTGTCAAACTGTCCAGGAAAGCAACATTAAATACTTAATACAGGTACTTTCTCTCAATTTACAGAATAATGAGAGAGAAAGTAGCCTAAGAGGAAAGCAGTGAGGGGTTATAAGGCAAACCTCAAAGCAGTTCACAGTAATACAAGACCACTCTTATAAATTACTCCATTTTATTTGAAAAAAACAAAAATAGGCAAAACCTCTTAAAGTATAGGTAATAAATGGACATAAGTGACCATAACACGAGGAAAATAATAAGTTGGTCACTTTACATACTAAAGTAAAATAGTATAAATTAAAGTCTTCAGTAAATCATTGTGATCTGAGGAAGGTTATTTATCTGCTAAGTTCGATACAAACTGGAAACACTTTCAATGTGTTTGCTGGGAATGCTTGTGTGCATCACTAATCTGAACGTCTCTGTTGCTCATTTATCGTAATAATTATTTCCATGTCCCTCAAATATAAAGACTCCTAGGTTCCCATTCAGTTGGTCATTGATGCTTTCCCACGGTAAGTGTTGTGTGATTTGCGGCTGGGGTAGTCTGTTGTCCGGAGTGCGATGATCCCGTGTATGTTGGTGTTTGGAAGAAATAGAGCTAAAAGGAGAGATGGAAATGTATTAAAAACTTACGCTGCGTGTTTGTTGTAATGGATGGTGTAATTTTACTGGAAGAAATGACCAATCAAACAGTGTGTGTGTGTGTGTGTGTGTGTGTGTGTGTGTGTGTGGTTGGAAAGGGAAGGTAATGCTTATGCTCTTCATCTCAGTCTTTGCAGGATACACAATCATTCAAATCTTTGGGGTATTTTATATTTATTAAAAAATACAGTAATACTGTGAATTATTACAATTTAAAATATCTGTTTTCTATTATTAAATACTTTAAAATGTAATTAATCATTACTCCAGTTTTCAGTGTCGCATGATCCTTCAGAAATCACTAATATGCTGATTTGCTGCCCTTCTTAGAGATATTTTTTATTATCAAATGTTAAAAACAGTTGTGCTTAATATTTTTGTGGAAACTGATTTGAAATTTTTTAATACGAAGTTCAAAAGAACAATATTTAAAATAGAAATCTTTTGTAACATTGTAAATGTCTTTGCCTTTACTTATGGTCCATTGAATGCATTCTTCTTGAATAAATGTATTTAAACTGTGTATAATATACATTATTTATATATACAAACAGATATAGTTGATAATGCTTGGAATAGACCTTTGAAGAGTTTCTCTCACCTTAAAGCCAACAGCCAGAAGGGCATGGAGTAACACTATTACTGCCATGGTAGAGAAAGCCGTTAGTTTTGTGTCATCACGAACAGCCGGCCAGAATGTCATTATCAACACTGAGCCAGAGATCACCAAGGCAATGACGATCAATAGCCACTCGAGCCAGTAAACGGGAATCATCCATAATATCTAAAACAGAGACTGAGTATGATTTATCAGGTCTAACACCAAGTGTCTTTAGAACATAATCTGAAACTTACCGATGTAGGAATATAAATGAACAGAGAGTAACCGTAGACACACACGGTCTCTAAAAACGTGTAACCGCTGATTCGTCTCTCAACACTTTGACGCCACGTCAGGAAGCCCCAAACTCCCAGAGGCACCAGCCATGCATAGAGGAACACAGTGATGGCTGCAATCGAGACTAAAACCAAACAAAAGCTTTATTTAGTATATTCATAAGGGATTGACATAAACAGCACTATCTGCTAAATGTTCTTTTTAGTTATATATATTTTTTTTTAAGACTCAAATCTTGAATCTATGAGTTGTGGGTTTAAACAGTGGTTGACCTTTAGATTTACTGAAACTCAAATCTGATTAGTTCTTTATATAATATTATTTAGTTAAATTAGTTTATAACTAAAACAAACACAATCAAACGTTTGTTCTTTTATACCTGTAAAGTATATTATTAGGTCCAATTACTCAAAGTAATAAAAGAATAGTTTTCCACAAATTCCCATGCCTACTGCCATCTCACCTCTGTTGAACTGAGGTCTGTAGTGATAGCCTGGGTCTCCCATATTGATCAGAAATGTGTAGAGGTCTCCACTGATGGCCACGGAGAACACTAGAGTCACACAGATCCAGAAAGGACCTGTCGAGAGGAGGGAAAACAACAACTAAAATGTCTGACAGTTTCATGATAATGCACATTCATTCAAATATTAAGAAATTGTTTGGCTGGGTTGTTAAGAGGTGCTCTGCAAGATTAGAAATAATATCTACATTACCATAGAGATCAGGGTTATTTCGAATGTGGTGTTTGACGAAATTCCGTCCTGGCAAAGGTATGACTGAGCCCTTTATCCTATCCAGCACCTAAAATAATAAAGATAACAGTATGTACGATTACTAGGGCACTAGAGTTGTTGATGCTTTGATTTGAATGTAGTCCCAAGCAGGTGAATGACCAAGCAACCAGAATCTCCCTTTGAAATATTAGTAATTAGTTCAAAATTACCAAGATTTGACAAACACTAAAAGTGTCATTTTTTTTGTCAATTTTGTCAAAAATACTGGTTAACCTGCTTTATTTTCCTTGATATTTTGTGACGTTTCTCATTTAGACTCATGAACATGAATGCAAAATGTTCTGCTATGTTTACATCATTTGCAGGTCAAAAACGGTATTTATTTTGTTGTGTCTTATTCTCAACTACTCCCTTAGGCTATTTACATTTATGTATTTGGCAGATGCTTTTATCTTAAGAAATTCACACTAAGTTGGCAGCGTACATTTTTTTCACTTCCTGCATGGTAATTTCACTGAGAATTGAACCCGTGATCATCACATTGCAAGCGACAAGCCTATGCTTCTACTGTTTAAAGATTAGGAAAGCACACCGAATAAATGTTTTTAAAAACTTCTTTCGTTTAAAATGTTTAAATGCTTTAAAAATTGGTTAAAATATCTATATTTTTTAAATTATTATATAATTACTTTATGTAATTAATTATATATTTTTGGTAATGTGTGGGATAATTAATGTTAAAAGTTTACGGTTTTTACTTGTGTGTCTTATACCGAATACAATTAGGGTCAGTTTGACCCACATAGTGATTGTACCAAGATTTGTTACATAATACAAGGGGTTCAAAGAATACCATAAGTAAGGAAACAAATGTACCTGCATTGTGTCTACATTAAAGAATGACTGATAGTATTCAAACGTCCAAAAGCCACCAGTTTGTTTTTCACCTCCAAGCAACTGTGTGGAAATAGAGCAAGAAAAAAAGGTTTATAACATGACCTGTAAACTAAGATGCACAAGAACTAAGCAGTTATTTGTGACCTTAACTGCCTGTTTGGTTTTGCAGCTCACCTCTGAGTTCTCTTGCTGATTGTCTTCATCTTCTGACAGATCCACTTTGACCTCTCCAGAGGAGGTGATGCTCAGGGTTGAGGCTCCAGGATTTGAAGACAGGAGATCTGCGGCTTCCTCAAACTCTGGAAACGTGCAGAATGAACATTAAAGCAGAAGGACATAGCAAGAAGGTGCATATAAGACAGATAAACACTTACCCTGAAACGTTAAATCGTGTGGACTAGCCATGACTGGAGATCACAGGATTCTTAGGGAGTGCTCATGAGAATATCTGCGCGGAAACAAGACAATAAACACAATATAACCATACGACAGCCGTCACCAACAAAATCAAATTTGGACTAATTATTTTGCTCACCTGGCTGCTACAATATGGTAACGTTAATCCTTCAGTAACTGACGCCAATCCTGACTCCTTCTGGCAACTTCAAGAATCAAGCTTGATTCGAGCTAGCAGGAACAAAAACAGTTGTTTCGTCAGCCTGGGTGGTATTTAGAGCCTTTTGACTAACTGAGAAAAATCATTAGCCGATTAAATAATAGCTAGAATGGATTTGATGCCGTCTTACTACGCAGGGATTTATCGTTTTTGTCCACATGTTCCACGTCACTTGCAGAGTTCCGGTGCGTCAAAACACAACCACGTGACCGGAACTAAAACGGAAATGTTTTTACCTGTTTTACCTCTTTTTTAGTATACTGGTGGCTTAAAGTTAAGAATCAGCATGGCAGGTTGTATTAGATCTTAGGCAAAAGTGTTTTTTTTAATTATTATTATTATTACTCGTTTTTTTATATATATAAAAAGCCCATTAGTCTACTTTGATAAAACAATTTCCCGACTGTCATATAATAGTTTCACATATTCGATAGTCATATTTATCTATAGGTATGTACATGTAATTGTCAAAAGCGTTGTGAAATAAATTCATGTCGCATAAGGATATTTTCTTGCCAAATTCTACATTCGGATCCAAATATTTGACACAAATAATTCTAGATCATTCTTTTTGGTTTAACATAAAGACTTTAAAAATATTATCTGTTTGCAATTCCTTTCATTTCTTAGTGACATGGCTCGTAATAGTGCACGGTGGAATCGAAAAGACTATATTTTGTTTCCCCGCCGGGACAATAACATTGCACGTACATTGTTTTTCGTCATTTTGGCTCATCAGTTTCACCAGCCTCCGTTGCCCCGTTGAGCCAGTGTTGGAAACCATAGAAAACTGTGGGCTGGCAGCTCCTCCTTTGCTGTGAACTGTGAACTGTCACACTTCGAGAGTTCATCTGCTAACATGGCCGCCTCGTGGCTGCTGAAGAGATGTTGCTCCACAGCAGCTACAGAAACAACCAAGGGCACAAGGTGGCAAAGACTGATAAACAGTCGCGCAGGTAAGACCAAGCCACGGTTATATTTTATGCTTCAGACATACGTTTAAAATAACGTTCGTATTACGATTTGGAGGTCAGTCACGTGTGTCAAGTGTACATTTAGTTATAATCTGTGGGCAGGCGTGTTCATTTTTTATCTGCGACAATACATCTGTATTACTTTGTTATTGTGATTTTATAATATTATTTCATATTGCTTAATTTTTATCTTTCATACAATATGTGGCAATTGGAAAATTGTATTGAACGTTAATCAAGATCTGCTTTTAGGTGTATGGTGCCGTAGTCTTTTAAGTGATTATAAGGAGGCTTGTCGTGAGGCAGTGCTGGGGGCCCGGGAGCGACCCCTTAAAGCCTCGCTCTACTTGGGGCTTCTGGGAGGAGTGTACGCTTGCCATTACACCAACCCTGATGATGCCTCCTTTGAGTCCAGCCTGCGAGAAACCTCCAACCGTCTGGCACTCCTGTCTCCATGGATACGCAATGGCACCTCAGATGGACACATCCAGACCCTTGTGAAACTGCGAAACGAGGGCAGGCTGCGCTATGCCAGTCTGGGCATCGCATCTCTGACTTATTACACAGACTACGACTCCGAGTCCAGCCTGTATGAGGCACGCTGCTCGGCGATCTCTGTGCCCTGGGCAGAACTGCCAAAGCGTGTGCTGGATGTGGGCTTCACAGGACGCTGGTGGGTGCTTGATCATAAAATGAAGGATTTTGATATAAATGAGGAGGAGTTCAAACATCTTCCACCTGCTTTGGTGGCAGCAGTCCCATCCTCACCCCAGATAACAGAAAGAAATGAAAGAATGCATCAGGAATCATGGAAAGCCGTGGTGATGGAAGACGAGAGCGATGAATTAGATGGTGTACAAAAAGCCATGGACACGCCTGTTAAAGGAATAGAGAGAAACACAATAAACAAAGAACAGACTTCTTGATCAGTGTTCGATTTAATGCTGTATCTTGCATAAAGATGAACCTTCAGAAGCATGCTTACTAGAATCAGCTGTTGATAAGAAATGAAAAGTACAGGACACATTAACGGGAATCATTATTATATTATGTTTATGGAAGTAAGCAATATAATACTGTAGACTGGTATTTGTCCTACAACATATTGTGCACGTAAGTGTGATTGGTTGCAAATGCATTAAATCAACTGCGGTGTATGTTGACCTTGTTTTATTTGACATCATGGCACTACATTATACACTGATCAAAAAATAACTTTTAGACAAAATTAAGAACACTACAAATTCTATACAATAATTCTCCATCTGTGAGAAAGAATAGCAAGTTTTTTATATATATAATTTACAACAATTGTGCAATGCATCACAAAAATAAGTGATAATATGAATAAAATAATATTTCTAATAAATGGTTTTCTTCTGAAACTTCTATCAAAGAATCCTGAAGAAACGATTTACAGTTTCCACAAAAATATTAAGCACAACTGTTTTCAAACACTGATAATAAGAAATGTTTCTTGAGCAGCAAATCATCACATTAGAATGATTTCTAATAGATTAGGAATAGATTACATTTTAAATATATATTTAAATGGCTATTTTGAATTGTAATATTATTTCCTCTTTTTACAGTATTTTATTCATAATTTTTGGTGAATTAAATGCCTTTGTGAGAGCTGTTTCTTGCTAAATAACCAATTATATTTTTTGCTGCCTTTCAAAAAGAGTTCATTTAAAATAGAGTTGAGTTAATTATGTCCATTAATCCCATTACCTTTGACCTTCTATTTCGCTGGCCGACTTTGATTCATTTTCAGGGGAAATCCTTTTTTACATTAATCTCTCTACTCTTCCACTCTCTGGCTTGTCTTCCTCCATTAGTCTTTCGCTCGCTCCCCCATGCCGTCCTTTTTAAGATGGTTGGTATTGATTTGCTGGCTGACGGAGCTGCATTCAGCTCTTTTTTTCTGATGGGTATCTCAGCTCCTTGAGAGGATTGTTCATCCTGATCCTGCGGTTCTTCTGCAATAAAACATGTGAACGCTGTGCTGACCCGTTCATGTCAAGCTAGACCAAATCATATTCTCAGTAAAAGGCCAAATAATGAAAGTAAAGGATAGTACGCACTTAATGATGAAAAGCACTTAAGATGCGCTAATGAAAGTGTAGGAGCCCATTCAATGACATTTCTAATAACGTAATAGTGGCAGACTGCATGGGCTTATCTGTGTGTAACTCAACCCCGCTACAGTCAATGTTGAAATAATAACGCCATTACGGTGCATTTACAAACAGCCTGAAAGAAATATTACATGTCACTTGAGACGTATATTAATGAGAGAAGACCTATGGCTTGCTTCAGGCAAAGGCTGAACCATCTGAAATCCTAATGATCTCCTTTTAACTTCTCTACTGTTATAAATGACTCTAACTGTTGTATATTGAAATGGTCGCTTAGCATTATCACACCACTCTTATCCAATCATTAAAGATTTTTAGCCGGTAGGAGGATGTTGCTTTAGCCTCGGCAGTGGTATCTGATGTGCCTCGAACCTCGTAATGTACTGAAGCACTCTGTCTGTCCATCAGGGTGTCCACAGGGACCCAGACATTGACTGATTGCTAAAATGGAGGAGCTTTTCGAACAGTTTACAGCTCTCTGCAAGACACTCCCAGCTCAGACACACCACCGCTGAGTCCCGGTGCTTTTAAAGGGCTGTCCCTGGCCTGTCTTATTGCCTTCAAGCTCACTGATCTGAGATAACTAGGCAGTGGGAAGCAATGGAGTGGAAGCCCACCATGTTTTTCAGGTAGTGTCAATGCTGTCTTGCTGGCTTTTTACTTGGCTAAATGATGAAAGAGATGGAAAACTGGTACTCAATCATTTTTGAATTTGATTCGCCCTTTATATTTCAAAGATCCTTGGGTCCCTATTGTCACAAACAACCTTTTTTTCCACAACCCCATGAAACTCACTCTCATATTGTTCTATGACTTTCTTTGTTTTTAAGAAACGAAAAAGGAGATATTCTGAAGAATGTTTTTAGTCATACAAATGTCGAAAACTATAGAAGCCATGGGTTATGAATATTTTTCTTTCTTGTTTTCTTGTGATCACAACTTAATTATCTTGTGCTCCCGTTCTCATAATAACAAGAAAACTTGTGTTATGTTGAAACAAGAAAGAAAAATATTCATAATCCATGGCCTTCCATACCAGGACTTCCATACTAAAACAGCACTGGATCCCATTGGAATTATATATATATATATATATATATATATATATATATATATATATAGAACATTTTGTAACAGTCCACTTAAATTTGTAAAATTTCAGTTAAATTAATCATTTTTGTTGCCATAATTAAATGGGCAGTACATCAATAGTACCCAGCATGTTTTGCATGGACTGCGTTAAGAGAAAATGTTGAAATTAAAGCATAATTTCATGTTTTCAATACAGAGGAAGACCTGTTAGAGTTTAATGCTGTTATGATGGAGATTTACAAGAGTTTCAATAGTTTTTGAGTTTTGTTGTTACCACTGTGCTGAGGGTTATGTTCACTCAATTAGCAATAACTATATGCTAAGTAGTATGTTGGGTGAATAGACAATGGCAGAATTTTCATTTTTAGGTGAACTGCCCCTTGTACTGTTTCAGTCTCCTCCTCGTTCACCCTTCGATCGACATGATCCTCCCCCACCCTCCACAACCTGTCCTGTATTGACTATCGACTGTCACTCTATCCATCTTCAGCTGCCGATGTCAGATGGATACGGTGGCCGAGGCAGATCGGTGGTGAGTTTGGAAGGGGGAGCTTGGGGTCAGCGACTCAGCGAGGACATGTTGGGAGAGGGGTGTGGGTCATGCATAGGGGTGAGGGAGTCTAGCCACGGCGCTGACCCCAATGACCACGACTCCTCCACCCTCTCCCATTATTTCTGATCAATATGTCACTATGAAGGCAGAGAATATGGAGAGCGTGAGGGGGAGGAAAATGTTAAAGGCATGTTGACTCGGCCAGAAACTAGATCCGTTAATGCAGTGTCTGAAAGTAGTGTGTCTGTGGGAAAAATACTTGGTGAAGTTCTTTTTCTGATACCACATGTACATCGCTCAGGTGTCTATGTGATGGCAACGTCTCATAGACTTGCCTGAAATGGTAAAATGTAAGTTTTAATAAGCATTTTTAAGACCAGTTACTGAAAAAAGTGGTCTTAAATATGGATAATATGTTACAATAATCAAAATACACAACACTGAATAAACATTGAGATTGACACCAAGCTGCGTAAACTATTTTTAGGGTAGTGGCTCACAGAAAGCAAAGGGTTAAGTGTCTGGCACACAGCGAGGAAAGCATGAATGTGTGTGCATGTGTTTATTAAATGTGGAGGAGAGAGAGGGAGTGATGAGAGAGAAAAAGAGGGGAAGGGGGTAAGTATAAAAATATAAATGTGTTTGGAGTGTAAAAATGTTTGAAAATGGGAGGGAATACAGACAGAACAAGCACCCAAAAGAGGGTGAGAGGAAAGAGAGTGCGCAAGAGAGTAGGGTGGGGATGAAGGGGGAGGGAAGGAAACGAAGAGTAAGGGAGAGAGAGAGAGAGGGAGAGAGGGAGAGGGGGAGGGGGAGGAGAAGGAAGCGCATTCACAATTTTCATTCAAACTGACACAGCCTGTGTGTCCCGGTTTGCACTCCCCACTCGCTCTTGCTCTCTCTCTTCACACACACACACACACACACATACAGAGAACAAGAAACATCAGACCGTCTGCATTTAAGTTAATAGCGGCTAGAGGACAGCTTCAAGAAGAGTGAGAGACCGGGACGAGAAAACCCGAGGAGACTGGCGGAAGGGGTCAGAATAGAAAGAGGAGGTATGGAATTCACAAAGAGATGTCAGGGTGGAAGGTGAGTAGGGAGAGGACGAAGAGTTTTAAAATAGAAGAGAGAATAGAAGGGAGGTGGAGGAATGCAGGGGTGGAATGGCCGAGCTCGACGTATGGAGGGGGGCACAGATCGACTGGAGCCAGACTGGGTGTATGCATCTGAGAGAGTCACTGTGGTAAGTGTGTTTTTCTTCTCGAACCCCTGCAACCTCCTCCTTCTTCTAAATGAAGAGCCAGTGCTATACTGTGACTGTTTGAGTGCACGCAAGATGACTTTTCCATTAGAATGCATTGTCATGCTATTAGAATGTTATTCAAATTTGACTTGACAAGTGTTGCTTATGCATTCAGACATCACTGCAGGACATTTTAATGTGATGTTATCCATCAAGGCATGCATTAGAGTTGTGTTTGTATGCTAGTTAAGGCTACTGGTTAATGTTCGAGGCTTATATGTTTACATTTTTCTTTTGTAAGAAACAGAAATGTCTTTTTTTAACTGCTAACTTTGGCTAATTGTTGGTTGTAAAGATTAGTATAGAGAGTGTGTCACTATATGTTGGCAGAATGGTCTCCTAACGGTTTGTGTGTGTGTTTGTGTATGCATGCGAGGTGATATCAATCCCTATGGAAGTGAATGGCAATTGGATTAAACTATTGATTTAGTCTGGAGCAGGTAGACATACACCCAGTTGGCCAGACGAGGGGGAAGGGCAATCCACATTACTGCAGATATCTTCATCAATAATCCTCTTGCACCCAAAACTAAACCAAGAGCAGTGACCGGCACAATAATAGCATGTCAAGTGCTCGGATGTGCTATAAAAGATCAGCTTTTGCACAGATAAGCACATGCAGGTGAACTTCATAGGCATGTCATAATGTGCTACTTCTGCTAACTTTTTTCTTTAAAAGAAATGTGTGGTCAGTGACTTTTTTATATGTCTTGATGTCATTTTTTATTTTAAGAGGACTTTTATATTGTTGGAAAAGACTGGATTCTTGTAAAAACGCTTTAATAATTTTGTCAGCTATGCTAGAGTTTTCCAGTTATGTGTTTACAACAAGTTTTGAAAGTTTCCCAGCGAACTTGCTTCATCCACAAAACTGGCTGTGACGCCTATGAACTCATTCACCAGAGGGTCATGAGTTCAAGTCCCAAGTGGGGGATGGGGGGCGGGGGGGTATCATAGTAGCCTTATTTTTTCTTGCAGACCCTTCCCCCCTTCTTTTCCGCAACTCACACGACTGTCATTTCGACGGCTGGACAAACACATACATCAGGCCTGTTACTTTTGCCTGCTCTTAGTCAGAAGTTCGACCTTCACCTCATGGGCCAGCAGCTGGTCTCGTTTTGTACAGATATGGGCCTTTGCCGTTTTTGATGACAAATAGTTGTTATGTAAAGTATAACTCACTCCAACAGTCTTTTCAAACCTGCTGTCATGTTTGAAATTGCATACACGACACACCGTCTGTTTGCATGTGCGTACGTGAGTGCATTCCAAACACATCGAATCGACAAACGCACGGGGTGCATTTCAGACAGCCCCTCTTTCATAGGAAATGAGACCCTTTGACCTTTGCTATTCAGTCTGTCTGGAAAAGCTGAGCCTGGAATCGATCAACACCCCCATGCCCAGACATGCACTCACCACCTCCACTCTTCTACCCGCTCCCTCGATTCCTCCTTCCCCCTTCCATTTTTCTCTTTCTCTCCAATCGGCAGCCCCCTGTTCCCGCTCACTCTCAGGTCCCGCTCCCCTCCCCCCATGATCAGATAATAGACCCCACAGAACTCATGCTAAACTGTGCCAGCTTCCCTGTGCATACGACCAGATCTCCACAGGCCCTAGTGCTCACACAAAACTTCCCCTCAGAGAGTGAGTGCACAGTAACCTATAGCCTAAAAATATTTAAAATATGCTAAATATAGGTTGGAAACAGCATGGCTGTTTTTTTTAATCCTTCAAATGCCAGATATTTTGCAACACACTTCCAGGGGTAATATTTTTTATTTATGTGCATTAATATGGTTAACATAATGAAAATATTATCCTATACACACACACACACACACACACACACATATATGTCTATATATATGTCTATATATATATATATATATATATACACATACAAATTGTGTTTGTGTGCATGCATATGTATACATAATATTTACATTTGTGTACATATAGATATATTTTAAACATTCTTTTGTGTTTTGTTATATTCTGTGTATATTTTTGCTGTATGGGATGCATGGTTGAATTGTTGATGTGCATTAATGTGGCTAACATAATAGAAATATTGTATAAAATATATTATAAAAATATACATTTAGCTTAAACATATTTAAATGGCCAAAATATAGGAGGAAATGTATTAAACTAAAACATATTGAATACATTTGTATCGATACAGTTGTGTAAATATATTTTATACATAATTAGTTTTTTATGCAGTATGTGTCTGCAATATATATATTTGCTTTATGACATGGGTGATTGATTTATTGATAGTAATGTGGTTAACATAATGAAAACTAGTTGGGGTGAAAATGTTAACAAATATCATGTGAGCTTCATAAATATGTTTGTGTCAGATGTTGGTGTGCATGTCCAAAACCACACAGTTCCAGCAGTTTCTGAAGTGTGTTTCAGTCTCTGGCGAGTCACAGTGAACATTCAACGCTGTCGGTGAGTTTGCAAGTGAGAGAAACCATCGAGTGTTGAGTGTACCCTGCCTCTCGAATGTACTCTGACCACACGGACCTTCAGAGTGCCAGCAACTACATGTGTGAGTCCATTTTGTTGCTGAGCTGGCCAAGATGGCTGCTGTAGTGTCTCTGAAGCTGTCCCAGCTGATCAGTCAAGCAAGAGACTGTATTCTGCATCTACTGTCTGTCACAGCTCTGGTCCTGATTCACATTCATTGCTGTCGGTGGGTTTTATCTCTTCGACTCGCCGGACAATGAATGAGAACTATGGCCCCTCCTGCACTAAACTGAAAACTATGGGTTGTGAAAATAAGGACTGTTAATCTTGTTCATTATTAGACGTGTCACTCAACACACTCACATCATAGAAGGTCAATAAACAGGATGTGATATGATAATTGGGAATCTGTTCTTGTCTTTTACTGTGGGTTGCGTGATTTAATTTACTAATCATCCACTCACTTTCATGTTGTTCCAAACTTGTACGGAACACAAAGAAGATATTATTCCATATTACCGTATTCAAAATATCTTCTCTCAAAGAAAGTTGGGTTTGGAATAACATGAGGGTGAAAAACATGACAGAATTGTCATTTTTGGGGTGAATTATCCCGTTAAAAAAATCTTTATTCATAGTGCCAGTGGTCTGAAAACCACAAAGGAAGTCAAAGGGAAACCCTAGAACCAGCAAACCAGCTCACTGACCACTGTGACCTGTGCAGACAAAGACAGAGTCAATATAACTCAAAGCACAATGTTCTTCCTCAGGCACAGTCTGCATGTAGCTAAAAATGTCCTGGGCGAATCTAAGAGGTGGATCACCAGGGAAACTGTCATGACTCTACAGAGGATATACAAGTGTATTGAACTCCTCAAAAGACAAAGCTTTGAATTGAGACTAAATAAAGGAGCTCTTGAGGAACCGTGTGCTATTATTAGGTTCTTTGTGCGCCAAGAGAGCACAGTCTTTAATAAATGAACCCATATGTTTTGGGGTTTTGTGACAGAACTGTTCCCACTCTGTGAACAAGAGCTTCACTTTACCTCCCAGCAGCAAGCCATTAAAGAACTACAGCTATGAGCAAGAATCACAATCTTCAACCAATTACCACCACAATGCTCCTATACCCTAACAATAATAGGTTTATGCAGCATGCTGCTGTGTAACATCAGAACATAACGATATATAGCTGTGAGTCTTCGACCGAGTGCATTTGTGGTGGCCAGTGGGGTCGGCAGCCAATTAGAGTGTGACTCCTGTAATTGGGTTGGCTGGATTGGTCTAAAGACAGGGTAAGTGAGACTGATTGGAGCAGTCAGCTGTCTGATCTGATTGAAGACTCCACAGTAATCAGCAGTGCAGAACTCTCCACTGCGCTCAAAAGACTGTTCTCTGCCAGTCAGAAATATATGAAACTTAGACTGCTTAGTTTACCACAAGGATATGTATTGTTGTTCCCTCTGAAATTCATTTGTTTGTTTGTTGCAAATAGCATTTATCTGACTTAAAGACATTTCTGTCAGACAAGAATGCAGTATGTATATTTCATTTCCTTAGTCTTTTTATTTCTGTATGCTCCATTTTTAATAATTATTCAGGCAACTTCTTTTTTTGTATTCCCTGTAATCTTAATTATCTTCTGTAAGCACTTCTGAGTGTTTCAATCTGCTCCCTACTTTAGTAGTCAGCACACTAGCAAGGTGCTCAGCCATTTTTAGAGTCGGCATGAAAGTACATATATTTTACCCATTTTGACTGCTAGCTCACATTCAATAGATGCTATGCCCAAATCTCAAAATCCAATCAGCATCTGTGTGATAGAATCCCTAATGTGCATGAAAGGTATTAAAATGGTTTTAAAAAGTGTTAAGAAGTATTAAAATAAATATTTATTTGCTTTATTTCCTTAGTTTTTTATGTATATAATGCAATTTATTAGTTAGTCCATGCCATAACATATGTACTGTACATGATCTTTTTTGCCTAATTAAAAGAAGGGTTTCTTAATGGCTCTGTCATTTTTACAACAAGCATGCATGTGTGCTATGCAAAAATGTTTTCAATAAATACCAGCAATGTAAAACCTCATCATCAATGTTTAGTAAATCTGTGCCCTTGCTAAGACCAAATTCATTTTAACTGTATACTCATTCATGATAGAGGGAACAGAATGAGACACACCCATACATTTAAAATAAACCTCTTTTCTCTTCCAAGCACAGAACTCATTATCTTCCTTTATCTTCGTGTTGTGTACACTCTCCACTATATATAATTTCAGTTCTTTCTGGCAGCCTCCACGTCCTGTGTAACCTCTGCTACACACACACTCGATTTCAATGCTGCTATATCCTGTGAGCATAAGACACTTGGAAGAGAGGTGAAGGGAGGTCAGAATCACATGCATCCATATCTCAGATAGCGTCGAAAAGCACTCCTGTCACATCCAAACAATAGGGAGAATATAAATACCATCAAAGCTTATTGTGATAAAAATGTTTAAACTTATAGAAAACATCACAAAGTCTATTAACTTTGCTGAACAAAGATATAATCTGAGTTCTACAGTCGCAACACAATGATAGCACAAAGTCTATAGACTCTATGATATGTGACTGGGTTTCAACTGCTGACAGGGGCAATGGAGGTACAGGGTTCAAGGAATTTGAGCCTCCAGTGAATTCTAGATGCAAATCCTCCCTGCAGCCCCATATGGAAACATATGTCAACAACAAGATACTGTCTAAAATTGGGTCCATCATTTAGACTTAGCACATGGTGAGAGTAAAGCCAGAAAACAATAAACATTTATAAGATGGTTTCTTATGTGACTGACCACCACATGAAAGCGCAAGTGAGAGCGAGAGAGAGGACAAAAAGCGGATCACTCTTTAAACTGTGCAAACACAAAAACAGTTTTTGAAAAGGCGATTGGAAACATTTCAAGAGACTGTGCTGCTCTGACACAAAGCTTTTGCAATTTTGAGCAACACACTGAGGCACAATTGTACGCAGTCGGATGATAGATATATATTCATTATCATGGCAACAGAGTCGTGGAGAAGAGAGAGAGAAATTGAGACTATGATCTAGGCAGGCCTGCAGGGCTGTTACTTCTGTCTGCGCTGATGATGAACAGTCACTCGGTCATCTCCAGTCTGCACACGCACCAGAGTCCTGCATCACAACACGGTGTGGGCATCCGTCTCAGGCGTGCAATCATAATTCATCCCACTGGCAGCTTGCAGGGGTCATCGCAACATAAAACGCTGCATGTGAGTGCCGCACAAAGGAAACATTTTGTGATGGCTGGAAGATGTGCATTAGAAACGAATTCCTTCAGAAGGGCTGCTCTCTCTTCACTTCTGAGAGAACACCAATTTGTCTTGCGGTCAAAAGATAAGAACTGCTCATTACTTTAAATACAGGTGTATGGGCAGAGCAAGTAGAAATATAGAGGGTTTTTAATCACAGAGATAAGATAGGATCCTTCATATAAATAAATAGATAGCTTTAATGAAAATCATGATCTTAATCACTAAAATCCTCTAAATTGTGAAGCAGTTCCAAAATTTGTGCAAATACAGTGCACTTCATTTAGTGAAGTGGTGCAGTAGCAATGAAAAAATATAGGCTAAAAGATGCAGTCTGTATATAACTAATCTTTTTGACTGGTGTATTGTCATATAAAGTTTTATATAAAACTTTCAAATGCAACAATTTCACTTTTTGGGTTAAATTTTGGTGAATTCACACCATTTCATTTGTATGAAAACAGAAGGTCCATGCCTAAACATCAGTAGGCTGTAAACAGATTGTACAAAACACATGAATAAGATATGAATTCAGCATCAATTTGCCACAACTTAAAATAGTTACGAATTGAGTTGAGAGCCTATGATAACTAATAAACAATTTAAGTGTTGTATACTGAAAGATATACAACACGTGTAAATGAAAAGTATTTTAGTCAGGGTAGACACTGTATGTAATTTTTCAGCAATGACAATAATGTTTTTAGGGACTATAACTCAGTTTGATCAATAGTTTGTGCTGGGTGTACCTTAGTATCAATTGAACAAAATGTTGGAAATATATCATACCACAAAAATTTCAAGGGACAAAAACAGAACAAAATAGACATGACATGGGACTCTTATATTTTATATTTTCTATAAGCCAAGGGATTTGCCTTTTAAAAACTGTATACAACAACATAATCAGAAGCTCAGTCTTTGATATAGCTTGCTATATGTCACATTACCTCAGTCCTTCTTTATCTCAGTTTCAGTGGAGCTAAGTATGATTAACCAGTCTTGAAGAACTCCTGTAGGTGTTTACCTATAGACAATTAGTCTCAAACTCACAAACGCTTCTGTCAGGAGCTTCACTGTTTGCGCATCACCTTTCCCTATCATTACAGGGGAAATTAAAGCCTCTGTGGCATGTATAGTGGAGGAGAAAAGCCCTGAATGCTGAAAAGCAAGTATTTATCTCCTTGAGAGAAAATTACATGTTTGCCGCTTTCTCTCTTGGAAAAAGCCTGAGTATTTAGGGTTTGAATCTCAGTACATTTTATTTCCAGTCTCTATTGTACTTCATAAGGTGCAGTGTGATCATGATAATAATTTGTTAGATTTTCAGATGAAGATGCTCAAAGGGGTTAAAAATAGAAAAATAAAAGTTTTGGGGCTTGAACAAAATACTGATTTTATGATAATATTAGAAATCTGCAATAAAAAGCTATAAAAGTTCTTAATTTCTCATAAAGTGCATACTGAATCATGCCATTCCAGCTCATTACAATACATTTCTAAGCATTGCATTCTAATGATATGTCTTCAGGCGGGATTCAATAAAAAGAGAGAGGGCAAGACTTCATGCACTAAACAGATGTAATACTGCTATCTCAGCCACCCACATCTAAATCTTATGGGGCTGTGGTTTGACTGATTCATAGTAAGCTCTCTTAGTCTTCATAGCGCTTTTGCTTTGATAATGCTGTAGCTAATTTGGGCTTGAGTCAAACTCTGAGAAACATATCTGCAACCCCAACAATGTGATCAAGACATGCACTATAAAGAAGAGGCTTGTGACAATGTACAAAACATTTACTTTGTAAATATGAAACATCACTGAAGATTCACCCTGAAAAAGACTTCCTTGGCACAGACACATAGACCCATGTTTGGAAAGGAAATATAATTGTTACTGTGGTACTGTTATAAATCTGGGTTTCTATATGTCTCTTTTTCTCACCCATTTTCTGGAAAGAGAAAATAATTAGTTAGTGAAGAGGATATTCATCTTACTGACAATGATTTGGCCATATCAGCATTAAACAGCACATCCACCAGGCACAAGCCAATTTGATTGTGAGCTTAGTCAACCCTGACAACACCCTGCCAACCACGGTCTGTTTGTGTTGGTTATGCTATCACAAAGACTCAGTTTCTAAACCTAAGAAATGTCACAAAGATTCAGAGCTGATGATACCACTTATTCGCATCATAGCTCAATATGATCTATTACATTAACACAATGCTATTCATAATGAAAAACACTCAGCCACTTTATAAATGTGATGTCTCTCTGTCAGGTTTGATTTATAGTTGGCTATAGATTAAACATTTTCAAAGACTTGAAGTGAATTAGCTATTGATCCCTTACTGGGCAGGCTCACATATAGGGCTGTGATTTGTGAAGTGTGACGTTTTAGCTGGTTATTTAAATGGAATTATTGTATCCTATTAAGGTTAATAAGGGAATGATGTAGATGAGTTTGCTCAGATTTTGACCAACGTGCATGATATGCAGACTATGACAGCATTTTGTTCTTCCTGTTTTTATGTAGCTCATAGTTGGATGCCTCACTAAAAGAGAGTTTAAACTGGCTGCTGTCCAAATTAACAGACTGGAGACACGGCACTACTACCTGACAGCCAAGGTACCACCTGTTTGTCACGGCCAGCACACAAACTCCCACCCCTTTCATCCTCTCATTCTTTTTCTTTTCCTCTCTATCTCTCCCCGAGCTTTGCGTTCTGGATGGGCATCTTGGAGTATCTGTGCCTGCCTGAGGCACTGGACTGTGCTAGATGTGGGTCAGAGCTGTAAATCCTGTGTGGTCTTGTACCATACAGCCATCGCAACTTCAGGAGACTCAGCAAAGCCTTATGCCAAGCATTGCTGATGGATCGCAGGAGCAGCATGCAAAATAATAAAGTCAATAATAAAGGTCATAAGTCAATTTAATGGTTTGTCTGGTACTTGGCCCTCCCTTTCATAAAAGAAATCCACAGCGAACACATCCAAGTGAGGAAATTCCAGTTCATTACTGCCACCTCCTGGGCAGAGTCTAAAAAGTCATTTTTAGACACTTCACTGAGATCGTAATGCATAATGTCTGAGATTCGCACTTTTACCTGATGATAAACATAAGATCAAGTGGCTTCCTCAATCGCTGCTGGACAGCAAAACGTGTAATCCAGAAGCTCTGGATCTCTATTTGAGCTTTTAAAGGTGCACTTGGCATAATCAAACGTGAGGGCTGTGAGAACAGAGAGTGTTGACAGCCTGCAGTTGTAACAGTTCTCACCCACTCACACTGAGGAGCTTTGAGGGCCGAGGGCTGTTAAATGAGGAGGGAGATAATGAGAGAGAGGCAGCAGCATTGTAATCAGCAGGCCTCAATTTCCTCGCTGATGCTCCAGATTAGCCCAGCCTCACAGGCTCCCTTAGGCATGTTTCATCTTCTCTCGCCCCTCAGAGAACACTTTGGATGAAAGGCAGAACTTCTCCATCCAGTCTGCTGATGAACCTCATGCTGAGGCCACTGCGCAACACGCTGTTAATAATCAAGATGGTTTCTTTTTTTCAAACTCAATTCATTATATTTTCCATTGCTCTCTGGTCCATTAGCCACGCTTTATGCTCTAAAATAATTATGTAGCATGTTCCCTGTGTTTTATGTCTTCAAATACACACCATTAATTTCAACTTCAACAGTTTCCACAGCCTTAGTGAAAGCAAATGAAAATCAGGTTTTGTTATTACTGTTTGTGTCCTTGGAGGAGCTGTGTATGATCAATCACAAGTCAACAGGCATCTTCTACCAAAAATACTGCCAATTAACAGAGATCCTTGATCAGCATGAGGTGTATACTACATCGTTCAAAGGTTTGAGGTCAGTTACTTTTTTATACAATGCTTTTCATTATAAAAATATTTTACTGACCTTATTCTTGCCAGTGCTGCATTCATCTGAAAAAAATAAAATACAGTAAAGACAGAAATATTGAGAGATTTTTTTTTTCAATGGCTTGCCTAATATGTTTTCAAATATAATTTATTCCAGTGATGGCAAAGCTAAATTTTCAGCTAAAGTTTCACATGACCATTCAGAAATCATTCTAACATGCTGATTCAGTTCTCATAAAAGAGTTCATATTATCATCAATGTTGAAAAATGTGCTGCTTGATCTTAAAATATTGATGTAAAATATCTTTTATATTTAGTTGTTTTTTTTTTTTTGATAAGCTTGTTATTGACATTACACTTGATATTTATTCATGGAAAATGCTTAAGCTTTTTTTCTACCTCCAAAAATGCTTAAGCTTTTTTTCTTCCTCCAAAGGTTTTATTATTATTATTATTATTATTATTGAGACTGTGATAATGATGTCACAATAACAAAGCTTCTGAGCTTTTACTGCGATCAAGGAAACTGAACTTTTGGATCCCACCTGTGGCCTTTTCTGTAGGAACTATCCAGCAATGAAATGCACATACATATTTAAACTGTTACATATTAACAATATTTAAGAAATATAAATAATGTAAATGGATTACTTGTACCAGGAAATCTGTACCATAGCCCTGGAGCATATTAGTAAACATTAACTACTGAACTACTTTAGTTTGCTAAAAAGGTATTTAATTGGAAGCAGATTCATTTTATAACTATCATGATAAGATGAATAAATTGACTATGAATGATTAACACACATTTATGAATGTTTGTTCAGTCTGTGTGTGTCTCTGCTCACAGGTGGTGATATTCAGTGCCAGTGGAGGTTGCCCTGGATACATGCTAAAAGAGACAGACAAAATAATCTCTATTATAGCACTATGGGACACTTCATGTTTCATATACCTCAGTCTAATAATGTGACCTGAAGTGTGGAGAGCTCTGTCTGGTTGACAGTGGCACAGTACACCTTAGATGGCAATGATGGTGTAACCATGACCAATCTGAAAATACTGGAGAGGAGATTGAAGTCCCTCATGAGGTTTTATGTGGGAGTGTGACTGAGAGAAATGATTTTTCATAGCCAGAAGGCTTCTGTGTGAACTGTGCCAATGACCATCTGGGATTGTCTACCTTTGTACTTTCTCCTTTTAACACCAATTGAATAAATATTTGTAAATGAGAGCTTAGTATAGCTCAGAAATACACAGCATAAAAACATATTTTTCAAATCAAAGCATTGCTGCTGGTGATAGGTTCATTGCTCCTGCCAAAGATCTGGAGTTAAGTTCTGCATTTTTTTTCTGACCATGAGTAGGCTGTTTTTTTTTTTTGGAGTTGTCTATTGTAGTCTAGTGGCCTGAACTATACTGTAATACAATGCTGCAATACAAGCAGAGCTATTGATTGCCATTCACACTTCACTGTTAATTATGACAGAAAAAGACCCTTTTCTCTAGGCCTATTATGTTGGATGTGATAAATAATTGAATACAGTAGTAAAACTAGATCATGCATAAATCTTTATTTTGATGCATTTTACTTTTTTATTTACCATTATCAATGGTAAAAAAAAAAATTATTAACACAAATTCTATAACATCAATGCATGTCATTAAATTCCTTTTTTATAATCAATCGCTTTCTTTCTTTGAGGTTGACCTTAAAATCATGAGATCTTTATCGTCATAACGTTCCCTCTAATCTTGCACTATCCTGCAAGTGTTGACTCAGTAGTTTCCATTCATCTCACAGCATCACCCTACAGAGGGTGTAGGTCTACGTCATACGCAGATAGGTGAGAACGGGTTGGTTGTGCATTTAAATTGTTAGAAACCGTTAGCCTGATTGAAAACAATCAATAAGAATATGTAATTGTTCTGCGTATTAAAAAGTTAAATTTTTTAGTGATGCCACTCAAAAAAACGATAGTATAGTCTTTGTCATTTGGGACACAACTGAGACTTGAACAAATGTCTGGAGTGGAGGTGGGAACAGTTAAATTCTTTAAGGCATATAGGTATAATATTTTCGCGTTTTAACAGTGTTTACAATACAATGTTTTATAAAATCACAAAAGTAATAAAGATTGCAAGTCAATGATAGGCGCGCATTCACAAGGCGCTCCCTAGATCTCTTTCATCTGAGGAGTCACTATAGCAACACGCTGCTGAAGAACTTTCCCTTAGGAAAAAAGGTACAGTTGGTAGCCTATTGCAATTATTTATGACTTTATTGCAGTTCAAACATCAGAAACATACCACAAACATCTAAGTTGGCCGTGCCCAAAATGTGCGAAGGGCGCCACAAGACGAACCCAGAAAAACAGACCGACGCCAAAGCCAGTGAATAATTTGCACAATCCAATAAAATGAATCGTATCGTAAACCTCGTGCAAGCAGCAAAGCGTTCAGCTGCCGAGATCTCCGTCGCGCTGCGATGCGGTAACCGATGCAGGCGGCGCGCTTGCCCTATATATGATCCGAGCCCAGAACAGCACGTTTTTATAGGAGAGAGTTGATGGACCTGGGTTTGAGAGAACCGAAGGAACAGACAAGGGGATTATTATTCTAGCCAGAGGGGCAGAGGTTTAATACTTCCCGGATTAACTCTGCCGTAATCGGCACGGGCTTCAGTGGAGCAGCGCACCGCCGGCTGACACTGCGCGCCGCTGAAACGCGTCTTAAATCATACACTTCTGCAGGACTCTGACAGGTGAACAGAGGAGGAAGCAGTTTTCTTGTTATTTACCTCAATCTACAAACCCTCAAACTGGTCTTTGCTGAAGAAGTAGGCTACCTGTATTTGGGAGGTAGGATGTAGTTCCTCTTTACATAATATTTGTGCTCTGGCTGCTCTGATTCTCGAGAACAAATCTGCACCATATATTCACCGAGAGCTGTTTCATATGGGCGAAGCGAGAAGTCGGGTCCCCTCGTGTTGGATATGGGCTCGCTGTCAAGATAACGGTGTGTCCGATCCAGAGCGGGAGAAACGATGGGCCGAGCTCTTCGATCAGCTGGATCTAAATAAAGACGGGAGGATCGATGCGAATGAGCTGCACACCGGATTAAGCGCCTCTGGGCTCGTTCGCAGTGAGGTGGACGAGGTGGGTCGGTCGGGAAGTTAGTACTTGTTCACCCTAAACATATTCGTTTCTTTGAGTTTGATCTGTAAGGATACACATACAATATCAGGTCGTAACTTAGTACGTCATAAATTTAATTAACTGGGTGTTTTATTTTATTTTTATTTTTTTTGCCATGCTTACTTTTTGCAAGAGTGAATCTTAGAACACTGCTGTGTCTGTGACATGGACAAATTAATCCCGTGTAATGTTTTTAAGAGTTAAACGTCTTTTTCCACAATGCAATATTGACAAACCTCCAGTTTAATTCCGTTGTTTGGGTAGGGAAGACTGGAAAGGGTTGTAACGCAGGGTGCGATGTGACGCCATCGGTCTTAACCAACTGAAGACCGAATCAGTTCTGAACATATAACTTATGAAATCACGAATTAGGCCTATATCATGGTCAATTATTTAATATATTCAATTAATTAATCACATTAATTTAATATATTTAAAAAAAAAAGTTTGAAAAGAAGCAGCTTTATCTTAAGGAGGGAGGGGAGAGATACACCAACGATCTTCTCAGCTGCTCTCTCTATGCATTGAAGTGACTTGCGGCAGGACGCGTTGCAGGCGCCATACCACACAGTGATGCAGCTTGTCAGGATGCTCTCGATGGTGCCTCTGTAGAAGGTGCACATGATGGGGGTCGGGACTCTGGCTCTTCTCAGTTTGCGGAGGAAGTAGAGACGCTGCTGTGCTGTCTTGGTCAGTGCTGCTGTGTTTTCAGTGCAGAAGAGGTCCTCTGTGATGTGCACACCCAGGAACTGAGTGCTGCTCACTCTCTCCACAGATGGTCAGAGGAACATGCTGAGTGTGTACTCTCCTGAAGTCAACAACAATCTCCTTCGTCTTCTCCACAGAGAGACTGCACCACCCAGCCAGGCAGCTCACCTCGCTCCTGTAGTTTGTCTCATCTCTGTTGCTAATGAGACCCACTATAGTTGTGATGATGAAATACTTTTCCTCTGCATGTTCAAGTTCAAGAATTATAGCTGCCTGGATGCAAGGAGTTGAAATTGTAAAAAAAAGTTTTTAGAGTTTAACATTGGATATTGAACCATATTTAGGATATATAACAACAATTATTTGTAGTAGTAAATTTGATTAACATAGTAAGCTTGATTACTAAAACTGTTACCTAAACTGTTCCACAAACATCCATGTTTTCTATTAGTATCACAGCCCCACTATTGGTTGTGTGGTAGGTCTAACACAGCATATTTTGTATTTAACATTAATTTACACTGTTTAGGCATAGGTTGAACATTTATTTCAAAATACTATGAAGCATATAACTATGCATATGGAATCATCATATTAAAGTTTGAGGTATATACCGCAAAATAACACTGAGGTACAGCTGTTAGAACAAAATGTGTTACAACACTCCCCAGACCCCCTTGCTATTTTAGAAAGTGATGTCACAGGTGGTGCAATCATAAACAGCAGAAATAAATCTGCACCACTGGTTTAAGCTGCTTGAGTGGAGGACTGTAAGTGCTATTGATGGACTGCAAGTATACTTGATCTACAGTGTATTTACTGTTATACTTTTGTATAGTCCCCTGATCTGAACCCGAGCGGTGTTCTGTTATTGGATTTCTGTGCTAACCACGGTTTGTCCATAACGAACACCATGTTCAAGCATTAGGGTGTCCATCAGTGCACGTGGCACCAGGACACCCTAGGCCGGAGGTCGATGATCGACTTTGTAGTTGTGTCATCAGACCTTCGGCCATATGTCTTGGACACCTGGGTGAAGAGAGGGGCGGAGCCATCAACTGATCACCACCTGGTTGTGAGTTGGATCCGATGGCGGGGGAGGAAGCTGGACAGACTCGGCAGACCCAAACGTACTGTGAGGGTCTGTTGGGAACGTTTGGCCGAGCCCCCTGTCAGAGAGATCTTCAACTCCCACCTCCGGCAGAGCTTCAACCGGATCCCAAGGGAGTCTGGAGATATTGAGTCCGAGTGGACCATGTTCTCCACCTCCATTGTCGCTGCGGCTGCTCGGAGCTGTGGCCGTAAGGTCTCCGGTGCCGGTCGAGGTGGCAATCCCCGAACCCGGTGGTGGACACCGGAAGTAAGGGATGCCGTCAAGCTGAAGAAGGAGTCCTATCGGACCTGGATGGCTTGTGGGACTCCGGAGCAGCTGACATGTACCGGCAGGCCAAGCGGACTGCAGCCCGGGTAGTCGTGGAGGCAAAAAATCGGGCCTGGGAGGAGTTCGGTGAGGCCATGAAGAAAGACTATCGGTTGGCCTCGAAGAGATTCTGGCAAACCGTTCGACGCCTCAGGAGGGGGAAGCAGTGCCCTACCAACACTGTTTACAGTTGAGATGGGCACCTGTTGACCTCAACTGGGGATATCGTCGGGCGGTGGAAGGAATACTTCGCGGATCTCCTCAATCCCACTGACTTGTCTTCCAATGAGGAGGCAGTGGCTGGGGACACGGAGGAGGACTCGTCCATCACCCGGGCTGAAGTCACTGAGGTAGTTAAAAAGCTCCTCGGTGGCAAGGCACCAGGGGTGGATGAGATCCGCCCTGAGTACCTCAAGTCTCTGGATGTTGTGGGGCTGTCTTGGCTGACACGCCTCTGCAACATCGCATGGCGGTTGGGGACAGTACCTCTGGACTGGCAGACCAGGGTGGTGGTCCCTCTTTTCCAGAAGGGGGACCGGAGAGTGTGTTCCAACTATAGGGAGATCACACTTCTCAGCCTCCCCGGGAAAGTCTATGCCAGGGTACTGGAGAGGACAATTTGGTCGATAGTGGAACCTCGGATTCAGAAGGAACAGTGTGGTTTTTGTCCCGGTCGTGGAACACTGGAGCAGCTCTATACCCTTTCCAGGGTGCTGGAGGGTTCATGGGAGTTTGCCCAACCAGTCCACATGTGTTTTGTGGATTTGGAGAAGGCATTCGACCGTGTCCCTTGGGCATCCTGTGGAGAGTGCTCTGGGAGTATGGGGTCGGCGGCCCCCTGCTTAGGGCTGTTTGGTCCCTGTACGATCGGAGCAAGAGCTTGGTTCGCATTGCCGGCAGTAAGTCAGACCTGTTCCCGGTGCATGTTGGACTCTGGCAGGGCTGCCCTTTGTCACCGGTTCTGTTCATAATTTTTATGGACAGGAATTCTAGGCGCAGCCAAGGGCCGGAGAGTGTCCGGTTTGGGGACCATACGATTTCATCGCTGCTTTTTGCGGATGATGTTGTCGTGTTGGCCTCCTCAGACCAGGACCTTCAGCGTGCACTGGGACGGTTTGCAGCCGAGTGTGAAGCGGCTGGGATGAGAATCAGCACCTCCAAGTCCGAGGCAATGGTTCTCAGTCGGAAAAGGGAGGATTGCCCACTTCAGGTTGGTGGAGAGTTCCTGCCTCAAGTGGAGGAGTTCAGGTATCTTGGGGTCTTGTTCACAAGTGAGGGAAGGATGGAACGGGAGATTGACAGACGGATCGGTGCAGCTTCTGCAGTAATGCCGTCGCTGTACCAGTCTGTCGTGGTGAAGAAGGAGCTGAGCTGTAAGGCAAAGCTCTCGATTTTCCGGTCAATCTACGTTCCTACTCTCACCTATGGTCATGAGCTGTGGGTCATGACTGAAAGGACAAGATCCCGGATACAGGCGACCGAAAAGAGCTTTCTCCGTAGGGTGGCTGGGCGCTCCCATAGAGATAGGGTGAGAAGCTTGGTCACTCGGGAGGAGCTCAGAGTAGAGCCGTTGCTCCTCCACATCGAGAGGAGCCAGCTGAGGTGGCTCGGGTATCTATTTCGGATGCCTCCTGGACGCCTTCCCAGGGAGGTGTTCCAGGCATGTCCCACCGGGAGGAGGCCCCGGGGAAGACCTAGGACAGCCTGGAGGGACTGTGTCTCCTGGCTGGCCAGGGAATGCCTCGGGGCTCCCCCGGAAGAGCTGGAGGAAGTGGCTAGGGAGAGGGAAGTCTGGGCGTCTCTGCTTAGACTGTTGCCCCCGCGACCCGGCCCCGTATAAGCGGAAGATGATGGATGGATGGACTTTTGTATAGTCTACTCTGTATAGTTGTATTTGTTTCCACAGAAACCTAGGTCTCATATGATGATTAAGACCTTATCACACACACACACATACACACACACACACACACACACACACACACACAGTTTAGCAACATTTACATTTTTCAGTCACGACTTACAAGACTATTACTTCAGCAGGTAGCTATGGATGCTGAGATGAAACCATGAAAGTGCCATTATGAACGTAACATGGAGATATTCAAATTTCTTTGGGGAGAGTGACACTATGTGCCAGTGGTACGTGTGTGCTGTTGGGTTGTGTGACTGTTAGTCCTGTGCTGTGATGAAAGAGGAGAGATTAGCTCTAGTTCACAATGTATTCGCGACTGGATTCGCCAGACTGCTGACAGGGCTTTGCACACAGAAACCTTGCATCCATAAGCTTGGAGCAATGCCTTCTCTCTCTCCTTTTTGTTTTCTGTTTGTTTTTCTTTGTTCCTCACTCTACATAGGCATGGGTACAGTTAAATAAAGTTCACATATAAATCCTCCAACCCCCACATTCATGCTCTCAAACTTGCACTTTTCTCTTCCTCCACCTCTTAGATCATACGTGTTAGTGACACCAATCATGATGGCCAGCTGGACATTAAGGAGTTCACACAGTATCTGCGCACACACGAGAAAGAGCTTAGACTCATGTTCCGCAGCCTGGATCACAACAACGATGGTCTGTATGATCTTTTCATGCATTATAATCTTACCACACAACATCACTGTAACTGTGCCCTCATAATACTTCCCTCAAAATACACTTTTGCACTTTGCATGATTGCTTTTAAAGTGTTTGAGAGATAAATCAGAACCTTTGTGCTTCTCGTCTTGTAGTATATGCCATTATACCGTTCATAAGTTTGGGGTCAGGAAGTTTTCTTTTGTTAGATAAATTATTTTTATTATTATTTTTAGCAAGGATGCATTGAAGTGATCAAAAAGGACAGTAGAGAAATTTGTAATTTTATAATGTTACAAAAGACTTCTATTTAAGAATAAATGTTGTCCTTCTGAACTAAAAAAAAAAGTATCATGGTTTCCACAAAAATATTAAGCAGCACAACTGCTTTCAACACTGATGATAACAAGAAATGTTTCTTTAGCAGCAAAACAGCATATTAGAATGATTTCTGAAGGATCATGTGACACTGAAGACTGGAGTAATGATGCTGAAATTTCAGCTTCGCCATCACAGGAATAGATTACATTTTAAATATTAAAATAGAAAACAGTTGTTTTAAATTGTACTTATATTTTACAAAATTTTCATTCAGTAAATTGCAGGTTTGGTGAGCACAAGAGACTTCTGTCAAAAACATTTAAAAACTTTTTGAACGATAGTGCATCTTTTGCTGCCAATGTACAAAATAAGCATTCAAATGTTTTATGACCTCAGGTCACATAGATGTTGCAGAAATCCAGCTCTCCTTGCGCAGCCTCGGATTGAACGTATCTACAGAGCAGGCCTCCAGAATCCTGCAGAGGTTAGAGCACTTCAGCTTTTCACAAAACACTGTTTTTATTTTTTGTAGTACTTCATGTCTCACACACATTTAACTCCCACTCTTGCTGTGCTTTCAAAGGAGTTTGAGATGTTGCTGTGAAGAACCCACATGTTGAGTCACACATACTTTCAATAGCCATAGAAAAAGCTTGTTTTAACTATTTTATATTCCCTTTGTGTGTCAGCATAGACAGAGACGGTACTATGACCATTGACTGGAACGAGTGGCGGGACCACTTCCTGTTTAACCCCTTGCACAATATGGAGGACATCGCCCACTACTGGAAACATTCTCTGGTTCACTTCCAGCTCTTTTCAGAACTTAGATTGTAGGCCTGGCATTCACAGATATTTTAGAATGTAAAATGAGCTGTTCATTAAACCTTTGATGTATGTGTTTCAGATGTTTGACATTGGGGAGCAGCTGACTGTGCCGGATGAGTTCTCGGAGAAAGAGCGGCGTTCAGGTGTGGTGTGGAGACAGCTAGTGGCCGGGGCAATGGCAGGAGCCGTCTCGCGAACGGGAACTGCTCCTCTCGACCGTCTTAAAGTTTTTCTTCAGGTTCAGTCAACTCTTAAAAGTGTTTGATTAAAGCTTTATTGTCTCTATCAATCATTGTTGTATCAAACAAACAGAAGTAAATAAATCTTACGTTGCCAGTGTAATCTGAGTGGGTTTCTAATAGGTCCATGGCTCCAGTGGTGTGAGTTTGTTGGGTGGTTTGCGGGGAATGGTGCAGGAAGGGGGATTGAGGTCCCTTTGGAGAGGCAATGGCACCAATGTCCTCAAAATTGCCCCAGAATCAGCTATCAAATTCATGGCTTATGAGCAGGTGAATAAACCAGAATCCAGTAGCTACTCTGTTTTTCTCAAGGCCTGAGTGGCAGACTGTCTAATGTAAGTTAACAATAATAAATGTCTTGTGTAGATCAAATGGCTGATCAGAGGCAGTAAGGAGGGTGGCTCTCTAAGAGTTCAGGAACGCTTCATTGCTGGTTCACTGGCAGGAGCTACAGCTCAGACCATCATCTACCCCATGGAGGTGAGAGAGGAGGTGGAGGAGACATGAAGAGATTAGAATTTCCTGAGGGAATCCTTGGCCAATTAGCCTTCCGGGTTAGCCTACAAATTTACGTCATGACTAAATAGCTCTATAAAGATAAGACCTGAAGAATTCAGTGGCTTTACGTCTGTACTTATCGTCTTTTTTTATCGTAAGCACTTCTACAGATAGTAGCTGGTTATAAACAGAAAGATCTGTCCCAGTCTTCAAAAAAAAAAACTTCAGAATAAGCTGTCAAGCTGATGTCTCTTAATTATAATTTTATTTACAATTATGGATTGACATTAGAACCTGTTTTCAACACTGATAATAAGAAATGTTTCTGAAGGAACGTGACTCTGTAAACAGGAGTAATGACAATTCAGCTTTGCCATCACATTAATAAATTACATTTTAAAACAGAAACGGTTTATTTGAAATGGTATTATTATTTAAAATGTTTAATGTTTTAAAAATAACTTAATAAATAAAAATCAAACAGACTCCAAACTTATGGAATGGTAGGGTAAATTAAAATACAGTATAATGGATATGTCCAAGTGCATTGTGTTTCTTCTATGTTGATTACTGCAGAAAATAATTAAAACTTCTGGTTGGCATTTTGACAAGTAAAAAATGGGTTAAGACACTTACAATGGTGAGGCAATAAATGATAAAATAAACACTTTTTTAACTGCAATACATAAATATTATGCATGATGTAGTAATATTGATATCTGGATGATTTGGATTATCAAATGAAATCCTGTATTGTACCTGGAATGTTCCTTTTTCTGGCTGTAAAAGTATCTGTTATCTCAAGTAATGTTCATAGCTGCTAACAAATACCAGACAATTATGTAACAGGGGAAGTTGTTGTTTAACAAAAGTTGTTCCTAATTGCTGTTTGCCTTTTAACACGTTAATGCACAAAAAAATAGTAAAAAATGAGCTGGGCCTGGTTGACAAGTACACATACAGATTGTCTTTTATATTCCTGGTAGATTTAAATGCATTTCTGGCTTCTAATGGTGTATTTAATGAGGAAGATCAGCATCACATTTCGGAAGCCAAGTCCTCCATTTATTTGTGCTAGAAGGAGCTGCTGCGGCTTGAAGTTACCAGTGACCTCCAGATTTATATTGCTCTATACTCTCTATATTTTTATTCTATTCCTAATTGCTTCCCAGGTGTTGAAGACACGTCTGACCCTCCGGAAGACAGGACAATATGCTGGCATGGCAGACTGTGCCAAACAGATACTGCGTAAAGAAGGAGTGCGCGCGTTCTACAAAGGCTATGTACCCAACACACTTGGAATCATCCCGTATGCTGGCATTGATCTGGCTGTCTATGAGGTATGGCTGTGTGCGTGTATTTTAACACATATAAGTGTTTGCGAATCCCTGCTGTCACAGTCAAGCTCTGGGAATTCATCATCCTCAGTTGCAGTGGTTTGTTAAATGATATGTTATGTATTTATGTTGTTGTGTTCTATGTTCTCCTCCTACAACTCACAGATCTTTTAAAATCTGTTAACCCCATGTCATTCTTTCCCATATAGCAAAAAAACTAAACAAAACAGCAACAACAGCAAAAAACATTTGGCCAAGGATGCATTAAGTTGATTAAAAGTGAAAATTAAAACATTTTTAATGTTACAAAGGATTTATATTTTAAATAATTGCTGTTTTTGAATTCTCAACTCATTAATGAATCCTGAAAAAAGTACAATGGTTTCCACTTAAATATTAAGCAGCACTAGTCTAGTCACTAGTTAAAGGATCATGTGACACTGAAGTCAATGCAAGGAAATTAATTAAAACATACTAAAGTAATATACATATACAAAAATAGAAAAAGTAATAATAGTAATAACAGTTCACAATATGTTTTGTTTTATTTTTTTATGTCAAATTAATGCAGCCTTGGTGAGCATAAGAGACTTATTTTGAAAACATAAAAAAATCTTTCTGACCCCAATCTTTTGAAAGATAGTTTATTGTGCATAGCATGACTGCTTTCAAATTGAATATATATTTGTATAGATCTTCAAATGCCAAAATATATTGAATACATCTAATTTTAAAATGCATTTTGAGTAAATGCAAAATGCTTTTTTTTTTATGTATGTTTTGGACAGTGTAAATAATTTTTTAGGATTAAAATATTTTCTTTATAATTGCCAAAACTCCTCCACAACTCAAATGTGTCAAAAATAAATGTATGCTAATATCTTTTACATCTATATTAACAATATATTTTTGGAAATGTTTTGTATATTTTTACAAATATTTAAAAATATATCTAAAATATATATTGCTCTTTTCTGTGGGTTATTTCAACAGACTCTAAAGAATGCTTGGCTACAGCGGTACTGCATGGGCTCGGCTGATCCTGGCGTCCTGGTGCTTCTTGGATGTGGCACTGTGTCCAGCACCTGTGGGCAGCTGGCTAGTTACCCGCTGGCTTTAATCCGCACACGCATGCAGGCTCAGGGTGAGCGAGACCAAACAGATTCACAGAATCCCATTGCATCTCATTCTGCTTGTTTTGTGATTCTTTATGAAAAACAATATGTTCACAACAATGAAAACATTGGGAATGCAAATGAAACGATAACCTCACACCTCCTCCTCCCTTTCTTCTTGAAAGCCTCAGCAGATGGTGCTCCTCAGCTCACGATGGTTGGCCAGTTCAAGCACATTGTGTCCCATGAAGGCGTTCCTGGACTTTACCGTGGCATTGCCCCCAATTTCCTCAAAGTCATTCCTGCTGTTAGCATCTCTTATGTGGTTTATGAGCATATGAAGAAAGCACTGGGAGTGGGATCTTAAACTAAGACAGAATCAGAATGAAAAAAGAAAGAAAATTGCTCCGGCTTTAAAAAGAGGACGATGAAACTTCTGGACCTCATAAGGAGAGTGTTAGGGAGGCACAGAGGACCCCTAGAGAACAGAATAAGTAAGACATAGTCAATGAATGTCCTAAAAACCTCTAAATCGTATGCAATCACATTCCCATGGCAATTTATACTTTAATAGGATGGACAGATAGCTTTGGGCTGAGTATATACAGAGTGTTTCTCTGTGACTGGCAGCTCTCTGGTTTATTGTACACTGTTTACCTGCTGTTTCACATAAATAACTTCTTATCTGCAAAGGTGGACACCACTGAATAGTACTTATTTTTACAAGGAATGTGATGTAATTCCCGTGGTGATAAATGTGGGGTGATTGTGTAATCAAAGATACCTAAAGACAGGGAGTGCTGGTGACATTGGGCCTATTGGAGTATTTGCAGGAAGATTAACATATATATATATTTATTTTAAATGAAAATTAAAGTTTCCCTTCTAAAACTGACCAAAATGTCGAAGAAGGTGTATTAATGCACACATGGGAATGGCATACTTTAAATAGCGTCTTCTGACTGATGTTTCATAACAATTACAAATGATTTATAACTGGTCAAGAATGTTTCAGCAGGGATTTACAATGTTGTACAGCTCATATATTTTTGTAAAGGTCAGTGAGAGGTAAGCATGTTATTTGCTACACTTTAATGATCAAAGGATTTGTACTGTTAATTTGATTGTAGAATTTATATCTTAAACTGACTTGAGATGTTATTATATGACATCTATGCTGCTTTGCTACCTTTTTACAGTTTGAGCCTTTTCTGATATTTCAGTCTTCGTTATTAAAGTGTAGAATGAAATACAGGATTTAGTGTTAAAATAGTAAATTATATAAATAACTGCCTTGAACAACTTGCAAATGGGGCATCGACAAGGGTATTAGATGAAAAGGGGAGTTTATTATTAAATTTGGATACTTTGTGTTTATTAAGGAATTTGCTGTGGTGAATGCTAAATAATGTGTCTGAAAGTAATTTCTAAATCTATACACAAAGGGCGTTTGACCCACAATGTAGTGCATGAAAGTAAGTGATCTAAGTAGTTTCGCAATTTGCATGTTTTACGTGTTTCAAAATCTCTAATCAATATCAGAAATATGCAAAGCACTGTTATATTTAAAGTTGACAAGAAATGTGTTTAACATGAATCATAACTGCTGCTACCTGACTCTGTTTATCTGAAACACATTATTCATATGTTTTTAATCAGTTGAACTGGGGTGTATTTCCCAAAAGCAACTATGGTCGCAAGTTCCGGCATTACCAATATCTTTCAGTGGAACTAACTACCATAGTAAGCTAACGATACTTTTGGGAAACGCACCCCTGTTTAGATGCATCTGATGCAGATTTTGCTGAATCTGAATATAAAAATGCCTGCCTTTAATTTTGAGTATGAAATATGGTTTTGGTTATAAATACTGTTTGCATGAATTTATTTGAGAAATGGCTTAGAAAGTAATTCATATTTTATATATATATATATATATACATATATATATATATATATACATATATATATATATATACATATATATATATATATACATATATAATAAATAACCTCTGGAGATTGTATTTAGGAATTGATGTAGTTGTTTTATTTATTTGTATTTTTATTTTTCGCTTGAATGCATTGCATTGAGAGTAGTGTGCCTTGAAATGCTGTATTCATTTGCTAAAATGTGCATACTGTTTTTATTGAGCCAATCTGGCAATGATTTCCTGCTGCTTTTATGTATGATACAGAAAAAATTATAATAATAAGGTTATTAAATACCAAATAAACTTTCATTTACTGTCAATTACTGTCATTTATCTTTACTTTTTACTTGATTTTTATTAAACCTTTAAACACGCTGAGCTTTATAAAGTTAAAATCCCATTAAAAAGGATTAATGTGTTAATGTGCAGTCATGCAGAATTATGAATGAATGAATGAATAAATTAAGTCAAGTATTAAGAAAAGCTTATTTTGTTTATTTATTTTAGTACTGTCAAATGATTAATCGCATCCAAAATAAGTTTTTGTTTACATAATATGTGTGTGTACTTTGTATATTTGTTATGTATAAAGACACACACATACAGTGTATATTATGAAAATATTTACATGTACAAGTATAATTATATTATACAAATTCATATTATATATAAATATATTTAATGTATAAAACAATCTGAAATATATACATGCATCTGTGTATATTTATATATGCATAATAAATATACACAAAACACACACACACACACACACACACACACACACACACACACACACATATATATATATATATATATATATATATATATATATATATATATATATATATATAGGACGCAATTTATCGCGAATAATCTTTTGACGGCATTATTTATTTTCTTTTTTAACTTTTGTTGTCATTCGAACGCCAACCGGTTTCCAAAGTTGTGCACCTCCTGTCCAGTTGGAGGCGGTATTCCTCGTGAGGTGCTGTTGTCAATGCATGGAAGAAGCTGTCGTCATGTCCTATTTTCTCCATTTTAGTTTGGCTAATGTTTTGGTAGGCGTCAGTTTGCTGTTCGCGGAATAGGCTGACAAAATAAATAATGGGGAGAAAAAAGAAGAAGCAGATGAAGCCCTGGTGTTGGTATCCTTCTTTAAAAGCTATCTTACCGTTGTTTAATATTTTTCGAATTGTTTATTAGTAGGGGTTTTCCCACTTCCTGTTTACGAATGGCTAACGCATTGTTCCTCTGATATCAAGGCCTGCGTCCGCACGCATCATTGGCGCTTTCGAATTGGCGTTCTGTCTGAACGTTCTCGAAGAGAAGACCTACCAGTTAATTCACCGTCTTAATGCATCAGATTAACGTTACAATTATTTTATTGTCTCTCTCTATATATGTAGATTAGTTTCACACTTCCGCTAACAAAAATAGACCGTTATGTTGATAATATTCAACAATGAAATATCCAGTAACTAAGTAAGACATTTCCCACTGCAGTAACTCACCTCCTCAGCTTTTTTTTCTTTTTTTTGAAGAGCCAGGATATGCCATTGTATAAAAAAAAAAAAAACTGGAAATGTTTTTTTCTAACTACAAATTAATAATTTTAAAATAAATTCACGTAAAATAAAAACGTTTTGTGAAATTGTGATGATTAATAAAAATTTTTTTGAATATACAAATTTTGCTCTAAAACGTTTTTTAGAAGGTAGAAGTTGTAGGATAAAAAAAATCTTATTCATACTCCTTGTCCAGCAAGTCATTAAAACTTGGAAAAGTCATGGGGCCTTTGAATATGTTTGTAGTCAAAGGCAGGCCTCGGTGAAAACCACTTTACCAGGATATAATAGTGAAAGCATCCTTATGCTGAGAGTGTTGTCAATGTCAAACAGTTAAGTCCCTTCTGCTTGATGTTTTGTTGTTAGTATTTTTTTCTTGTTTATATGACTTTAACAGCAGACTCAGGTACTGTAACAGGGATTTTGATGATGAAAAGATTCTCATTCAGCATCAGAAGGCCAAGCACTTTAAGTGTCACATATGTCACAAGAAGTTATACACTGGTCCTGGTCTGGCCATCCACTGTATGCAGGTATAAATTATACACTTAACATATACATATAAACTCACACACATAGATGTATGTATGTATGCATGTATATATGTATGTGTATATGTATATATATATATATATATGTGTATGTTTAATTTGCTGTATGTTTGTGAATGATTTATTAAAGGTTCACAAAGAAACCATTGATGGTGTCCCTAATGCAATACCGGGAAGGACTGACATAGAGCTGGAGATCTATGGAATGGAGGGTATTCCAGATAAAGACGTGGAGGAGAGGAGACGTATGCTTGAACAAAAAACACAGGGTAGAACATTTAAATTCCAGTTTACTCATCTGTTCTTTTTGTAGCCCAAATAAACCCATAATAACTATATTTTCCTTTTTTTTGGAAACAGATAATCAGAAGAAAAAACAGCAAGATGACTCAGATGAAGATGACGAGGATGAAGAGGCTGGTCCCTCCTTCCAGCAGCCAGCAACAACCGTTCAGCCACAGGGACCCTATGTCCCTATGACCCAACCAGGAATGGCCCCTGTCCCAGCGCCAGGGATGCCACTTGGAAGCTACTCCGGTGTGTTTTGTAATAATACAAAGCACCTCATTTAAGATGTTATGCATAGTAAATGTATTATGTGTTTCTTAAATGATTTCTCTCAAAGGAATGCCCCCAATGATGCCTGGTGTCCATCCGATGATGCCAGGGATGCCTCCTGTCATGCCCAGAATGCCTCCAGGGTAAGAGTCAATAGAATTAGAATGATTTTATTGGTGATTTTTGTGTGTGTGTGTGTGTGTGTGTGTGTGTGTGATTAATCCATGCTTCATGCATTACCAGTTGAAAAATTCCTTCCTGTTATTTTGAACTAATAGCATGATGCCAATGAGTGGGATGATGCCACCTACACATGGGATGCCCCCAATGATGCCTGGCATGCCACCAGGTACAGGAACATTTCAGTTTATCTTTTTATGTATATGACACACATTATGTTTTTTAATGTATTATTTATTTTCTTTTATATTGGTTTGTCATTAAATCTTTGTTCTGCTCAGGATTGCCTCCTCACATGGGTCATCACCCTGGCATACCCCACATGGCTCAGGCCCCTCCTACTACCACCCGGCCAGCTGTGCCTGCCACCACAGTGTCCACGCCACAGCCGAGTGTCTCCAAGCCACTGTTTCCCAGCGCAGGACAGGTATGATGCCTTTTTTCCCTGCATTGAAAAACTAAAGAACCTTTTTGCTGCTTAGAAATTGCTAATAAGTAAATAACAAAGAAATGGCAAGTAACACATTCTATTAACTGCGAAATTTTAAAGTAGAAAGACTGAAAAAGTATTGTCTTGTAAAATGTTACTTTTGTTTTAAAAAACATATGGCATATGAAAGGCATATGAATAAATTTAAATGGTTTATATTTCTCATTACATCACTTTCGGGGACTGATTCAACTCTGGCAATGCAGTATTTTTCTTTGGTATGAGAGTTTTGTTCACCATCAATTATTTGGTTAGGAAAATAGAGCAGTGAAGACCTAAAATAATCTGAAAAACAGGAAAAAAACCAAACATGTAAATGCTTGAATACGACTGTCTCCTCAAACAGATTCAAAATACCTGAATGCAGAAGTTCCATTATGTGTATGTTTACCAGAGCCCTTTTATAAGATCTCTGTTTACACAAGTTTTTCTTGTTATGAACATGCAATTTTATTTATATATGAAATGGTCAGTGGGGGGAGAATATTTACTAAATATTTGCTGAAATAAGGCTCTTCTGACATATATGTCAGCTTTCTTTTTATAGTATGTCATTAAGTCAAAAGCAGCAGTTACACTCTCAGTAGCTCTGGGGGTATTCCAGAAAGCAGGTTATGTGACATTCAGGTACGTGTAAGGGTAAGTAAGAAGATGAACTCAACTTTCGGTTCCAGAAATGGAGGTAACTTTCAAGGTATGCAAGTAGCCTTAGCAGCTTATTTTCTATACATATACTTCTCTGGAGCAGATTCTATTTCAGGCTCAGTTTACTTCAGCGCTTTCAGAGCATGCGTGATCTATTGATGAGACTCCAGTAGGCCTAGCAGATGTGCATAGTATTAAAGGGAAACTCCACCCCAAAATGAAAATTGTCATTAATCACCATGTCGTTCCAAACCTGCAAAAGCTTTGTTCATCTTCGGAACACATAGTAAGATATTTTGGATGAAAACCGGGAGGCCTGTGACTGTCCCATAGACTGCCAAGTAAAATACACTTTCAAGAAAATTCTGAAACACATCATCAGAATAGTCCATCTTCCATCAGTGGTTCAAACGTAACGTTATGAAGCGTCAAGAATAATTTTGCTGCGTATACTCTTTGTGTATTTAGCTTTGATTTAAAAGAAAACAGCGCATCCTTGTGGAGTGGCTGATACAGAAAAGCATATGAAGCATATGTTGATGAAATAAATAAAAATACATGTAATATGTCTTATTACTTAATTAGCATTATACAAACAATGTAAATCTTATTCTCAAAGATAAAAATTTTAATTATCGTATTACCACCAATTAGGTGGTGATTAAGTATGCAAATGACCATTGAATAAAATAAGAAGCAGCATGGCAAGCTTTTTCTTAGCGTCAATTTTCATGGTGACTCTTCGATTCTTCGCCTCTGTTGAGAATGTCTTGCGTGTTAACCGTGAACATACTCTTGAGTTGATTAAACTTACTCCTGGATGCCTTTTTGGAACCAGCATACGTTGAGTAAGCAAGGTTTGGGTTAATCAACCAAGAGTTCAGGGTTCAGTTAACTTTGCTTTCTAGAAAACACCTTGTGACATTATAGTGGTGCTGTCTCCAGTTCTGAATCTTGTGACTGGGGCACTGTAAATGAGAAAGTGTTAAGTGTAAATGTTAAGTGTGTTGTTGTTAGTTTTGGTGAGCAGCAGACATGTCCAGAAACAGCTGAGGGTCTTTATTGTGTGCTCTCTCTCCATCCTGCAGATGGGGACTCGAGCTCCAAGCACAAGCTCAGGCTCCTCCAGTCTGGACAATTTGTCAGCATCCTCTAAACCACTGTCCCAAGTATGCAGTAGCTTGCTGACTCTGTGAAAGAGCTGCTTCATAAAACTATTGATGGCATGTAACAGCAGATTGATGTCAGACTGCCTCCAAGAATAATTGACTTTGCTCTAGAGGAAGTCTGTAGTGCTTTAGAAGAGTTGAAAGAGATTGATTTCAATTGAGACAGAGAATTGATAAACTGCTTAATTCTCTCTTTTAAACTCAAGACTTTCTCTCTTTTCTGGTGTTTAGTTATTTTAAAATCCACCTTCATAGTACTTTTAACTGTATGTAGGCCCCAAAAAGTATTTGGAGACTTGATTTTGATCCACCTAAAGCCTAACAAACCTAGTTTTGTTAGGGATGCACTGATATTAAAATTCAGACTGAATGTTATGGCTGATATTAATTCTAAGCTGTTAAAAAAAAACAACCTAGGAACGGAAATCAGTCCTTTAATTCTACAAATTGACATCACACTTTTAGACTGTACTCTATGAAATTATCAGTGTCTTTAAATATCAGAAAGCTTTGGTAATAAACATTATTTGCAGTTCAGTATTTAATATTGGACAGTAACTGATTTATATCATGCATCTGAAATGTTTGCCTGAAAAGTGTGCTTGTTCTTTATTTTTAGATAAAGTAGATAACAAAACCTTAAATCCAGTTATATTGGCCAAAATGCACCTAAATGCAGAATTGGCTGAATCACTGAATGCATCTGATTTGCCCTTTGGTCTCATTCTGCAGGTCCAACAGGCTGGTTCTGGTGTAGCGGTGAGCTCCTCTGCACCACCTTCTGCTGCTCCCAAACCAACATTCCCAGCTTACACCCAGTCCTCCGCCACTGCTGCGGCCAACACCAGCAGCACTGTGGCCAAACCGGGCACCCCAGTCACAAGTAAGCCTGCCACCCTCACCACCACCAGTGCAACCAGTAAGTTGATCCACCCTGATGAAGATGTATCACTGGTAAGTGGACTTGTTTCTGTGCTTTAACCTTTGCTTTGGAATCGTGCATGCTTTCAGTTGATAAAATACCTGTTTCCACTCCAAACCTGAGACTTTTCTTCTGCTGAACATATATTTGAATAATGCTTTTGTCCATACATTGAAAGTCATTGGCACCAGAACAACACTAGGCCACATGGACTTACTTTCTTCACAAAATCTTTTGTGTTCCACAGAAGACAGAAAGCAAGCAAAAAAGCCCATATTTATGTCTAACCAGTTGGTGCATTTTGCGTTATGTGTTTTACAGGAGGAGTTGCGAGCACAGCTGCCTCGCTACCAGTGTAAAATCCCTAGTGCAGGACAGGCCCATGTGACTTCCCCACCAGCTGCACCAATGGGAGGTGTGTTGCCCCCTCAGCAGGGCATTCCTGCACAACAGCCGGGTGTTAGGCATCCCATGCAAGGTATTTCAAAATAAGAGAATGTCTTGTTACACTACTGTTTAAAGGTTTGGGGGAAGTGAGATATTTAACACTTTAATTCAGCAAGGATGCAATTAAATTGAGTAAAAGTGAGAGTAAATACATTGAAAGTGTTAAAAAGGATTTTTATTTCAAAGAAATTCGGTTTTTTTGATCTTTCTATTCATCAAAAAATCCTGAACAAATAAAGTTTTCAACATAAGAAATGTTTCTTTAGCAGCAAATCAAGATATCAGAAGGATTTTCTGAAGAATCGTGTGGCACTGAAAACTGGAGTAATGACCGCTGAAAATTTTAAAGCATTTTAGAGTATTTTAAAATAGAAAACGCACTTCTAAATAAATAATTCAACTGTCTTACCAACTAACCAGCTTTTGAATGGTAGTGTATATTGGCGAAGAATAACAGTGCAGGATAAAACCAGATCTGAAAACTTTGAATCATTGTTTCACATCTATTTCCTCTCGTGTAGGGCCATATGGTGCTCCGCCGCAGGGAGTTCCTGGGTACGTCCCAGGAGGAATGCCTCCTTACGGTCAAGCCCCACCCATGGTCCCTCCCTTCCAGGCCGCTCCCCCTCGGCCTGCCATTGGCCTGAGACCTTCTGTAATGTCTCCTGGAGGCCGATACTGAAGCGTCACCACTGGTCTTCATTAGGTTTGCTGATTCAACCATTTTACCATCTAGTGGCGTGCTTTACAATCCAGATCAGTAACCGTAACCCTGCTTGCAATGAGGAGATGTGTAGCGCATGGGACATTTAATTATTATTTGGACCTACCCTTTGTTGCAGATCATACAGTCTGGCTTTTCTCTCATGTTTTGTTTAGGTTTTTAGAAGTGTAGTAAATATGGTTCGTATTAATTTGAAGCGACTGGAGTTTCGTACAGCACCTTTATCAAGGCAAGTCACTGTAAATATACTACTGTACTAAAAGTGTGAAGCCTTCGCAGCACCCATATGTGCTGTTGGGCGTCCCGTCCCCAGCGTTGCTTGGTGAGGGCTTCAGATATCGGTCACTGTTGGATTGATTTTTCTAAGTCTGCTTGTCTACATTTACAGTGTTCTCTCTGTAGGGCCAATAACAAAAGGATTGCTGTGAATGCTATCTGTACTGTTCCACTATGACTTGTAATAAACTATTGAAATCTAACGGCTGTTTTTTCATCAGCAAGTAAAGGACAACCTCACAAGGTTTGTACTACAAACTCTCCACACGATGGCTGTTGTTTGTATGAAAGCTGTGTTTGCAGTGTGCTGGAATGTGTTTGTGGGTGAGAGGAAAACTGAAGCATCTGCATCCACGTTTGATGTTCCTACTGGTCCTTTCATATTCTAGTTTGGATTTAAAGGGGTCAAATAATGAGGAATCAAGTTTTCTTCGATATTTTAAGATGAATTAGTTTGTACCATGTCAACTTGATGTAACTGTTAAGGTCTTTGCACACTGAGTCTGAAATTTTCGCAAATTGAAAAATAAATGCGACCATGTTGTATCAATCATGTTTACACACTGCCTCCGAAACCTTTGTCCATCATAAAAAAAATTTGGATCAGGTTATATTTTCTGCATATTCGCATCTGTAGCATGCATTTTGATAGGAAAGGATGGTGAATATGGAAAAACGCATAGACCTCGACAACTCAAAATCATCCTCAGTCCAAAAAGACGGCCATGATAACGTCTCACAACTTCTGACATCAGTGAACAACAGACAAACTAACAATAGAAAACTGGCTGAAGGTCCCTGATTATTTTAGTTTGTGCTGCAACAGAAAGTGACAAGGTGATAAATAAAAAACCAAAACATTACAACTATTTTTGATGGGAAAAAATAGTGTGAATGTATGATGACCCCTTTAAATTTTCAGCTGCTTATGCAAGGACAAATGGCTGCTAGACGAAAAGAAAAACGACCATTCAAAAAGCAGTCTTCCTGAAAATCACAGTATTCTGAGAGAGATTGAAATAATGCTTGTGAACCTGAGAATCATTTACGTCAGGGCTACGGCTCAATACTTGTGGTTTTCAGGAAGAGGCAGGTAAGAAAGTGACTGTAGTTCACTGTGGTTGTTGTCCTAAACTGAGGATTTCTCTTCTCCTTGTAGCATTGCCATGGGACTGGCTGAGGCAGAGTCTCAGTGTTGCCCTGCACAGGCTGAGGCAAGTCTCACATTTTCTCTCTTTACTCTGTGTATTAAGGGAGCCTCGCAGCCATCTGGCTGTTGGGTACAAATGTCCCCAAACTTAGAGCAAGTTTGGTGATGGCCCCCGGGTTTATTCATATTCGGGGAGTTCTCTTAACTAACTCATAGTTTTAGCTAACGTAAAAAAATACACACACGCTTCAAAAAAGTTTGAGGTCAGTAAGATTTGTAATGTTTATTCGGCAAAGATGCATTAAATTGATTAAAAGCGACAGTAAATACAATTATGTTCCAAGATTTTTTTTCCCCTGTTTAATCAATTCTGGGAGAAAAGTTACACTTTTCACAAAATTAAGTAGGACAACTCTTTTCAATATTCATAATAATAATAATAAAAAATGTTTCTTGAGCAGCAAATCCGCATTTCAGAATGATTTGTGAAAGATCATGTGACACTGATGTAATGATGAAGAAAATTCAGCTTGACATCACTGGGATAAATTAAATTTAAAATGTATTCAAATAAAAAGTTACTTTAAATTGCAATTATATTTCAACATTTTTACTGTACTTTGATGAACTAAATACAATCTCAGTGAGTATAAGACTTCTTTTAAAAACATAAAAAAAAAAATCTTGCCAGCCTCAATCTTTTGAATGGAAGTGTATACACAAGTAATATGTTGAGTTGTTTTTAACCACATCTGTGGGAGACTATGATTCTGACTCATCTCTCAGTTTGTAAGAAACAAATGGGAAATGGATACGCATGAATTAAAATGAAAGTTTGTCAGTTATTCAAACTTAGCCTTTAGAAAAAGCAACTTGCTCATAAGCATGACACATTAGCATTATACTTGGTGTGCTAACCAAATGTATTTGTGCAGCTACATGGAGTGGATGTCTGTAAACTGCACCACAAGAATTATGTTCATAAAACACAAGCACTGCATATTACAAACTGAAAGATGAGGTTAAAGCCTCAAGATTCTTTCCCTGAGCATTGTTGAAAATCCAGAATATTAATTCAAATCTGTGGTAAGATTTATATATATATATATATATATATATATATATATATATATATATATATATATATATATATAATGTATGTGTGTGTGTGTGTGTGTGTATGCTGTTAATACATCATAGAAGTTTCATAATAAGAAATAATATAGTTGAGCAGTAGCACTGAGGAGTAATGTCTAATTTGTTTAACAAGCTCTTCTTTTGGTTTTGGAAAAGGTTGGCATGTTTCTTGGAACTGATGGTGTGTTTGATGATGGATTTCTGTCCACAGTTTGGCGTTGAAATCAATCAACTAGGTTTCATTTAGCATCTAGCCAAATGTATGAATCAGGTTGTGTTTTTTTTTAAATTACTGTCTGTGAGTAGTTTGTGGTTGTTTCTTTTATCTGCCCAGTTGCTACTGTTCATTTACTCTTGATTTATTTATTTTTTACAAAAATGTAATTCAGGACCCTCTTTAGAGGTCAGACTGAGTAGGTATAATTACTCAGGATTTGTACATCTCTGTTTACCTGGTGTTGATGGGTAGAGATTTGGTAAAATACAAGTCATTGCTTTCATGTTCACTGTCAAATAGTTCTTTGCCCGAGTAAGTCGACTGGTAAGTTTACGACTTGTATGTGAATCAGCAGTCCTTGTTCTCTAAATCATTAATCCTTTTACTTTTTACAGGAAAAACTTTGTGTTTTGTTTCAGAGTTTGAAATAAAATGAGCTTATGATCTGTCCATTGTTTTTGTATTTCTTTGCAGTAGAGTGCAGAGTTTCCTTTTCCTTTTGTGCGGTCTAAAAATAATAAAAGCTGAGATAAAACCAATGACTTGGATTCGTTGTATATTTGGTCATACACGTATATTAGTTCAAAGAAAAAATTGAAAGAGAAGTTCCATAAGTGCTTTAAATATTGTCATTTAAATGTCAGGGCTACAAATAAATCCAGAGAACGAAATCATTAGGGAAACTTCACTCACTAAGCATTAAAACACAAAAACAGACATATGTCTGCTGAACTTCCTGTGCATTGGGTGGAGCTCTGTGGAGATGAAAAGAGAGCTGTGATAGTAGTGAGTGTGTGCAGCACAAGCAATGATTTGAGGAGACGTGTAACTTGTCTTGGATATTTAAAAACATTTCATAAACTCACCATGAGAGCCTGTCTATTCCTTTGGATTTTATGGGATCAGACTTTAGGTATGTCACTCTGAACAATGTTTTGTGTGTGTGTTTGTGCTGTAGCTCTTTTCAATAAAGCTCTTGATAGAAGCTCAGTTCATTTTACTAGAAAAAAAATGTCAGAACCTGAGTAAGTCACAAATCATTGTGTCCGGTATCTTAATTCAATTTTGTTTTAAAGGGATAGTTCACCCAAAAATGAAAATTTGATGTTTATCTGCTTACCCCCAGGGCATCCACGATGTAGGTGACTTTGTTTCTTCAGCAGAAAACAAACAGATTTTTTAAAAAAAATTTTTCACTCAAACCATTGCAGTCTGTCAGTCTTATAATGTAAGTGGATGGGAATCACGGCTAAAACGTACAATAAATCAAAAACAAAAAAACATATGACCAAATGATGTGTGAAGACACAAAACCGTTGGTCTGTACAGGAAACTTTGTTTTTTATTATTATTTAAAAAAAATTCTCTCTTATTCAGTTCTAGTTCTACTGAAGAAACAAAGTCACCTACATCTTGTATGTCCTGGGGGTCAGCAGATAAACATCACATTTACATTTTTATGTGAACTATCTTTTGCTATCGTAACTAACTTTTTAAAATATTTTATCAAGACTTTTCAGCATCTGAAGATTTGCATTACATCCAAAGGCTTGAGGGTGAATCGGTGGACATAGATTGTGTTGCAGAAGCAAGTAAACCCCGCCCAGCGCTTCTGCACCTGAGACGAAGGTTTGCTCCTTCAGAGAGTCTGTTGAACATCTCCGAAGATAACGTCGTGAGAGCAGATCCAGAGATTGAGGGACGAATCAGTATCTCTGGACAGCTTAAGTTATTCACTGTTACTCTGACTCTTTCTCATTTAACAGCCACAGACACGGGGCTTTATTTCTGCGATTTCTCAGGAAATCCATCAGATCCGCTCCCGGCGAACACAGCTCTCTTTCTGCTTGTAAAAGCGCCAGGTTGGTGGATGCGTTGATTTCAGACACATGTAGGTCTAAAAGGCGTAAATGACCTATATCACATTTAATTTTTTAATTAAAAATCAAGAAAGATTAGAAATCATACAATAAACGCAATGCGATAAATACTGCGATCCATTACCATTAGACCAGCTTCAATGTTAAAGACCAGAATAAATGCTTTAATAAGAGAAGCACACGTTCCGTAATATTATCAATAAAACTACACTGACACCAAGAGGTGAGACCAAAACCAATTCAACAATAAACTAAGGCCTAGTCCACACGGACACGGGTATTTTTATAACCGGAGTTCTTCCTCCTGCGTTAAAAAAAAAATCCCGTCCACATGAAAACGCAAAAACATGCTATCAAGCGCTGTCAAGAGCATGCCACACCAGCAGGCGGCGATATAACCCAAATTGTAAAGTCACCTTGGCCAATCAGAAGCAGTCAGCGGCGCACAATCTGACGTCAAACACAGCGGATAACGGCGCACACTCTGACGTTGAAAGGCAAAAACCCCGGTTATACTGTCCACACGACAACACTGCAACCGGCGTTTCTGAAAATGCTCACCCTGGCTGTAGTTTTCAAAAATGTTCGGTTTCGGTGCCCTGAAACTGCGTTTTCGTGTGGACGAAAGGCCGAACCGCGTAAAAAAAGTCACGGTTATTAAAATACCCATGTCCGTGTGGACAGGGCCTAACTCGAACCCAATAACATCACTGTTTGCCTTCTGTAGATCTGCTTACGGTGGCCGAGAGAGCTCAACACGCTGCAACTTAAGATAACACATGCAAATTGAAAAAACATCAGCAAATGCAAATCCTCACAACACATGCATACAACGAAACGCCTGCTAATACTTTACAACACATGCAAATTAAGAAACGCTGCAAATCCTCACAGCACATGCACATTAAGAAACAATTAATGAAGCATTGCAAATTTATTTTCATTAACCTTGAAATTATATTTAGCTGAGGATATAAAAAGTTAGCCATCTTAATTAACGTTTTACATTTAATCATGTAATTATTCAGCTTATTTAGGCTAATAATATCCAAAAGATAAAGGAATCATGGTGTTTAAAAAAACACCATGAAAAAAAAACCTCACCTTTCAGTTCACCAACAACTCCACTGACCAGTAGCCACTGCACGATAAGCAAATCAAAGCCGGGTCCGACACTTTTTGAGGTCTCCTTGAAACATTTCCATTGTGGTCAGTGCTATTTGCAGCGTGTTTCGTTATATGCATGTGTTGTGAGGATTTGCAGCATTTTCTTAATATACATGTGTTGTGAAGGATTTGCAGAGCGTTTCGTTATATGCATGTGTTGTGATGATTTGCAGTGTTTCTTAGTATGCATGTGTTGTGAAGGATTTGCAGAGCGTTTCGTTATATGCATGTGTTGTGATGATTTGCAGTGTTTCTTAGTATGCATGTGTTGTAAAGGATTTGCAGCACTTGTGTTGTCAAACTGATGAAGATGTTTTTTTTATTTAATGGTGTTTTTTCAATTTGCATGTGTTATGCAAACTGCAGCGCGTTGAGCTCTCTCGGCCACCGTAGCTTATACCTGAATTCAGTTTGTTTCAAAATAGATGCACTCTGCACTGTTATTAAACTGACTTGAGCTGAATGACACTATTGTGTTAGAGCCAGGTGCGGACTGGCCATCTGGAGCACCGGGACTTTTTCCCGGTGGGCTGCTAGCCAATGTGGGCCGGCCCACCCGGTACACAAATATATATATATATATATATATATTTTTTTTTTTTTTTAATTGACGGAAATCATAATATTACATCTCTTTTCTACGCAAATGGATGAGTGAGTCGATCGCGCAGCCAACAAGCGCGTTTTCGTCTAATTTAGAGAGAGACAGATTCATCTGGTACAGCGAATTTCTCTGAGCAGCAGGCCACTGTATACATTCACTTAAAACATAACCGACTGTGTTTACGAGAATACTTGCAGAGACAATTATTTTGAAATAATTGTGTGTGTATTTGTTCATTCAGAAGTTACGATACCCAAAAGATGAATTAATTCTTTGTACGCGCATTGTCTGAAATGCTGCTCACAGCGCGTGCTTTGAACGAGTGCGCGCAAGCTTCGAACGCGCGCAAATTGTTTAAAAAAGTTGAATCAGCAAGATTTAGAAACAAGTGAAAACGATCAACTACGATACATTTCACCCCTCCAAGCGAGTGAACAACGCGAATTTTAAATCGCTATTCACGATAGCCCGTCGGAAAGAGCAGTGATACATTTTGGAGCCCGACTGCAAAACACAATAGCCCCTGGACGTCGGGCTAGCGATTTTGCGAGCCCTGCACCTCAGATCTATCCAGTTTGTGAACCACTGGTTTCCACAATGTTTTCGTTAAACAAAATAAATGATTATTTTAAAAGATTTACTCAAGAAAACGTAAAAAGAAAAGATTTTACACGAATCGGATCATGAACTTATTTTACCGCATATTCATGCATCTGTTAACTGAATGCAAAGTGTGAGTTCTAGGAGAATGTTTGTCTCGTGATGAACATGTATCGCTCACTAGGAGTCGCTAAATGAACAGCTGCAGCACGCAGGTTATCTTTTTTTTTTTTTTTTCAATGGAGGATCAGTTGCCCTATTGGTTAAAATCCCCAAACAGTATACTTAAATATCAAATAAATAAATTACATCAAAACAGGGGCGTTTGCGTTTTGATGTGGTGGGCTGCTGTGGGCCAGAAAGTCCAGGGCCACTTTTTGGTCCCAGTCCGCCCCTGGTTAGAGCTGTCTTATTATGACCCCTTTAAGATTCTAGCTTAATATGTTTAGCTATAGTGATGGAACAATAAGCTCAGATCTGACTCTGAGGACATAATCTGTTTGTTTCAGGTGAGTCGTGCTCCTGTAGGAGGTATTCTCTGCTCATATATTCCATCACAGGAGGAGTGAGTCTGCTCTTACTCTCAGCCATCACTGTCTTTGGGACACATTATGTAAGGTTCACCAACAGCATAGCTTATCACTTCATTTAACATATAACAAGCAATATATAATGTCATTCTTAATGTGAAAACACCCCTCTTACTTGTCCCCAGAAAAAGCCACAAGCTCAACCAGAGCGTCAAAGCACAGCTCCAATTTATGAAGACATGTCAAGTGTGAAAGGAAAAGGAAGCAGTCCTCGGATTTGTCCACCAGACCCTGAAACATCTGCTCCAATGTGGAAGACTATGCTGGAAAACCTCTATGGATCCCCTAATCGGACAAATGTGGAACAGCATCAGGAAAAGGAATTGTCATAAAATTCAGCTTCGTTGTAAATTAAGCTATGCAGTGTATTCATTTGAAGGGTCATGCTAAAGTTTACAAGGAGTAGGGGCTTTTTCTCTTTTTCTATATTTATATTTTTAAATTTTTATTGAGATCTATATATGAAGTAGCTTTCCATTGATGTATGGTTTGTTAGGATTGGACAATATTTGGCAGAGTTACCACTATTTGAATATCTGGAATCTGAGGGTGCAAAAAAAATCTAAATATTGAGAAAATCACCTTTAAAGTTGTCCAAATGAAGTTTTTAGCAATGCATATTACTAATCAAAAATGAAGTTTTGATATATTTACGGTAGAAAATTTACAAAATATCTTCATGGAATAAGATCTTTACTTAATGTCCTAATGATTTCTGGCATAAAAGAAAAATAAATTTTGACCCATACAAATGTATTTTTGGCTATTGCTACAAATACACCTCAGCGACTTAACCAAATGCTCCAGGGTCACACACCTCTCCTGCCTTGTTCTTTTCAGAAACTAAGAAACAAAAGAATTGCAACACCATAAATTATGAAAGCAGAATTAACATACAGTTTCATGTTACAATATTAACATCGTAACGTTATAATTTTATATGCTGAGTCTGGTAATCTCAGCCTGGTCTGTTCTCTGAAAAGTAGACAGTAGTAACATTTGTGGACTTGAACTTGAACTGTGTATTTGAAACAGCATAGCTACCTTCTGATGTTCATTCATGTTTATTCCATGCTTAAATTAGTAGTAAATATTACGTAATAATATTAATCACAAATGTTACATTTTAAAAAGTACAAATGTTCTGTCACCTCAGTTAATAAATGCATAATAACTAACAATTACACTACAATTAAAGAATGTTAATAATATTAATAAACTAAAGTATTTAGATACAATTTTAAAAATGATAAAAAAAGTTCTATTTTACACAAAATGATCAAACTGGGTTGTAGTTCTTCCTTAAAACAGCATTTTCCCAATTCTTCTTTGATCATTTAAAAGTAATTTAAGTAAAGCAGAGTGATACTTTCTGATAATTTATCATGGGCATTTTTTGTGTGTGATCCAAATTGCTACACAAGTCAGTTCGCACTACTAAAAACATTTTTCATTCTATCAGAAGAATACAATGACAGGTTATTAAGCATCCTACATTAACCATATTCATCCTATAGCCCATAACACTGCAGGATACTGCCTCCCATCGGACCAAACCAAATGACCAAAGCAAATGAACTGCAGCCAAGAACAAAAATGCAATTTATTAATTGTTTGAAAGAAGCTCCATAGTTCAAAACATTTTTTTTTTCGGTGCATGTCAACAATCACATTCTATGAGGAGAAAAAGAGAGAGAGAAAACGAAAACATTAAAAGCCGCAGACTTCTTAAAATCTCAGTACAGACATATTCCTTAACATTTAAAATCAAAAGGCAAAAGCAACCCAGTATCTCCATCCACACTTATCCCAGTAACACACACTCTCTCTCACACACACACACACTGAAAGTCATGGGCTACAAAAAAAAATACAAATAAAAACCCCACAGTGCTTCAGAATGAGACTTTCATTGGTTTAGGAATACACAGCATGGTGATGTACTGTACGTAAGAAACATGAAAAATGGGAAATAAGATGGGGTCGGTGGGGGACGGAGACAACAGAGCAAATGAGCACAATAAAAGGACACAGAAAGAATACCTCTAATCCCAATGAGAGATGGGTCACAGAGGCACCCCCACCCCTTGTGCATAGATCATGATCCATATAAACCAGCTTTTTTTCTCTTTCAAATCGATCAAGCTGATACAGGAATCGTAACCCCTGCCCCCAACCCCACTTTTTAATTTCCCATTATGCAAAACCCACCACAAGAGACAGAATGACAAATAGGAAAGAAATAGTAATGCACAATGGTCCTGATTTCAACAGGAAGGGACCTCATGTTAAGAAAATACAATAAAGATTCAAACATACAGCATTTGTATGTTCTTTCACCATCTTTTGAACAATCAAGATCATTGATCATTTTGTTTAAAATGTAAAGCAATTTCAATATAGAGATTTATATATAAAGCACTCCATTTTTTAAAAGTTCATTAAGAGTTCATTATTTGGTAAATATGTAACTGCTACGGATTTAGAAACAAATGCATTTTCTTCTTCTGAAATCCATAACCTTCTTCAGTGCTTATGTTTTTTTTTTCTCCTGTTATCCACTTTCTCTAAAAATGAATATTAAATGGCGTGGAGTTGGTACTCTGGAACCCTTGCCTTCCTGAGACATGATCCACTTTTTTGTGTGTGTAAGATAGTGAACATTTGTCTTCTTTCTTTTTTTTTTTTTTGCTTCCAAAAAATAAAAAATAAATAAAAAATACAGGCTTTGATAATCTATGAAAGTAACATTGCCAACATAAATAAAAAACAAAAACATGACAACACTGATCAATCCCAGAGTTCTGCAAGTAGCACAATAATCTTCATTCTGTAAAGTGTTCTGGTTATTCATTTGATGGAAGTATATGTCCTTTAGGATTTTTCTCTTCTCATGACAATCCCATTAAAGAATTTATTTTCCTTGAACTTCAGAAAATCTTGAAATGCTTGTAAACTGTTGGTGGCCTTGCACAAATAAGATACTGAACAAAAACTAGAACAGATATAAACATTATCAACCCAAAAAAAAAAAAAAAAAAAGGAAAGGAAAGGAAACCAGAAATGTAGGCACCACTGAAATGAGTCTTGTGAGAAACTCTTCTCCAGATGTCTATCCAGCTCATCATGATGTAACATCGGGAGTTACAAGTCCCTCTAAATCAATCTATGGCCACAATTCTTCTTCTTCAAAAAAAAATCCCCACATTTCATATATCATTTTTTTTCTGATTATACATCTGAAAAACAAAATGGTGCAATACTCAAAATAATAATTTTCTTAATCATGGATTATTCCAAAATAAAAGCCACTATAAGGTAGATAATAGTACAGATAAAACAACAACAACAAAAAAAAACATGTTTGTTATTTTTCTCAATAAGTCCTTGAGTAAACATTAACACATGAATTGTCACCTTGTCCCCTTAGTACTTTAATATCATGTACGATTAGCTGAATGAGGGGAAGCAGACACTCACTGCAACTCTAATAACAAAGCTAATAACAAATACCATAACAATACTCATCCGAATATATTTTTGACTAGCCAACCAAAGAAAGACAAAAAAAGAAAAAAAAACCCTTAGATGCTGAAATTGAAGCAAAGGCGTAAACAAAGCCACTGTAATCACTAGCATACATTGGTTTGAACGCACTCACACAGGCAAATGAACGCATTCATCCGTCATACAGTACACGCAATCTTGTGCAAACACTCACATACAACCCATGTCACTGCGTTTTTTTTCTTCAGTTTGAACTGATGTTTATCAAAAAGCTTGGAAGTGTATGAATGACAAAACTATTACAAAAAAATGTTTCACATTACATTATTGGCGCTTCTTCTGATTCAAGTATTTGTGTTTTTTCATTTGTATAATTTTGATATGTTTATGCTTTTTATCATCTAGGTAAAATTATGGAGAGAAGGAAACAGGGTTACTCGGGGCCTGAAAACCAAAGTCAAGGTAAATAAACAAAAAGGTAACCAGTTATATACATACACAGGATTTCAGTTGTACATGTATAACAACCAGCATGTGCATATTCTAGCCAGGACCCTAAGAAAGAGGATTCGTGTTTCTTAGAGCTTCTCTCCACCCAGGCCTAGTCCTATAGATAAGTATATGCCCACAGTGGAGGACTGGGCACTTGTTGGCTAGCTAGCTTGTCTGCCAGGCAATCCTCTGGATTTTACACACGGTTTGGACGTTTGTTTTTTATGGTCTCGAGTACAGATTAGACAAAAGGCAGTTAAAAATATATATCTTCAAAAACAGGCAATAGTGATTGTTACTAGTGTCACTCGAGTGTAAAAAAAAAAAAAAAAACCAACACAAAAAGACTTCTAGAAAGGCCTTTTCCCCTTTTAAGACTTGGTATCAACTGTCATGTGCCCCAGGCCTCCTGATACAATAGGTCCATATATGGACCTGGACCTGTTTTAAAAAATGAAAAAAAAAATAATAATAATAATAATCTGCACCATTCCCCTGCTATCGGGTCAGGACAGAATTTAATACCATCAGTACAGCAACCCCAGAGTCATCTGTCTGCCACATCAGGGCATCCAAGGCTTGCAGAGAGAAGCACTTCAGTCAAGAGTGTACTACAGAATTAAAGTTTCCTTTTTTTCAACAATATTAATATAAATCAGACAAAAACCTTTTTTGGTTTAAAAAAGAAAACATGTACCCAAATGTGAACCATATACAGTGCACCTAACCGTTCTGGATTCCCTGTTTAATTGTCAGCAGTCCTCCTAGATATATATATTTGAGACCCGGGAAAAGGTGCTACCTGTCTTGTCTTGGTGCCAACCTGCATTCTGCCTCTCCATCTCCATGTGCTCTTTACACAACCAAACATTAAAACAAATGCCAAGAAATAAGAAGTTCCACTCTGACAGACTCACGTCTAGGTTAAATCTATGATTGAGAATAGTTACATTAGGTTCTCCGAGTCCACTTGCCCACCCATTTAGCATCTTTAAAGCCACATCGGATAATGCAATAACACCCTCCTTGTAAAAATACGATAAAACAGTTTGGGGCTCTCTGAGGCTGCCCTGAGACTGCATGTACATAATGTAAGAGATCATTCAGAGAGTAAACAGTGAGGGCCTGGTCACTGTTTCTTACTTTAGGGGCCACACTGTAAGGAAGCTGCCTTCTCACAATCACCTGGTGAGCTGAAGAGTGGGCTTGGAGAGAACTACAGATTGAAGGCCGTGAACTGCACCTCTCGGTCGGTCTTTGCATAGAAGTGGAGAACCGAGTCTCCGTTATCATTTGCTTTTATTACTGTGAGAAGTGGCGACCAGGTAAAGTAGTGTACTCTGCCTGCCCTTTGTGGTAAGCACCAGTGTGAGTGTGTGGCCCATCGGAGTGGAGGAAAGTGCAGAGGAGAGGCAGAAGACAAACTGAGCACCATCGACCTTACTCTTCGTTTTTGCCACTACGTGCGCTCCATCCTTAAAACAACCCTCGCTACGAGTGATTCGGTATCAATCGCCGCCACCGTTAACGCTGAGGTGTGCCTCTTAATCAGAGTGTTTCTGCATATGCGCAGCAAGAGGGGCTGGTGAGAGCAGCTACCATAGAGACCACTGCATTGACACACACAAATCAAAAAACAATAAAGCGTAAAATAACGACATAACATCAACAACAGCAACGTCGATAACAACAGCAATGTTGACAAAAAAAAACAAAAAAAACTGGCAATTCCAGAAGGAAAAAATCCAAATCGATCATATAAAAAGTACATAAAACGCACCTGTCCACTTCCAGCTAAAGTGATCTTTGCATGAGAGGGAGAAAGAGAGTCTGTGAGAGTGAAGTTGAGACTAGGTCGAGTGCTGGCGCAGTAGTAGTACGTACTGATTGGCCAGGTCTGAAGGAGCCACTGCTCCGGCCCAGGCGTTCTGGCATCTGGTGCGCCGGCCTGGCACAGCGGGTCAAAAGTCAGAGTGTGGGCACCCGAGGCACCACAGCAGATAGGCACTCAATGGCCACACTTATCATACAGGTAGGCAGGGCCTCCAGGGCAGGGGGCCCCGTAGAATCCATTAGAAACATTACAACACATCTAGCATCTCCAGACAAAAAGGCTAATGATTTTGGAGTACTGTAACAGTGATATTTACTCTGATATATATCATCTTAAAGAAAACAAAAACACATGAATGCTTCAGTCTTGGTGCGGCATTGTTGTTTTTTTTTCCTCATCAGACATCCCTTCATTTTGCTACCATTTTCGAAATGTCGGACTTCAAAGTCAAAAGACCATGGAAAGACGAAGAAGAAAGGAAATGGCAAAATCCGTTTAGAGTTCAAAAAGGAGCATGGAGGAGACGTTCGGTAGATTGCTTTTTGTCAGTTTCACAAGTCCATGTGTAATTTGTTGGCATTGAAGTCGGAGCTTGGCGCTCTTGCTAAGTGCTATGAAGAAACCAACGCCTTCTTTGTTCCATACTTTTTGTACCAAATACTACAACAACGAGAAAAAAAAAATGCATTTTGTCTACGGGGTTAGAAGAAACACCTCTTATTTGGTTTGAAGCCCCTGTAGTCACACTTGTCCTTGAGTGTGTAGAGGAAGTGCTTGTGAATGTTTCATCACCATGGGCTTACACACTGAGAGAGTCCTCTTCTGTTCAGTGCCACACTTGGTGGACATGGCAGGAGACAAGTCTTTGATCCCCCCACCGTCCACGGACGAGCTCCTACCATTTCACCGGCAAAAAAGCACTATGTAAAGATGGACGGAAGAGTCTGTGGCATATATTGCACTTCAGACGAACGAAAATGAGGGCTTATGTTTTTTTTTAGAGACCGAGGTTGTTTAGGAAAATAAAGCGTGAACAGAAAGTAGTCCATTTGAAAGTGTTTCCTATACATTTTTTCGTGAGCAGTGGTTAATATATACCTCAGCTGTCCACATGTCCTCTCAGTTTAAGAATAAAAGCCTCAAATGTGCAGAAGCGTCAGATATCTGTCCGTCCTTTCAAGAGTTATGAGGACAGATGGCAACCGAGGGAAACAGGAAGTACGAATGCAAGTATGCTGTGGCTGAGATAGAAACCATGACAGTCCTGGCTCAGAAATGAGAAAATGTGCAATTCTTAAGAGGAGTTTCTTCCGAGTACAAATGGAGTGGGACTGATCAGCAGTTAAGGCTAAAGTTTAGTGCTGTTAATTAATCCAAAGATCCACAAACTGAAAAAAAGCCATGGATCCAGTCTAAAAGATAGGAGTAGGGGAAGTCGGTTTGGAATGATGCACGTTTCTTCAGGGAGTGAGCGATATGCTGTGATTGGGCTGAGAGGATGTGCTCGTGCCAGAGAAATTGTAAAAAAATGGCAGCTTGTCTCATCAGTTCGTAGTAAAATACACTTTCACACTGGTATCAGTTATTAGAGAAAAGTCTCAGTAAAGGTTCTCTTTTAGTCCTTGTTCTTCGTAAGAAGTCTATAGAATACTGTAACCCAAGCCTAATGATCAAAATAACACAAATAAGAAGAGGAAGAAGGTCAGCAGCCTCTAAGCAAGTGTGGCCTCAGCCTCCTGACGTTGATTATCGCCAAATGATTTGCTTGGTTTTTGCTCGTTAAGTTTCATATTTTCCTGCGGTTAGGGGGTTTGACATGGTCACATGGACTCTCCGCTCAGCAGGTCTCCAGGGAGCAGCGTATTGATTGGGGTGGGGCTGCCCACCACTCGGCCGTCCTCAGCACTGGGTGGCCCCCACAGGCTGGAGTACTGTGGTACACCCCCCCACAGCAGCTCGTTGCTCGCCTTTCCACCGGACCCCATCCCGCTCGCTCCTCCTCCTCCAAGACCGCTGCTGTTCCAGTGGCCGATGGGGTGTGTGGCCACCGTCCCTCCGCCCCCCAGCCGTGTTTGATTGGTGCCGGGGTTGGCCTGCCAGCTGGTGGTGGGCGTGAGGGACTGACCCTGTGCAAAGAAGCGGTTTACCTCCTCTTCTCCAGCAAACTCTGCCAGTATAGTGGTGTTTCCCAGAACACACCTGAAAAGCAGATATTTAGAGAAAGGAAACGGATAACTGTGATGATATAGCGAAGATTTATTCTAGAAGACGACGACAATAGTAAAACATTCAACGTACATGTGTAGGGACTTCTGGGCTTTGGCAGCCTCCTCTTTAGAACTGTAGCGCACCACAGCATTGCCCTGCGTCAGGTTGAGATGGAATGTGATGAGCGGGCCGTGTTGCATGCACAGTGTTCGCAGTGTTGAACCATCAATCTAAATGTCACAGAACAGAAAGAGGGTCATATAACACCGCACACAATTAACCAAGAAATTTGAAGTCAGTGAACACTAGGATACCTGCGGTGTGAGGTTTCTCAGAACCAACCAGCTAGTGCTCCTGCTGGAGCTGTCTGTGCTCCACGTGGTACCTACTTAGAGAAAGAAAGAATTCTTTAATGCTGTGATTTACTTTTATAAGGCAGTCCATTATATGTTATAACATTATTGCAACATAGTCTAAGCATTTAAGTACCATGAGCACTACTGTTCAAAAATATATTTATTAAAGAAACTAATAATTGCATGTAATGAATTAAACCTTGCTAATCATCGGGAAGAAGGAGGCGGGAACCGGCGGACAACCAAACAACATTTTAATAAAGCAAAATAAACACAAAACAGCGCACCAGCCCCTCACGGACGACTGGTGCGCGCAAATAAAAACCAAAACACAACTAAAAGCCCAGGCCTGGTCCTCTCTCGTCCTTCACTGTCGTCGCTCCAGTTTTATATCCTTCCATCTCCTACGTGGGACTCGAGACCGGCGGTGGGCCGCAGGTGCCACTGATTTGCCCAATCATTGCCGGCCTCACTCGTGTTCCCACGTCCCTCGGCCCCGCCCCACTCGCCACATAGCATTAATAAGTTTGCATGAAATTGATTAAAAGTGACAGTTAAGACATTTGTAATGCTACAAAAGATTTTTATTAAAAATACAAATTATTTTGAACTATTCAGCAAATAATTTAACACTGGAGCGAAAATGTAATTTTCCAATCACAGGAATAAATTGCATTTTTAAATATATTGAAATAAAATGTTATTTTAAACTACAATAACTTTTTGCAATGCTACTGTCTTTTACTGTATTTTTGATTAAAAAAAATGCAGCCTTGCTGAGCATGAAAAACTGGACCCAAAACTTTTCAGGTATTATAAATTGTTTAATATGTGTAAGGTCACCTCTTTAAACATTTGTTTTTATTAAAATATTAACAATTTTAATATTGGTTCATCCTTTTCTGCCATGATGCTTGACAACCTCTACGATTGTATGGAAAAAAACTAAGTTAACTTTTGAATATTTCAACATCACATTTGTATACAAAATAGTCTGGCAAAAAGTTGCGCTTCAGTTAAATGTCATGAAAGTGTTATCAAGCAACAGCATTGGAATGTTTACTAACAAGCGACATATGCGAGACCACAAAACAGTAAGTTCGCTCAGAATTCTAATCCTTACCCCCACATTTTGACTAGCGTTTACACCAACATAAAAGAATCAAATGACAATTCAACTTCTGTTTCAATACACCCACACCTTTGCCTGAGAATAGCTGCACAAACACACATCCACCTGGGATTAACACTAGAGCCAGCGGGTACATTTTACCCACGTACATAACTACTGTTTTGATACTGCTAAAGAACATATTATTTGACCTTATTATGCCACCGTCTTCACAAAGAAGTGTCTAGAGTCATGAAATGATTATGGCTAGTAAATCAACTATATTTTTGTCCTGTTGTTTTATGGTCTTTTAAATGTAGGCAACACTAATCACTTTTCATTACGTTCAATAACCTAAACAAGCCTGTACTGACAATGAGAATAAGAAGGAAATAAATACATATTTGGGTAGTGTAATATTATAATACAATACAGTGTTTCCCACAGACTTAGATTCTATTTGCGGTGGTGTGGTTTGGGGACCGGGGAAGGGGGGGGGGGGGGGTTAAATTAAATATATATATATATATATATATATGTATGTATATATCATAAATATATCATATATTTTTAGTGACAAGTACACATTTCTATTGCCAACACTTAGTGTCAGATACCTTAAAGGGATAGTTCACCCAAAAATGAAAAATCTATCATCGTTTACTCACCTTCAAGTTGTTCCAAACCTGTATGAGTTTCTTTGTTCTGCTGAACACAAAGGAAGATATTTGGAAGAATGACAGAATCAAACAGATCTCGGCCCCCATTGACTTCCATAGTAGGAAAAAATATATACTATGGTAGTCAATGGAGACCGAGATCTGTTTGGTTACAAACATTCTTCCAAATATCTTCCTTTGTGTTCAGCAGAACAAAGTAACTCATACAGGTTTGGAACAACTTGAGGGTGAGTAAACGATGATAGAATTTTCATTTTTGGGTGAACTATCCCTTTAAAGACATTGCTATGCCATTGCTACACTTTTTATGCTATTACTGCTCCACAGACTTCTTGTTGCAAATTTTGCTCACACACACACACACACACAAACCTGGACCTGGAGATGGACACGCACACACACATACACACACTCACACTCACAAAATTACTGACACACTCAAACACAGGCTCACACACTCAAAAAGACTCACACACACACTCACACCAAACTGGACCTGGAGGTGGACACACACAGACTCTGACACACACACACACACACACACACACACACACACACACAAACCTGGAGATTGAGGTGGACAAAAAGCAACACACACCAACCTGAACCTGGAGATAATAATAATATAATGTCTAGTCTGGTGGCTGTGATATATATAAACCTACCAACGTCCGTTGCCATGATTTTTGGAATTACTGATCGCGAGAGGAAAAAAATGACGTTTTAGTCGCATAACATCGGTTAATGGAAACGCCGTCATTTCGCAATAGTTGTTTATCGATATTTAGGAAAAAAAATACAAAAGTTTTGCGCGAATCTGTAATGGAAACGCGACAGCGCTTAACATAGACTAACTTCTCAGAGTTATGTTGAGCAACAGTGTTCATTACTAACCATTCAACCCCGGATTGATTCTGGAATCTTCACTGGGGGAATAAGCATTAAACACCGGCAACAATCCGTCCTCTAACTAATGCATGCTCATGTTTTGATTCAGATCGTGTTCGAAGAGGAGGGGCTAGTCGTGCGTGCCTCCGTTGTCAGTTTGTGAGAGGGAGGGAGCAAGCAGGGTGCAGCTCTACAATAAAATACAATTGTACCCATATTAAATAGTTTAAAAATCTGAATCAATCCGTGGCGGTCAGCGTTGATATTGTGGCGGGCCGCCACAAATTAATGAATGTATGGGAAACCCTACAATGTCATTCATCAATATATAGACCAATTTCAGTGTTTGCAAAGAGTGATGATGTTTTTTTGTGTGTCAGAATTGACAAACTCACAATTGTTGACTTGAATAAAGTCCGAACTAGGAGATATAAACTTGCATTTGCAAGAAAAAAAAGTCTAAATTGTGAGATAAAACAGGTAAATGTTGTGTAAAATGTTATAGGTTTTTAAATAGTATAACGTCTGCATTTACCTTACCTATAAAAATTATTACCTATAAAAATTATTTGCATTCTGATTCTGACCTCCAAAGGCACAACAATCAATTTTTTCTTATTCCATAGATTTGACCCGTTTCCTTCCACTTGTTCCCAGTGTTTTTCTGCCACCACTTTGCATGCGCATCTGCAAGTGACCGTAACTGTGACATCTACTCCAAAGTGGTCTATTAAGAGAGCCCATATTATTTAAATTAGTAAAATAGAAAAGAGCAAAAATTTACCAAATAGGATGTATGATGCGATGACAAATTCAAGTGCACAGATTCACCTAATTATTAATTTGATTAGTTACATAATTTATAATTTGAAAAAGAGAACAATACCAATAAGCTTCAGGTAATAAAAAAATTAAAATAAATACATCATAGATCAGATTTTTTTTTTCAGGAAACGGGCAGACTAGAATAAGTGATAAGTGAACAATAAATGATAGAAATGGCAAAACAACTATTAAATAACTTATCCAAAGTCTGAACATTTATAGGTAGGCCAAAACATCTAAATATGATATCTGGATCGCTGTCAGATGCTGAGCCGACCCAGCCACCATCAGACTCTCCATCACTCATGGCATTTAGAGCTTCTAATACCTCTTTCATAAACTGCACTCTTTTACTCATTGTGTCTTTATTTATGAAAAAGTTAATGGCTAATTCAGTGAGTGAAAGGCATTGCCTAGCAATGTACAATGTTAAAAACATAATGACAAATGACAGGGTGAAAATACAAATACAGAAATTTGACCCCTTGGCGCTTATAGGTATAAATGTCCTGCTTTTTGATCTGATTTTGTCTAAACAATTTTAACATCAAGGGATTGTAAATTACACGATTTTTGTAAAAGTCAATGAAAATCTGTTATGTACATTTGAAAAATGTAAAACAGTTTTTTTTACCCTGTGGCAGTTCTAGCGTTAAACTGCTCCTTTTATGCACACACCTGGAGAGTAGGAGCTGCTCCAGCCAGCCACCAGGCCCAGGGTGTTTCCGCCCCACGTGGATGAGGGCTTGGTGTTGGTCAAACCTGGGGGCGGCCGTGTGGGAGCTGTTGTGTTCCGGGGTCCTTGTGGGACTTTCCAAAGCTCATGAGAGAGAGAAGCCTGGGTGTGCGAGATGGGCCCCGGAGACCAAGTGGACTTCATGTCAGACAGCTTCCCTGTAGATCAGAGATGTAAATGTGTGAAGTCCGAAAGAGTATGCTAACTGACATCTTACTTCCTGCTTCAAATTCTGTGCACCTCAGAAATAGACAAACTAAGTGGTGAAAGGTGTTCTCACAGCAGTCACAGTCACTGAGGTGCCACCGCAAACAGGCCCATGTGTTATATTGTAAGAGTTCATGTCTAACAAAATAAAAGAGTGCCTTCTCAGCACTTCCACCTCACAAAAATCACAGATAGCCGGTGACCATGCTGCACAAAGGGACAGTGTGACTAACACCACTGAGGGGATGTACAGATGAATGTAGGCAGGACAGAACTCTCTACGGGGGAAAGGGCCACACTTGAGTTGGATGCACTAGATACACAGGAATGCGACCACCGTTTTAGGGCCCCATGCTAGGTTGAACAGTAAGTGGTAAGAAAAGAGTTTGATGAGCAGGACTGAGGGCAGGAAGGGGATTCTGGGAGTTGTACCTGTGCTGGCTGCCTCATGGGAGGACAGACTGAAAGAGCTAGTGACTGGCCAATCGCTGGAGGGAGGCAGAGCCTCACCCATTGAGGAAGTTGGGGTGGAACCTACGATATGTCCCGAACAAAGCAGGCAATAATTCAAAGTTGAAATCAGAAAAATAATGTACGTAGAAAATATAAAAAGAAAATACCAACGCAATCTTAGTGGTTTTGTTATGTGAAAAACATTTAGACATTTAACATAAAAACAGCACTGCAATACCTTTAACTAGACATGGTGTTATGGGATTTATTCAGGCTTTGTGCTTTCAGTGACAGATACTTCACTGATAGATTGTTGTTGTTTGTTTACCTCCACTCCTGTCTCTTAGCAGGTAGCGGTTCACATCCTGAATGTTGGTATTGATGGTGGGCCCACTGGGAACACTCCCTGGGGTAACATTGGGGTCCGTCTCGGGGTCAATATTCTGCAGTCCTTTCCAGGGCACTCCTGGACAAAACTCTGAGGGATTTCATACCAATCAGATCAAGCATGACACAATATATTATTTGGTACACTTAATTTGAGATTGTCTTTGCATTATAAAACATTTATCCAATCTAGGGATTCCAGAACAGCTGTAACTGTTATATTACAAAATATTTACAAATATTTACTTAAAGCCCCATTGAGATTTTTTTTTTGTTTAATAATTTAACAAGATATTTGTTATGTTCACGGTTCTCTGATGTCAGTTAATGATCACATGGCATGCACGTAAACTGATACATTTCAGCTCTTTTTTAGTTTCATTTGGATTGTTTTTATATTAAAATTATTTGTTTAAATTAACAATTTGTATGATTTCAAAATGTATTTTAAATCCTGCAAAACCCTGATTCAATCAATTGCATTTATTAAAAACAAATATGTAAAATAAGAGAAAAATAAAAAATATTGCATTATTTTCTTTATTTAAATGATCAAATAAAATATATATTCAAAAAATAAAATATTTCAGTAATTTATGGTTTTCCAACGTTGTTAGCTTATCAAACAGTGGATTATGTCCATAGTTAATGTGGTGAATTACACCTGTAGTTACTCTGCTAGACAACCAAAATGTCACTTAAAAATCATTTTGAAAAATCTATTTATTTTTTCCAGATGCTACTTGGTTTAATGTTGTTTAGATCTAGTGTAATGTCATTCGGTGGTTTAGAAGTGTGACCTAACTGTCCAAAAGTATCCAACTAATTTGAAATCTGCTTAATCCTTCATAATCTTACAAATCCAGAGAGATATTAGAGAGGCCAGTTAGTCACCTGGAGGCCAACTGACATTTGTCCCATTGGAGAGCTTGTCATTTGTGTTCTTTCCCTGACCCCAGCTATCATGAGGTACCAGGGGGCTGTTGGGAGACTCAGAGCTGGGAAGCAGATTGTAGGGATTGTAGGAGTCATCCAGCGTGGGTTTACTTGGGGGACCCAGACTGGGGCCTGCAGAGATGGCACCTGTGTAATATTGGTGATATGGAATATCATTAGTCTGATATTAACTACTATGCCACTTGCCACATATAAGTGTTAATTTTGTCTGCTGTTTTTAATTCAGCCTTAGTCCTGTGTCAAATGTAACTTTTAGTTTTTATCACATTTAGTCAATTTATTCTGTTTTAGTTTTAGTCGACATACCGGTTTCACAGACCAGGTTTAAGACTAGCCCCAGATTAAAATTTAAATCTGAGCTGTTTCAACTCAAAGAAACATGTACTTACTGATCTTAAAACATATCAGTGCCTTTGTTTTGTCTTAAGATGCACACCAGTAATTTTTTCTAAGGCTTTTTTATAAAAATTACTTAAATGTCCTAACTGAACTATGGCCTAATCCTGGTTTAGGCTAAACCCTGTCTATGAAACCGGGCCTAAATGTCTGAGAATTTTAGTCTAGTTTTAGTCAGTGGAAACTTAAGTTTTGTCATATTTTCGTCTTACTGTACATATATATATAGCTCAATTTTAATTGCAATGATTGTTGTCATATGGGAAATGTATTTTTACATTTCATCAGATGTTGCTCTTTCACCAATATGCACAAATCAGTAAAATAACGACTCGTATGCATGGTTTATTTTACCTGATCTAGTGTACAGATTTATAACAGGATATATAGACGCTAAATAAACACCAAAGACTTTAGATATACACTCGCCCTGTTTACATTATGAAATTATTATGAAATCTGGTGTAACAAAAACCTACTCTCAAATATTATAACAGAGAAATTCCCGATAGTAATTCCAAATTGCATTAATGTTATTCTCTTAAAACAATGGCAAAAAGACTCATTGCCGCACAGAAGTTGCATAAGTAATATTACAATCAGCAACCACTATAACAAACAATGCAGTTGAAATCCATGACAGAACACTGAATGGATCTTGACTTTCATTTAAGCAGAATACCTCAAATGGCTATCGCTGAACTCCAGCTTACTTGTACAGTACTGTATGTGAGTGTTTTCAGATCACAGTGCCTCCGCAGAGAGAGTGTGTGTGAATGGTTGCCAGATTGCATTAAGCAAAAAGCCGGAAAGAGTACATATCCGCTTAACAGAAAAGGTCTGATTGGGGTATTTGAGCTCTTGATATCTGGCAACCGCAAACATGAACACCCGCGTAATAAGAGTCTTTTACAGCAGTCTGAAATGTTTTGGCTCCAAAGTTTTCAACAAAAATAAAAAGGTTTTGGTAAAGTTTTTGTTCTTTTAACTACATTTTAGTCTAGTCATTTTTCGTCAATAAAATATTGCATGCTCATTTAGTCTCAGTTATCATTTAACCTTATTATATTCATGTTTTCGTCAGGGTAAACAAAAACTATAATTTTGTTAATTTAACAAAATTAACACTACCAGATATTCACAATATTCATACTGATATCTATAATAATAATAATAATAATAATAATGATGATGATGATGTGTACCATGCTTGCTGAAGTTGGACTCCATAGGAGAGGAGCAGCCAGAGAGGTTTTCCATGGAGTTTGGGTGTGTCCACTGTGACAGGCGTGACTGAGGCTGAGGAGAGTCCTTCATGGACAGGCCACCCACTTCCATGCAGTTTACATTCATGTTATGGTTCAATCCAGCTACAGATAAGCACACATGCAAGAATCAGCGGGGTTGAATTTAGGGTGAACTGGATTGAGAGAGAAAATAGCTTCCCAAAGATTCCCATGCTTTTTTGAATCATTTGTTACTAAATAAGGGCTTTTAAAAATCTGTATTATTCAGACATATTTTCCAATGCATCATTGGACTCATTGAAAATAAAAGATTTGCTCACAAATTGAGAATCACTATGCCATAAATAAAAGAGCAATATCTAGCCGGTTATATATTTTAGAGTGGACTAGAAAAAAATAGAAAAAATTCACTACAGAAATGTACATGGCTTTTTTCAAGACTTTCAAAATTCTGTGCCAATTCAGGTTTACTAGGACTGTGGGAACAGTGTATATAAGAATATTTGGATCTTCACTAGTCTGAACAGAAAGAATACAATAACAGAGTGCTGGTAACTCACAAATAGTGTAGGGTGAAAAGGAGTTTGGAGAAGACTGCGGCTCTTTGGTCTGAAGGTCGGAAACAGAGAGGCTGGAGGCCTGGGGGTGGGCTGGAAACAGGTCCAGAGCTGATTTGCCTGCGCTGGGATGCAGGCCCGGGTGTGAGGTGGGTGGCTGCTGCTGCTGCTGCTGCTGTTGTTTCATCAGCAGAGCCTGAGCCAGCTGCCGCTGGTGCTGCTGGATCTGTTGCTGCATGTTATTGATTGTACGTGCAACCTGCGAGAAGACATGCTTGTGAACACAGATCACCTTTATAGAAGTTCGAGATTAAAAAGTCATATTAGAATTGAAAAACAAACAAAAAAATCAGTATTGAGGGTTGTGAGATTTTAATGGTTTTGGGGTGACACTAGCTGTGGGAAGGAACCACTCACTTGCTGCTCTTGCTGTCGGATGGGGCCAGAAACACTGCGCTGTGCCTGCAACATCTGCTGCTGAATTTGTAAACGCTGGTACGCCTGAAAGATCAAAATGAAAAATTAAGCTGTCTGACAAAAAAAAAAAAAAACATATTCTTTAATTACAGATCAATAAATCGTCGAAAGACTGGCATTTACCAGTTGCAGCTGATAAAGTTGGTTCAACAGGGTCATATGCTGAGGGTTTATTGGTGAGGTTAAAAGTGCAGGGTTGAGACCAATGTTTTTTGCTGCAAACTGTAAAAGCTGTGCTTGAACCTGTCAGGGAACAAAACAGTCAGACTTTATCATGATTTCATCACTCCCACATATACTCAAGTGGTGAAAAACTGTGTGTCCAAACAAAGTCAGTGTCACAATAAGGTGCTAAACTACATGCATCTATGTCTGCATACCTGAGGGCTGAAAAACTGAGGCACTTGAGCACGTAGACTAGGCTGGGACGAGTTGAGATGTGGCACTGACGGCTGGGGGGGAGGCTGCTGCTGCAGGGCCCGGGCTTGTGCTGCTCCGCTACTACCAAACACTCCACTCTGCATCTACACAAACACACAGAACTACTCATTCTAAATCGGTTTAACATCGGCAATAAAGATATTAGTATCTTCACAGCCAGGTGGACGATGATAAACACAATGCTGAAATACAAAATAGATCCATAGATCCTCACAGACCCACCTGTCTGTTGTTCAAGTTTTGCATTGCAACTCCAAGGCTCTGGCCAGAGAGTGCAGCACTACCCAATGGGAGCTTCAGGCTCGGAGAAGGCATAAACGGTGAGGTTTGGGCATCATCTGCTAGCCCAGCATCCTAATGAGCAAATGACAAAATAAATAAATAGGTAAGACAAACAAAATCCAGCACAATGTGAAGTCTTCTAGATGCAATAATTGCACTGTGCTGATTTTGAATTGTGGAAAGCACGTACCTTGTCCAAGAAGGGGGGACGATCTGAGGAGGATTCTTTGGAGATGACTGAAGGCCTGCAGCCCATTGGTTTATTGACTAGGCCGTTGTTATAATCAGAGATTCCCATCCCCCGTTTATCTAGTTCGGTCTTCTTCTCTAACAGGGCACCTACCACACAAATTATATTTGAATACAATATTCTAGCACAGAAGCTCTGATTAAATTTAGCAGATATAACTCCTACTCATGGCCTGATCCAAGTTCATGTTGTTGCTCTTGAGAGCCTCTTCTGCAGGGTCTCTCTGCAAAGGACAACACAAACACACAGTAAACACCATCTAGTAACCATTTGCATTAACACTTATTACAAATATTAATAAATTTGCAACTGGATATAATAATACAAAAAAAAAAAAAAAAAAAAAAAAATATATATATATATATATATATATATATATATATATATAAGGATAATGTACAATTAACCAGCCAGTATCGTTAAAGTAATCCCAGGGACAACAGTCAAATATACAGAGTGAGAAATCCTATTTTGTGAAAGACAAGCAGTACTCACAGGGAAGCCCATGTCAGTCAGCTGCTTGATAAGACGATTCATTATCCAAGTATCATCCTGTTTGTTTGGGACTTTTCCCTTTAAAGAAAAACAGATGAGCTGTATTTGCAGCATGTAATGACACGTACAATCAACTTATGTGATGTTGGTTTTTTTTGTTGTTTTTTACCTTTGGTGGGCCCTTTTTGGGTGGGTTACCCCAGGAGTTGCAGGAGGAGTTGCTCTCTTGAGATGCAGTGCTATTCCACATGTCACCCTCATCCTGCTCCCACTGCCCTGCAGACAGGCCCATGTCCTCTCCACCACCCCAGCCATCTTGCATAGATTTGGGGGCTGGAGGAACAAAAAGACAAATTATTGAATGTGTCCACAGTAGGAGCACAGATTAACATTTGCTACTGCTTAGGTTTACAAACAATAGAAATATCTAATTTGTGTTTACGGAGATACCAAAACATATATAATCCTGTAGTGCATTATTTACAACAACAGGGGGCCATGCTGTTACACATTTCAAAGCTCTTATAACTTCCACTTGACCAACATTAATTTCCAACTCAATTCAACTGGAACTGAATAATTGCATGGGATTTTTTTAAACCACATCAAATCATTTAAAGCAACTTTTTATTCAAATTAATAAATAAATGTACATTCATAAAACTAACCAGGTTTGCAGGGGGCTGATCCAGGAGGTCCACTGCCTCGACCATAGACCTCCGGGCCATTATCACCCCAGCCACCTGAGGGTTTACCCCATGCTGAAGTGCCATTGTCCACACTTGCTGCAGGGGTGGCTGGCTCTCCCCATGAGGGCTCAGGTTTTGAATGGACATTTGTCATCTCGCCCCATCCTGCAAAGAAATATGGCTAAACTCAGGACAAGTGCACCTTTGGTTTTCTCTGTATCATAAACCATATACTAAATTATCTTGAGGCTGGCACTGTGTAGTATATACAGTCTGGTCCAAAAGTTAGATATTTTATTTTTTCCCTCTATAAACTATATTATTAGCATAAAAAAATTTGAATTACGGAAATTAACATGAATTTCACAGTTTATTTATTTTGAGACATTTATTCTAATTTAAACTTTTATTTGTTTAATTATCTTCAAAAACAAATGTAACTTTGTAGGCTCCTATGTCATAAACTGGTATATCATGCTGCAATATTAAATGTCTATTTGGTTCTTGGCACAAGGGAGATCTGAGGATGCCATGCTAAATACAGCTTTGGCAGAGGGAGTGCAAAGCTACACACAAACAGCAGAGGGTGTCAGGTTTGTTCCAAGTATCCTGCTGAGGCCTAGTGATACTCCCCCCAGATGGCGACCCATCTCTAATTACACACTTCCTCCTGGCTCAAATGCCATACTGAACTACACTAGTAGACAGAATGTAAACACTATTCTGTTGACTGATTTATTTGAACATTTCTCTCTTTTTTTCTGCTAGCATGTTCTCTTAGCATGAACAGTCAGTTTTTTCTCCTTCACTTGTATGTCAAAATAATCAAACAAACATAGAGTGATATGTTTTAACCAGGTAAAGGTCTTACCTGGATTCATGAGGGTTGTTCTATTGTGAGATGGCCCTGTTGGATGTGGGCCAGCGTTATCAGGAGAAATGTGATTATTGTTTGAATTTGACCCTCCATGACTGTGAGTCTGCATGGGAGGCTGGTTATGGTGGGGATGAGGATGATGGTTGTTGGGTACATTGTTGGCATTGCCAGGTCCTGGTTTGCCTTGTATCACAGGGTTATTCCTGTCCCAGAGATTGACTGTCTTATTGTAACTGCTTGGGTCACCCCAAGCTGAGGTACCATCATCAATCTCCATTTTACGGCGGATGGAGTGTGGAGAGGGCTCATCCCATCCAGTGGGCTCTCCAATATGGTCAGGTTTAACACCTCCACCATTTCCTCCACCCCATCCGGAGCCACTCTGTTTTACAGAGCTAGGACCTCCCCAAGAACCCATGCTTCCACTGCCACTATTGCTATTGGTGCCCTCCTGAGGCTTGTTATTCCATCCTTGTGATGGCATACTGGGTTGTTGTGCATCTCCCCAGTTTCCTCCTGTGCCTGGGGCAGGCTTGCCCCATCCTCTGGAACCCTCATTCCAGCCAGTACCCTCTCCATCCCAGGTCGAGCTGGAGGGAATATTTTTCTTTTCATCTCCAGGTTCACCCCATTCCCCACCAGACCTGTTTTCTCCACCAGGTCCCTTGTTCCATCCATGAGAATGGTTGGGCCCCTCAGTCCAGCCCTGTGGTTTGGCTTTAGCATGACTGTCTTCCCAGGTAGGAGACTTCTCCTCTGAACCCCAAGTCTGACCACTTTTCTTCAGGTTGCCACTTGAACCTCCAGCTGGGGTACAGCTCCAACTTCCAGGACTACTTGAAGGTTTCTTGTTGCTGGTAGGATCTGCCCAACCAGAGCTAGCCTGGGGTGATGGCATGGCTGTGCCCCATCCAGGCCCAGCTCCAGTACTGGGGCAGGGGCCCTCATTCTTGCCCCCAGAGTCTGGTCTGGATGTAGTGCCAGAGTTGGGGTTGGCACTGCCAGATGTTGGTGTTGGTCCTACATTGGCTGCATTTGAGGATGAGCCCCAGGCTTCAGTTCCAATGTCATTTTTACAGTTGGAGCGTGCAGCTTCTTTGGTCTCCCAAGCAGTGTGCTGACGCACTGGTGTTTGTCCCCAGCCAGTGTTACACAGAACCCGAGGGTCCATATCCTGGGCAGGCAGAATAGGGGAAGCCTCATCTCTTGATGAACAGACCCTCCTACGAGGATGGCATTCCATGCTGTCACTGCTTCCCTCACTGGCTGGGGCTTTGGCCCCACGGACCCAAGAATTGAGATGCTGTTCTTGGGTGGGAGAGCTTGAAGAATCCCATCCTTTGGGCTCATTGTTGGAATGCTTACCCCAGTCTCCAGTTGAGGCAGCTTGTCCCCAGTCAGAAGTGCCTGAGGTCCCTCCTTGTCCCCAGCTGCTCCCTGAGTCCCAACCAGAGTCTTTTGAGCCACTACCAGACTTGGCATCTCCATTACCCCAAGCAGGTTCTTCATCCCCATTGACCTGTGAGGCTCCTCCTGGATTTTGAACAAATGAGCTCATGCATGAAGGCCCAACCCCCCAGTTAGCCAGGCTGTGGCCAGGGCTTCTGGGCTCTTGCTTAGTGTGATTTGGTCCATCAGTGTTAAGGTTCTGAGGTTCGGAGCTGAAAGACACATTCGTGGATGGGGTGGAGTGTGGCTCTGAGGAGTCACTGGGCACAATGCTACCCCACGTGGTGCTGCCATTGCCACTGCCACCATTACCTGCAGAATTTCCATTGGCACCACCTATACTGCCACTGCTGCTAGGGCCCTGACTGGGCAGAGTGCCTGGTGGGCTACAGATATTAGGAGGAGGGTTGCTTTCTCCAGAGCTGCCGCCACCTACGCCATTCCCTTCATGTCCCAGAACTGGCCAGGCAGAGGGGTTAGCATTGGGGTTTAAGTTCAAGTTAAAGTTGGAGGAGCCCCAACCCCTGGTTCCCCCTGATGGGCTGGAGACTTCATTCTTCCCTTCTCCTCCACCGGCAAGAGATGGGCCTGGGCCCCAGCCTCTGCTGGCCCCACCCTGACTAGAGAGTAGACCTCCTGAGTGGCTTGCATTGGCTTTGCTGGGGTGATTGGTGGAGAAATGGCCTTGCTGGCCAGCTCCTGTGGCCATGCTCATGCTGCTGATGTCACTGATACTTTCAGTGTCCAAGGGGCATCCTGCAGGGGCGTGGCTTTCTTTGCATGAAATGGAAGGCCACGCCTCCGTATCGCACTCGTCAATAATCAGTGGATCCCAGCTGCTGCAGCTATTGGTAGAGGCTGTAGTGGCACTGCGACTGGGGGATATATTCTCATACTGGGCAGCCAGGCTACTCTGTGGGGGCAGCTCTACAGGTAGAAAGAGAGAAAGAAAGAGAAATTATTGAAATACCTTGCCTGTAAACTATATTATTATATATTCATTCATTCAGCTAATCATTCAAAACCATTTAGTTTTTATGCTCGTGGTAATAAAATACATATGTAGTTAACCAATCTGCAAGAGATCTTAATTTGATGATAAATAGTTTTGGCATTTAAGAAAATATAAAAAAAACTGGCATGGAATTAAATTTATATAAATATTTACAAATACAAAGTTCTCAAAAAAAAATTACATATCACTTGGAAATTTTTTTATTTCCATATAAATGACCATTTACTGCAGCATCTGGCTAGATCGATCAAAACACTTTGGTTTGCTTCAAGAAAAAAATCTGCATTACATCAGCATGGTAGCTATGGTCATAACTTGTATAATTAAAAATGTATAATATAATAAAAATGCACCAATAACTGCATGTGTAACTGCATCACATACAACCCGAATTCCGGAAAAGTTGGGACGTTTTTTAAATTTTAATAAAATGAAAACTAAAGGAATTTCAAATCACATGAGCCAATATTTTATTCACAATAGAACATAGATAACGTAGCAAATGTTTAAACTGAGAAATTTTACACTTTTATCCACTTAATTAGCTCATTTAAAATTTAATGCCTGCTACAGGTCTCAAAAAAGTTGGCACGGGGGCAACAAATGGCTAAAAAAGCAAGCAGTTTTGAAAAGATTCAGCTGGGAGAACATCTAGTGATTAATTAAGTTAATTGATATCAGGTCTGTAACATGATTAGCTATAAAAGCTTTGTCTTAGAGAAGCAGAGTTTCTCAGAAGTAAAGATGGGCAGAGGCTCTCCAATCTGTGAAAGACTGCATAAAAAAATTGTGGAAAACTTTAAAAACAATGTTCCTCAAAGTCAAATTGCAAAGGCTTTGCAAATCTCATCATCTACAGTGCATAACATCATCAAAAGATTCAGAGAAACTGGAGAAATCTCTGTGCGTAAGGGACAAGGCCGGAGACCTTTATTGGATGCCCGTGGTCTTCAGGCTCTCAGACGACACTGCATCACTCATCGGCATGATTGTGTCAATGACATTACTAAATGGGCCCAGGAATACTTTCAGAAACCACTGTCGGTAAACACAATCCGCCGTGCCATCAGCAGATGCCAACTAAAGCTCTATCATGCAAAAAGGAAGCCATATGTGAACATGGTCCAGAAGCGCCGTTGTGTCCTGTGGGCCAAGGCTCATTTAAAATGGACTATTTCAAAGTGGAATAGTGTTTTATGGTCAGACGAGTACAAATTTGACATTCTTGTTGGAAATCACGGACGCCGTGTCCTCCGGGCTAAAGAGGAGGGAGACCTTCCAGCATGTTATCAGCGTTCAGTTCAAAAGCCAGCATCTCTGATGGTATGGGGGTGCATAAGTGCATACGGTATGGGCAGCTTGCATGTTTTGGAAGGCTCTGTGAATGCTGAAAGGTATATAAAGGTTTTAGAGCAACATATGCTTCCCTCCAAACAACGTCTATTTCAGGGAAGGCCTTGTTTATTTCAGCAGGACAATGCAAAACCACATACTGCAGCTATAACAACAGCATGGCTTCGTCGTAGAAGAGTCCGGGTGCTAACCTGGCCTGCCTGCAGTCCAGATCTTTCACCTATAGAGAACATTTGGCGCATCATTAAACGAAAAATACGTCAAAGACGACCACGAACTCTTCAGCAGCTGGAAATCTATATAAGGCAAGAATGGGACCAAATTCCAACAGCAAAACTCCAGCAACTCATAGCCTCAATGCCCAGATGTCTTCAAACTGTTTTGAAAAGAAAAGGAGATGCTACACCATGGTAAACATGCCCCGTCCCAACTATTTTGAGACCTGTAGCAGAAATTAAAATTGAAATGAGCTCATTTTGTGCATAAAATTGTAAACTTTCTCAGTTTAAACATTTGCTATGTTATCTATGTTCTATTGTGAATAAAATATTGGCTCATGTGATTTGAAAGTCTTTTAGTTTTCATTTTATTAAAATTTAAAAAACGTCCCAACTTTTCCGGAATTCGGGTTGTATAATTGCTAGCCTGGAGTCCTTGTTATTCACTGCTGTTACCGCAAAGTCTTGGTTCTCCCAACCACAACCATCTCCCTCTGCTGGACTAGATTATAACTGCAGACTCTGCCTTCAAAGAAATGTGTTTATTCTAAATATGACAGATTGATAAAAATACTGAAAGCAGTGCTAATGCCTACATATGGATACCAGGATCCTGTTGTGTTAATTAGTTGGCAAATGCTGCCCAGCCTCATGGCACTTGCTCAACAATGTTGTTGTTGTTTTTGTGTGTCTTTACATGCACAGACATGGCTCAGACTGTGTCAGATCTGAGCAAAGTGGCAGTCCTCATGCACACCAGTCTATCTGTCTCCAACCATGCAAAAAAAAACAAAAAAAAAAAACCTTTCAACTAAAGATAAGAAAAAAGGAGGGAATCTATGAAAGAGAGGATGGTGTTTCGAACACAAACACTGTCTTTCTGTACAGTCACTGCGTAGTAAAGGACGCCATTTTATCAAATGTGAACAGAAGCCAAAAAGCTTAGTGTTGCCATCAATATCTTACAGTGTCTCACTGAAGAAAGCTTATCAGATAAGCCTCTGTCCTGCATTAGTCTCTAACAAGCAATGCAATAGCTTTAGGGATTTGCGCTTTGTTTGCTTTGTTTATGTTTGCTACACTTCCAGATCAAACAGCAGCAGTGCAGAAGAGAGCAAAGCAAAGGAAAAAAACCTGTTATCAATGCGTGGAGGATCGTACTATAAGGTTGGTGGGGGTGGGGTCGCAGAGAAGTGGAAAAGTACCTGAAGAGAGATGTCGCCCGACCATCCTGAGAGAAGCACTAGGCTGCGTGCAGAACACTGGCCATCCCTGTTACAATATGTCTGCTGCTCGCAAGGCTTCTAAAGCTCATATTTGAAATGCTGCCAAGGAGCTGTAGCTCAGTACATGTGCGACCGCCCCGTTCATCCCACACAGCTTTGGCAGGATCCGATCTCTGTTCCCTCACCCGGGCTTTATTTATATCTACCTCGATTCCTGATTCGTAGAGGAGCCTCTCTAGTGAGGGAGGGGAAACAGGGTTGCATGGGAGTTGAAGGTTAAAGCCAAGAGCACTCCGTTGCGCCATTAGGAAAGAGGAAAAACAAAACAAAAAGGAGGGATTCCTTTTCTTGTGTGCCACTTTTCTCTTTCATGCTTTCAAACGGTCAAAAAACATTTAGCCGAGACCATTCAGGCTGCAATTAGCACCCCTACTCACAATAGAGTGAGCTGAATAGATGCACAACAGCAAGCCTGCCTCAGAGCATAGGCTGCAGTGCAAGGACGGTGTATACACAGAAACTCACAGAGAAGCACACACACAGCTCCCTGTCATACTGGCTGATTTTAAGCATACAGTTTTCTTGTAATATTAAAAGTACAGTAGGTGTGTGAAGTTGTAGCTCTGCATACCAGATGTAAGTCCCAAGTTTAGAGGAAAACAACACACAGTGGCTGAATGGGAAACAGGATAAACACACCAAATGAGGCTCACAAGGTGGGCAGGTGGCCAAGGGCTAAATATCTGTGTAGAGTATGCCCGCGCTTTAATGATGCAGAGACGACTGGAAGGCATGCATGTTGGGAGGAAAGAAGGGATGGCTCCAGTTGAGAAAGAAAAAAACGAAAACGAGATGAACAATTACAAAAGCAAACTAGCTCTTGGCATCAAGGAAGGCATTGTTTACAAATGATCCCAGCACCTCCCATACACACAATACACCAAAGTCTGAAGAGAACAGACTCTTATTATATTCCAACCGAAAGCCAGCTTTATCCAGCTAAATATGAAATTATGTAATCAAAGCCTCATTATTGATTATTCCCATGCCTGCAAATGACCCTTTTATGAAAACCCCAAACAAATGCTGGCTTTCGTTTTCACTACTTAAACATTTATTAGTTGGATTTGTTTTTGTCTTTCTGTAGTAACTTTTACTAAGAGTCAGAGTGCGAGAGTACAGTACAGGCAGCACAAAGGAGTTTACCATCCCTTCTTGGAGATGAATTAGTCCAGATAAATGTTGGACCAATTTCTGCCTAGGGCTGGACAATATGGCCAAAATTGATATCACAATATATTTCTTAATTTTGGTTGATACAATATAATTCCGATATCAATATAAACACTATTAAAAAAGCCTCGTAAAAACTGCCAAGAATGCCCACAACAGATGACTGTGTATATAAACTTATGAACATATAACACAAAAATGATGTGCACATCCCAAACATCCAAATAGGACGCAGGTGCAAGACAACTATATAATATAATCAAATAAAGAAGTGAAGTCTGCACACTGAAAACTACTGCTCCAGAGGAATTTAATTAAGCTCAAGCAACGTTTCGACCTTCAGGTCTTCATCAGGCACAGTATCAATGTAAAATGAAGTCAACTTTAAATAGACACAGGTGATCACCTTAATTAGGCACATCCAAGCAATCATGTGACAAATACAAGTCATGTGACACATACAAGTCATGTCTATTTTGTGACAAAAACAAATCATGCTACAAAGACATTTTGAATCTCTATAAAAATGGCTTAATATCAAAATCCTCATTCAACCCTAAAGGTGACAATGTATTTAAAGTATAAATCCAGAAACATTCCCTCTGTAATAATTTCTTATCATAATCTCCTCCTCTTAAGGGTTTTGTTACCTTTTCTATACCGATATACTGTAAAACGCTGACGTTATGGCCTGCTTGTCTAAAATGAGACGCTATAGGACTGCGCATATCTCCAGTTCGAATGTTACTGCAATGTTCACTAATACGAGTGCGTAATTGTCTGAATGTTTTACCCACGTATGCAAGACCAAAATGTATAGATCAACTTCTATTTTTCTCACAAGATTTAAAAATAACAATAGGTGACCTTGAGTTAGCATTAAACATTTCAACGCATTTTACTAGATTTTCAGAGATAAATCTCAAGTATCTCGACCCCTGCTTCTTTTCCTTACCATTGCAATCCACCTCACTGTTTAAACTAAAAAAAGTTTCCTGTATGAACGGAAGCATAAACTATATCCAAAAGAACAGCACCATATGCTGCATGTGTTTGTACATGCATTAATGTACAAACAAACAGCAGTGGTACTGTGGGGCGAAGAACAGGGGGCTTTGCTGTCGTTGCTATTTGTCAGTTGTAAAGACGCTTGTTGGGAGAATACGGGGAGGGGCCAACATGCATGAGGGTCTTATGCAACATCCATGAGTCTTGATGTATTACACCACACTACCGCTCATTCACAGCAGGAATAGGCAGCCACCGGGTGACCACCAGCACCGGACAGCAGGGGGGCGACTACAGTACAACAGATGATAGCAAAACTAAAACTAATCAAGACCAGGTCAAAAAAAAAAAAACCACTCACATAAATAGAGGTTATTGTTATAGTTTGATGACAAATCCTATTTTCTGGATCTCAGTGCTGTATGTGTGTGTGTCCTCTGTAAACCAAAGAAATTTAAAATTAGCTGATCTGGCTTAAAGCAAAACTAGTCTGCCTGAATCTTTTTTCAACACTTACTTTGGGAAAGGAGAGAAGCTTCATGCCATTGTGCTTTGGAGAGTCCTCATTAGTATTCCCTGAGCTGGGCTCTCTCAGCCCGGTCAACTTTACTTCCTGGTCACAACTATATTGGCATTGATAGGATGCATGTGAGTGTGTGTGGGTGTGACAGGAAAAGAGAAAGAGCTAAAGTTTTTGTAGCTGGGACCAGTGCCAGAGCTCAGGTCTATTTGGCAGCTTGGGGGAAGAGAACACCGGACACACTGAGGCAAACAGGCCCATAATGAGCTGATAATCCTCCTGCAACAGCAGGCCTGTAAGTTGTAATGCACTCCACAGAGCAGCCAGCCATACTAAGCAATGTAAACCTCAAAACAACATGCAGAAACGCATACACTTGACCTTAAAGGTGAACTGTGTAATTTATGTGTCTCTAGCATCAACAAACGGTACTGGAAAATAACGACTGGAGACTGCTGTATTCAGATATGCTGACTCGCCGTTTGGGGGGGGGTGTTGTCTGTGGGAGTAATAAAAATAAAGATAATTGAATCATAAAATTACTATTGCTTTGCATTATTAAGTGCAGTTACTAATAATATTACACGTTTATTTCTTGGTAATGCACATTTGACAGTAAAGCACTGAGATTAAGTTTGGAAGCATACAATGTATTTATTCTAATCTTATTAAATGTACCATTTTTCTATAGTATTATACTGAACTGACCAAAATCTACAGTGATTATAAAAGGAGTGCTCTTTATATTTATCTGATTCAGTCGCAAATTCACTCTGTTGACTTTTCTTATTTGATAGACAAGATAAGTGCAAAACTCTGACAAAATTGGATTTCTTAATGATTTTATATTTTATAATATCAAAATGAATGATGCATAAGCCAATAAGTGCTCCTCTGCTGCCATTTACTGGTGATAGTGGCAATGTGGTGTAAACAAGTAAACGTGTTATTTTATTAGTATATTTTGGACCTCCCATTAAAAATTATATTTAAACAGGATCATTTATAGAGCTTTAAAGCCCTTTAGTTGCTTGAAATACTTGAAATTCATTGAAAAGTGCTTGAATTTCTCTCTCAAAAGGTTATACAAACCCTGAAATTAATGCCACAACACCACAGTTATAGTTAGCGTAACTACTTCTGGTTTTCTCTGTCAGCGCTGTTTGATCTGTTTATAACAGAGAATTCTATGCAGAATTTGAATGCTTCTCACTAAATCTCATAGCAAACATTCATTCTGTGGTGAATTAAAACACTTCTCACTGGATTTTGCAGCACTATGCAGTGAAAGTGTCGCAAGATCAACATTGGTTCCCAAGTAAACCTGTTCTGAGCTTGGACCAGTTTGCTTGCACTAGGCTCAATTATTGTTCAGAGCTTATAAACAGTCTGCTCTGACCTGTTTATTGATCTGAATTGTCACTGAAATTTCCAACTTTGGTAGATTCTAATTCTCCATTCAAGTAGATAGAACATGCGCTTGCATGGCTTGAAACACCTGTTTGTGCTTATAAATATGGCCACTAAGAAAATTAACTTGACTTTGATTGTAACCAATTAAACTTTTGTTTTGACATTCTAAGATTCAATCTTTACATAGAAGAATGATATAGAATGGCACATAGAAAATAACACCCATCATCATTCAAGTTGTAATCCGATATATACACAGACATATGGACATATCAGGCCACGCAAAAGTAAAAAAAAAGCATTGTCTTCTACAGGTTCTGAAGATAGGAGGCAAAGTGTTTCTGTCCCTTGGGATGTTTTACACTAGATATCCATGTAATGACTGTAGGAAAGATGGAGGGAGCAAAAGAGACAAGCTAAATGAATACAGCCTCTATGCCGTTGCTGGCTTAAAGCAGAGCTGTGGGCCATTCGGCTGCATTCCAGTGGCTTCCTGTAAAAACACACTGACACAGAAAGCTGGGAGCTCTTATTACTTGTTGGGCTCACAATGTGCATTAAGTAACATCCAGTGGAACCACAGCTCAGAGCACGTGCCAGCTCAAAACATACCCAAAAGCAAACTCAACCAGGAGAGAAAGAGAGATACACACACGCACAGAGAGAGAGAGACAGAGAGAGACAGAGAGAGAGAGAGAGAGAGAGAGAGAGAGAGAGAGAGAGAGAGAAGGAAGCATGAAAATAAATGCTTTATAAAGTTTATGTAGATTTTTAAAAACATGCATTTTGGGACTGCCATACATGCAATGCTGTCTAAACATAAATAAGCCATCATGAATAATAATGCTTGCTAAGCTACGCTATGATTATTGCTCACTAACCCTTGTGGGTGAGAATCACAAGGATTTTAAAGACTCCTTTCAAGTTAAAATTATGCTCAACATTTCCACTTCAGTTACGGCTCCATTATTAGCTATCAGTTTTTCGAAGAAAAATTATTTGAGAAAAAGAAATGCAACTGCCAAATAATGAAGAAATGACATCAATCAAAAAACTTTAAAACTTAAAATATGAATAAAACCATTGCAAATTGTGTATATATACAGACTTTTTAATTACTTTAGTCTTTTAAGGGGTTTTGTATTAAATAAGAATATTAAACAAAGAGAAAAAGTAGTAAATGTATAAAATTATTTTCATAAAATAAACGTTCACATTGCTATGTAAAACTATCAGAATGTAACTATACTGATTTAAGTCTCAAAGTGTTTGATTTAATCAAAAGAACGGACTCAAAAGGAATTGGACTATATTAGTCAAGGAACTGTTTTGATTCGCTAAAATAAATAAGTTAATGGGAGTCAATCATTCAGGAACTGGAATACACTAGTTGCACTATATTATTTTTATTCACTTAAAAAGAGCCCACAAGACTCCTTCGTTCGGAATCAAACTGTAAGATTGTATGATTTTGTGTCTATGAATTTAACGAACAGAATTCATCCATGTCTTCTGTTGCCACCTTTTTCCAGTTCTGTCTCTGGATCTAAAAAAATTTTTTTTTCCAATTTGAACAAGAACGTTTGAAAGTGAGAAGAGGAAACCAACGAGAGGCTCAAGAGGGTGAAAAACACGGCAGGTAAATTCCACTGGTTTCATCAACAGAGACGGGAGAAACCAAAAAGGTTTGTTATATTTAATGTATCTAAAAAAACTATTGCCTGATGATCAAGCATGTGTACTTCATTCCTTTTTCTGTAACAAACCCCTTTATGTTAAACGTCGAATTGTTTAAATTCATGAGAGATTAAATTCAAGTCTTTTTTTCTTGGACCATCATTTTCAGTCGAATTGCAGAGGTCCTGAAAAAGAAGGGCCAACACTGCAAATACTGACTCTTTGCATAAATGTCATGTAATTGTCGATAAAAGCCTTTGAAACGTATGAAGTGCTTGTAATTATATTTCAGTACATCACTGAAACAACTGAAACAAAGATCTAAAAGCAGTTTAGCAGCAAACTTTTTGAAAACTAATATTTATGTAATTCTCAAAACTTTTGGCCACGACTGTACAATGAGATTGAGTTCATAATAAGTAGCACCTGTTGTGATTATTGGACTTCTCTTTTTTTATTATTCTTCTGGGAAGTGCTATTGAATGATTCACTGAAGAAGGCTTGTTGCCAAAACATCTGATTGCTCTGATGTAGTGTTGTCACGGTACCAAAATTTAAGTATTCGGTACCAATACCAGTGAAAATCCACAGTTCTCTGTACCAATTTTGGTACCAAAGCAAAACACAAAAACATGCTAGTAAAATTTTTTGACTATACATTAATTTAATCCAAACTGTGTTCATATTTAATTTGAAAGGGCTTTTGAATTTTAAAGCCAAGAATAACGGCTAAGTTAGCTAAAGAAATTAAATAAAATAGCCCAGAAATGACATTAAAATTAAAATATTTAATAGTACTCATAACAGAAGCGGTGTTTCCATCAGCCTTGCAGTCTATTTGTTGCAGCATATATATGCAGATTAATTCTCTGCCAGCAGGAGGAGCTTGTAGAGCGCGCGAGAGAGGTTTCTCCGGTAACTACTGTAATAGAATAAGAGCTGAACCAGCACTCACAATCGCTGCTCAGGTATTACAGGCAAGATGAAATGAAAACGACATTCATCATTTTCTGAAGACATTCGGTTTTCTATAGGAATACAGTGATACACCCGCACCGGGTTTTGACTGTGACACGTGCAGTGCTCATGTTTATTCAAGTCAAAGCCTTTTGTTTGTGGCGGTAAGTTTTGATATTTCCCAATGTATGGGGAAACCTACCTAATTGAACTCTTTCATTTGATCTAGGCATCTGTCTTTAAAGTGTTTTGTTAGTTTAGTGTGTTTCCTCCTTTTGATGTCATCATGTCTCAATGCTTTTATGAAGAGAGCATCTGCGCAACTCTCAGATGCATCAAGAACCGAGTTGACCGGGTACTCGGTACCACCGGTACTAAAACTGGTACCGTAACATTTTTTTTTTTTTTTTTTTTACTGAAGTACTGGGTCTTTTGGCAACACTACTCTTACATAAAATAAAAAGAAACTATAATTTACTAAGAAGATCCAGCAAGTGTGGATCGTTAATCTGAAAGTGCCTATGATTCCTAAAAATATGATCCAGGAAGACAGTAGAAATTGACAGGCCTTTGGTCTCGCTACTAACTAGGACTCCAGAGATGAGAAGAACACATGATTTCTTCAGACCACAAATAAGAGCCTATCAATACTCTGGGAGGAGATAAGAACAGTCCAGGATTCAGCCCATTTATGTGCCATGCCAATCAAACGAGACTTCTGAATCACGCCCATTTACTGTAAGCTGTGAATCACCCCTGCCCACAGAGCTGATCGTCTGCCATCTCTCCCTTTTCCTTTCAAACTCATTCTTTTGCTTTGCCACTGCAATTGAGAAGCCACAGAGAGACAGCAGAAGACTGCCAAGTCCACGTCCAAACTACAACACTCTTGGCACACCCACATATGCCTCCAAACACAGGAAGTTGCAAAACACAACTCAGCAAGACCGTTTCTCTCCATCTAGCTTTCTTGGGCTGCAAAAAATGAGAATAAGAAAAAACAGCATCCATAACTACCTACTGCACGAGCACACATGAATAAGCTCAAACAACACTATATTACAAAACGACCCTGATTAAATGTCAACAGACGATTTCAACAAGACCTTGTTTGTGTGAAGAACAAATTAAGCCATTTTCTACCTATTGAAGCACATCTATTGTGCCATACTCATAAGGGGATGTTCACGCAAAAGTAATTTTTCATTCCACTGCTACTTTTCCATTGTTTTTCTATGCAAACATACGTGAGATCAATGTGTCTGACGTGCTCTGCGTCTTGACATGCAGTTCAGCCGAAATAAGTTCAACTTTACACAAAAATGCCTCTCATATGTGTTCTGTATGAAAGGCCCCTCACAACACAGCTTGACGCAGGACAGTGGAATGGAGGAAGAAATGGTTCTTTAGTTTTTTATTTTTTGTTTTTTTTTATAATTAAAATTCCCAATACGATTCAAATTCCAATTCACAATTTCAATAACAGTCTGATTTGGTTTGGGTACATGAAGAGAAATTATAAAAAAAAAAAAATCATACTTAATCTTACTATTCATTTTTATATTCATATAAATAGCATTTAGTCTATTCAAAATAGTAAGCAAAAAGCAATAGAGGAAGTAATATAAAAGGTAGCATGCAAATGCAAACGCAAGGGCATTAATCTTTTATAAAATAAAATGCCAAGGAAAATAAACATTTGTGATGTCAGCATGAACCAGAAATTGCGACCAACTTTTTTTCTACCCTATTTTGACATACATCGGATTGAAACAGCTTCTTGAACAAGGAAAAAACAGTAGGTTGTTGACCCCAGTGAATAAAAGATGGACACAAGAAAGAAGCTTTACATTATCGTATCACACTTAATGCTGCATGAGTAGGGGCTGATAGCCTGTACAAACCAGCATCCAAACACAATCAGCTCTTCTACTAAATAACATAATGACAAAACAGACCACATGATCACCAACCATGGGCGTTAAGTGTTTTCTGTACTGCACTCTGATTTAGGTGGCTGCCCTGTGTACATCATGGAGGAGAGGCTGACCTGGGTGGGTCTGGCAGGAGAAGAGCTGAGACGTAGGGTTGGCGGACACTGGCTGAACTAGAGCCGTACTTCCGGCGGGCAGAGGATGGCCCCGCTTCAGTAGCTGCTTGTGTTCGTGTTGACGGAAACGAGGGGGCACCTCTCGGGGCGGGTAGCGAGGGGCTGGCGGCTGCTGCTGCTGTTGGTTACTGGAGGGTGCGTGCTTGCCATTTCCATCAGTGCTGCTGCTGGCTGAGGGCACGGACGGGTTGGTGGGGGGAGGAGGGGTGGGGCTGGGCTTGGCAGAGTCTGGCACTGTGGACACAGAGATGAAAGAATGAGAGAAAGAGAGAGAAGGGGGAGAGGGAAGGATAAAGTTAATTTTAGCACATGCCATAATGAAAGCAAACAGGAAGTGCCTTTAGAGGGACAGCTATGAGAGGATTTGGGAAGGATGAGCGGAATGCGAGACCATCGTGGATGTCGGTACGCCCGTGTCTACCCATCACAGCCAGTCTAGACACAGAGGGGCTCTCGGGGAGGGAGATGAAAGGAAATTAAAGTGTCGTTTATATCTTTATGTAGCCGTGTTGTGGAGGAGGTAGAAACGGTTACACAATTAGCCATCAGAGAGCCTGATCCAGTCAGATCTCCACCTGAGGCAGAGGCAAAGATGAAGTAGAGGGAGCGCAAACATATGCGTGAATGAGTACTGGACTTACTCTGCTGGGGGATAAACCACCGTCTGGTGGTGTAGCAGAAACTTGGAGAAAAAAAAACTTTTAATCTACTAATTGTGTTTCTAGGCTTTTATTGATTTTAGTAGCTTCAGAATTTTTAGATCGAGTGACAGTGTGAGAAATGGCAAAATGCATACAAAGGATAGGTGTGATGCATTTAAATTACTCACAGGAGCCCCTCATTGAACAGACCACAAAATTTATAAAAAAAACAAAAACAAAAAAAACACACATCTCAGCAAATGGTAAATACATAGTTTGTAGATACAAAGGTACAAGACTGTAGTTAATGACAGCTTTACGAATGACAAATCAAATGATGGTACATACAGCTACTGATATATAGTCATTAATTATATATTAATAACACATAAAATTACAAAAGCATTCATGTACATTCAAAAAACAACTTTTTACTAAAAAGTACTTTTTACTTTTGCTGTTTATCATACTAAACTGAAAAATACACTGAATTTGATGATTGAAATTATTTTTGCAGCTTGTTTCCTTAAAACATCAAGATTTCATAATTGTATCATATTCAACCAATATAAATGATTTAGATGAAGTAGCATCGTAGGAACTGGGAACAGGATTTCCACGACCTATTATGCTTTGCAATAGGGATAGGGAGACTGGATAGGGAGAGTAAATTTAGTAAATAAAATGTTATTTTATGCATTTTAAGCAAGATGAGAAAGGGGGTTACAGTTTTTAGGTGATTATCATTGTCCAACAAGAATTTAGGTTACTTCAATAAAAAAAATAAAAATAAAAAAAGCAGTTAACATGGGAACTCAACAGATGCAACCAGTTCAAGCTACTGGCTGCCAACACCTAACGTAATTTGTGTAAAGTTATATTTAGCTTGCTAGTATGTGTAATTGTTACATGACATTTTTTTAAATCACTCCGGTGAACTACAACCTCCAAAATCCACTACTTCATTCCTATTGTCTGAAAATAAACATACACTATAGATTATGTACTGGAGAGGCCCAATGTGTCACAGCCCTTGCGCTAAATGAAAACATGAATCCTGAGCTAGCGTGAACATGTCCGTTCAATTCCTCGCTTTCTCTGTTCCTCACCCGCATGTCCCTCCCGCCAGTCGTGGGCCCTCGCTCTCTTTCATGCCATGTTTGCAGCACAAACGTTCTCCAGTGGCGCAGTCGCAGTGCTAAGCTGGAATCAGTGACGCCATTTCCCCGTCCTCCTCCGCTTTTCTTGCATCTTAGTCGACTCATTGTAATAACCGATTATGAACGTGTCACAGGGAGCATATGGACTCCTAAGCGCATGGATAATTTCTCTTGATTGCACTGGAAGTACCTGCATACTCGGTCTTTCACACTTTTACTCCAGGGCCGTGAAAAATGACTGCAGTCAGGGCCTTTTGATGAAAGCTATTCTAGAAGTTTCTGTGGAAATAGTCAGCGTCCATCCAATCACAACACAGGACTGGCGAGGGGAGATTTGAGACTGGGGGGGGGGGGGTGCATTGAGCTCTCGAATGGGAGATGAGAAAAAGAGTCTGTGTGTGAGCATCTAAATCCTGAACACAAATCCTCAACCAGTTGTGCAGTTATGAGATTCATATGTCCTGAAACGCTTTAATTACCAACCCATTTTTCTAAGGCTTATTTTACAGCTTTGTTGCTCTGATACACACTCTCATGGGTAAATGCATTAATTCCACTCGCCAGAGCCCTGCTACAGAGACCTGGCCAGGGAAAGAAAAATACTAGGTTCCATACAAGTTAAGATCTAGCAAAAAGTATTTGTGGCATAATGCTGATTACCACAAAATGTACTTTGATAATAATAAAGGAAAGAATTATATACTGCAAACAAATAATATAATAAACTATTAATAATAATAATTAACTTTTATTTTCTATTATTTTTCAATGTTATTTTTGTAAAAAAAAATTACTTTTAATTTGCAAAAAAGCTAGAAATAGTTGGAAACAGCTGTTTATGTAATTTAATGTAAAATCCTGGCACTTACAATGCATGTACACAATAAACAGTAAAACTTCTTATACATGATAATCAATTAGATATAAGACAACTTATACATGAATTGCAGTGATGAATAACTAATTTACAGCCGGCCCTGAATAGTATGAGAATGATTATACTCTTGTAGAAGTTTTGACACCCCTCTTTGTGCAAGTGCACATCGTAAGTGTCTTACGGTTACAAAACAAAAAGAAAAATGGTTGATATACATTACCTTACTGATGCTGGAAAATTATTTTAAATCACCATTGTTTTACAGTACACATCTGCAACAGTTAACAAATGAAAAATCAGACATAAAAGCTTTTTTTCAGTATCCACATTTTATTATTATTATTTTTTTAAAATCAAACATACATTCCTGGGATGTTCTTGGGATGCGGTCTCAACAAAAACTCAGCCACTGTTCTAGAGCAGGAAGAAAAGACTGACAAAGGAAAACGCAAACATCAGCTTATTTTGTAGAGGTTGCATTAGAAATTAAACTTGTCTGTTTGCGAAACGCACACCGAATTCCCAGTGAATTAAGAAGCATTTCATTACAAAGATTAAAAAAAAAAGCGTATTATACATCGGCTCGAGGGAGTATGTGACATCAGATCTCTCTTACTTTCACAAGGACATCTTCATTTACTTACTGATGAGAAATTAAATCCTGCATTAAACGGTCAATTCTTCGACTACACAGGACAGATGAAAGCACTGAAGGTACGAGAATGGTGTAAACCGTCCTGGAAAGGATGAAATTACAGGACCTGAGCCCAATCTAAGTACAGAGGAGACACCATAAATGTAATTACAGCACACTGACTGTGCCTCCAACTACAGACACACACTCCGCACATGCTGCTAAAGAGTAATGATAGGCTTTCCAAGATGAGCTGTGACTCAGAAGTCAGAGGTCAGAAATCGCTGAGTGGGTTTATTTTGATCAATAGCACTTTCCAGTCCTGTTTTCAGACTGTGGTTGAGCTGTGAGACGAGACAAATGCATTGTAATGTGGAGATGTGAATCAGACCTCACAGAGGGAACAGGTTTTTGAGGTCAATATAATTGAACGTCGCTCGCTCTCAATGGCACGTTAGCGGCCTTCGGTGGAGGAGAGTACAGGCAGAGTTTGTACTACCAGATCATTATCTGTCACTCTGACAGACTCGGTTGTAAATGTTTTGCCATGATCTATTTTAAACTGTCCTTGTTTTCTAGAAAATTATATAGAGTTTATAAAACACCGGCAGAAACGAAAGTTAAGCAACTAAAATCATGTACAACTGGTAAGCGTGCGTTTGGAGAAAACAGAAAGTTCTATTCATTCAGTCATTAGAGAGAAAAAAAACACAACATAGTTAAGAACATTTATTAATAAAAGTCATTATAAAACATACAAGTATATAAAAAAATACAAGTTATGATATTATTAATTTGCATGATTTTTGCAGGTCTAGAATTGAAAATTGAAAATTTTCTTTGAAAACTTTGAAAATTATCAAGGTGAGCAAATGACTTAAAATAAGAAATAACATGATTTCTAAATATTTGAGCTTATTTTAATGCTTGTTTTGCCTTAAAATCATTTTAAGTCATCTTGAGGCCCCCTTCGAAGCTTGAAAGGCCCCCTAGTGGGCCCTGGCCCCTAGATGAAAACCACTCATCTAATCACATATTCAAACTTTTATGACTTTTCCAGGCCTGAAAATCACACTTGGACAATTCTCTGATAGCTCCAGCTTTTCCAGGAATGAGGAAACCCCATTCTGTGGCAGGACATTTGCTTTTTTTTTTTTTCTGCTTTTGAAATGTAAAGCAAATAAACAAAAAATTGTTATCAGTCACTCTCACTTAATTCTCACCGTAAATATTAAATATTTTTTTATGTAGGGACTTTTTTTTTTAAATTGGTCTAAATGACAAAGCATTTCGTTTTTTAGTACAGTAAATGAAGGAGTATTTTCTGTTAATGCAGCCCCAGTGTACAGAGGGTATGTGTGCGTGTCCTCTAGAGCCAGACACACGAGCGATTCTCCTTTAGGCGACACTTATTACACAGACACCTTGTGATGCCGTGTCCATCCCCAGGTCCCAGACTATGCTCGTTGCTTTGGAGATACACACCTTGCAGTTATTTTTTTTTCTCTCTGCCTCTCCCAGATCTCATCACAGCAGAGCATCTGTCACTTCCTCACAACACAAACAGAACTCACGCTGCTACAGAACTCACAAAATGTAATAATCTGACAGGTCAAAATACAGGTATGAGTGAGCAAATGTTAAAAGATAATATAGTTTTAAGGGAGGCAGTTTATGTGCAAGTTAGCCAAGGAAATGATGGGTAATGCTCTTCATGATAATTGCTACGTAAGGAGCTATGTAATTTGAAAGGCTATGGGGAAATCACATTTTCTGCTTTGTCAGTGAGAGAAGATGCAATAACCGAACACATCCTTCTGTGTGTTTAGAGAAACAATATAACAAATTATATAATAACTCAATTAGATTTATCAGACTTGAGGCATGATCGGCCGATTTTTTTTTTGAATAATTAAATACTTTACAAATGATAAATGGTACACTACCATTCAAAAGATTGGGGTCAATAAGATGTTTTTAAAGATATTAATAATTTATTAATTAAATGGGTCATATGATGTTGCTGAAAAGAACATTATTTGTGTATTTGGTGTGATGAAAGTTGTTTATGTGGTTTAAGGTTCAAAAAACATTATTTTCCACATACTGTACATTATTGTTTCTCCGTGTGACGGAAATGTTTTGCCCCTTAACATGTTGTGATGCTGTGTGTCCCGGTGCGATGAGACAAAACTAATAAAAACCATTACAAACGAGGCATTTGTTGCATCCAATGGGGACATAATTACTGATTATAATGACTTTATACTGTCTTTTTACCCGTCGCGCCACGTAAACATAAAACCATGTCTGCATTTGTGATCAGAAAAACAACAAACAACAAGCGCTACTCTATACTGCTCAAAATTTTGCATTTGGATCATCAGTTGCAAATTCTTTAGATATGTAAATGTACTACCAGACTGTGAGTCAGAAAAGCTGACATTGTAGTCTTCTCTCCCAGGATCGGGAAACAGTCCTCCATAAAAAGCGCTGATATATATGATATTTGGCTGATATATAACGCCAAAAAATATGGCTAGATTTAGTCACGTCTTAAGCCATCACAAAGTAGCCTATATGAGGAAACTGAGTTTTCCGCTTGGGTGTCAGATATACCACGATACAACTGAATCTTAACAAGTGAGCCATGTAAAATTGGCTTGCGGTCCGCATGTGGTCTTTGTTCTGGCTAGGTCTGCCTTAGCACAAGAGAATAATCTTTTGTTTTACAGTATCAAACCCTAGATGTCAAACAAAATAGCCAGCTCATGGTCAGTGAGTTCAATACCCTGCAGCAGTGAGATTAGCTCTAATACGATCTACACCACCCAGAGTGACGTGCAACCTGACCCTGCCAATGAACACGTTTCAAAGGCTTCATGAATCAGTTGAAGCAATTGCAGGGAAATCACCATAACGCTCGCCTATCATGCTAATCTTATTGTTTTTCATGTTTAACCTTGCAGGAACGAGAAGAGACTGGAGATCTTAATTAGCAGTGTTTAAATATGCAGCTGTATTTAAGTCCTGTGCTTTCTCATGGAGAGATGAAAAGACCCGAATGAGAGGAAGACTGGGAGCTGCTCTACATGAAAACTGGAGCGACTGGGGACGTACCTCATGGGACGAGCACAGAGCAGACAGAAATCCTTACCATAGTCACCCTCAATTAACTGCACTTCACATGAACACCCCCCTCCCCCTCAGCACATGCACTAAGAGCAGACTGATGTATCACTGTCACTGTACAAAAGCATTAATATCGCCTGAATCAATTGAATCGTTCAAAAATCATTCTTTTCCATTGACAATAAGGTTCAATATGTTCAGTTATGCAACTTTATATTTACTAGCATGATAACAGCACAGATGATTTCAAAATGTTGTTGTGGTTTCAGCGAAAAACACTTTGTATTGCACACTAGCAAACTAAAGCAATTCTCAAAGTACTTTTCCTACAACTTTCCTTTTCATCTCTCTAAACTGGAACAATGGGAAGGTCCAATTCATTTTAGTGACATTGTTTATTCAGATTAATTAGTTAATTTTTAATGAATTGGTTCACAAAAAAATTGAGTCATTACAATCCATAGGGACTTCTGAAACTGAAAAACTTTTTTTTATTAAATAACAGGAGCAATAGTGAACAATAGTGTGCAAACTTTTTTTCCTACCTCATGACATGGTTGTCAGCATTAAAAGGTATAACTGCTGATTTTTGCAGTGCAAATTTAGTTTGAGATGAAAATAACAGTAGGCTACGTTTTCGCCAGTTATTTTATCTATTTTATCTAGTTTATTTGATGTTTTTCTTACAGATTTCTGCTCATTCGAAATCGAATACAGATGAATTAAAACTGTATTATGCTACATTTGTTTGAATGCATTATTGACAATTGTGTGTGAAGTGTTGTAGTACTTGTTTAAATCATCCTTTCAGCTGAAAATATCTTTACCTAGAAGGAACAAACATGTCCATTGCCGTCATCATAGACTTCACATTCTTTCTGATTTGAGTGATCCTTCTCTATTAAGCTAGCTAAATAGGTTTAATAGAGTGAATTCTTGATAAATATGCAGTTATATTACAGTTAGTTGGCATGAACGGCACTCTCGATGGAACGGTGATGGAGCGCTCATGCTCTGACTTTAAAAAAATCCACTCCAGTCAAAATCACACAGCTCCACTCCACGCTCCGCACACCTCACGTTTTAGCCCTGATTTCCATCCACTTACATTATAAGACTGTTAGACTGTATCGGTTTTAGCTTAAAATCTCTGTTTGTGTTCTGCTGAAGAAACAAGCACCTACATTTTGGAGGCCCTCTGGGTAAGCAGATAAACATCAAATTTTCATTTCTGGGTAACTATCAATTTAATAACTCCTGTAACAATAAATAAAGTGCCACATTTTATTTGCTTTGCTTCAATGGATGAACAACTTTTTAAAAACAAAGAAGGAAGAACTCTCAGAAAACATACAAATAAAGAAAATTGTAGATGTTCAATTACTATGTGGAGCACTGGGATTGCTAGATGAGGGTTTAATTAACTCATTTATGTGAAATACACAAATGCAACCAAACCATTTTTCACTTGTTTTGCCTGCAGCTCGTAATTAGTATTTGTAATTAGCAATTGCACACATTCAGACTGATTTCGCCAGCATGGGTCACACATCTTTATTCAGCAATCATGCATTAAATTGAAGTGGCAGTAAAGACATTTATAATGTTACAAAATGTTATTTTTATTTCAAATGAATGCAAAGAATCCTTAAAATTCTATCACAGTTTCCACAAAATCAGCATATTATAATGGTTTCTAAAGGATCTTGACACTGAAGACTGGAGTAATGGCTGCTGAAATTGGGCAATGGTAATGGCAGCATTGTTATCAAAGGAATAATTAACATTTTAAAATATATTAAAATAGAAAACCGTTATTTTAAATTGTAGTAATATTCCACAATATAACTTTTTTTTACTGTATATTTGATCAAATAAACAAAAGCATTTATTTTATTTGTTATTCTTTTTTTCTTTCGTGCCAGAAAAATACTGTTCTAACTTTCTTTGACAGTTATAATAATGAATAAATATTTTCCTTTAAATGGGTGAAATGTAGTTGGTTAAAAACAAAAAGCATTTAGTAACTTAAGAGTATCTAGCTACTTCATAAAGAGGTTCATAAAGGCTGTAGTTTCAATACTTCAAATTATGATTAGCTTTGTCTCAAAGTAACTTTCCCAACATTGCATCATAGCAATGAGGCCACTAATTTCACTAAGGAATCTGCTATCTCTGGACTGAGGACACGTCTTAAACCAAAGCAATTTGCACAAGCCTCTAATCTAGGATGAAGCACCACTAACTGCTAAACACTGAGGAACCGCACAGTAACCGACCGCGTCTTACACACTGGAATTAGTGAAGAAGAGCAGGTACAGCCTGTGGAGCAGATACTGGAGCTCAGCTCACTTGACCTGTGCTACCGGTACATATGTGTCTGCGTTCTTTCACTCCACATTCCACCAAACTGTTTGACATTCAGAGAGGAACATTATGAATACAGACAGCTCTATTATAAGCCATTCTGTGCTTTCCCCACCATCCCTTTGTTCTACTATTACTGCTATAGTGGGTCTTCCACACAGAAAGTGATCAGCCACACTTTGAAACTCACACTCAAGGACAGCATGCTTATAAGAAGAGTCATTTTTAAAGGGAGATCAAGCTTGTGCGAACACACACACACGGCAGGAAAAAAGACAAGATGGCGGAAGGCTGCACTGCCTGAGGCAGGCTATAAATACTGACCCAGTCAGAGAACGTCTCGGTCTCTCCACACACACAGACACACACACACACACCACATCCAGGATTCAAACACATACAGACACACACATAAACACACACTCCAAATCAGAAAACCACTAAAACCACTTTCGACCAGGAACAGTAGCATCAGTCTCACACTGAGTCCTAACCAGTCACAATATGATTAAATAATAGCAGCATGTGATACAATGTTCTCGCTTGGTTTCCATTTCTGTCCTGTCACACTTGGTAGCCCAGCCCACAGTCAAATCTCACTGGCCTAAAACCCAGTTCTACAAAGCTGTTTACTAAACAACAAATGTTCAATACTTTTTACACAGTGCTAAGTTAAACTGACATTTGACAAAAAAGACATGCACCTGAAGATACAATTACATTTTGATGGAAAGACTAAACAAAAAGGCCTAAATTTGTCTGGTTAGCTGCTTGATCCGCGACTCTCCTTGTAGTAATTGTAGTAAAAGTACATTTTCAATCAAATAAATGTAATGAGGCAGAGTAAACTATGCTATCCATTCACGCACACATGCATGCAACAGTGCAAACACCTAAATAAAAGAAAGCAGGAAGGCATCAGCAAATTGGTGAAGATTTGCATCACCATTTGTGGGATGTTGTAAAAATAGTTACCTTTGTACAAATTCTACCACAGTGTCTTTGGTGCTCTATGCAAATCAGCGGAGCTTCTTTTTAGAGTCTGATGCTTCTCAGAGAAACCCTGACTCTCCTGCGACGCTGCTGACTAACAACGCATGTGAACGTCTGCTGTTACAGAGAAGACTTTGTTGAAAAGTTGAAATGACAGTTTACAGGACATTTACATGCTCAGCACGTGTGTTTATTTGATTTGCACAAAAGAAAAAACACACAATCAAAAACCCTTTCTATGAGAAACCAAACATGAAGAGGGGGTCCAAGCAAACCACAGAAAACTGTGTGTCATACAGGTGATGTTCAAATTTGACAGAATTAAAGAGCATGGTAGTTTTACTACCGATGAAAATAGATGGATTTATAATACACGCCATTTCCTATCTCTGGGATCCTTTGTAAAGGTCTCATTTGGGGATCTTTGCCTTATAGAATCGAATCAAAGAGTGAAAGTCTAAGAAACCGAGAAGCCCATTTCATCCCACTGACTCCATAAGGGCATCTCAGTGAAATAAAGCTTCATTATTAGACTGCAGTTTACCAAATAATGCAAAGTGTTTGTGTAAATGAGAAAAGGATACGTAATCTGTTACTAAAGCAGTGAAAAACTCTAAGAGGATGCTGAAATATTAACATAATACACCTATATCAGATACAGATAAACAAGATCATGTTACTACATAACAACAAATAAATGTCAAATCAAATATTTTCATATCAGGTTTTGAGAACATATTACACCATCCAAAGCCATTTGATTCAGAGACTTGATTCAAGTAGTTACCACTGAAGCAACGTCCATAAAATATAAGCTCAATGCTTTCAATCGTAAGGTGCACTTGTTCCTGTTCGTGTCGTCAATCTAGCGAACTGCGTGTCTTTCAAGTCTGAGGAGGAGGGACCTGGTGAAAAAAACCCTCTCCAATATTTTGAATTTGGGCTGCAATACCTAGTTCAACCACTCGGTGTCAATCCTACATACAGAACCTTTAAATATATTACAAATAAGATGAATCACAATGCCTCTGCAATAACAGAAAGGCACAAGACTGTTTCAAATGGGACGCCAGCTATAGCACCAGCCTCCTGCCAGGGGAGGATTTTAGTGACAAAGTGAATTTCTAAAACGCAAGCTCAGATCTTGAAAAGCATCATCCAAAAGGCATGCTTCACTAGGCCATGAGTCATCCTTCTGCTCACTGCCCTGCATGCACACAGTGGGTAGTGCCTGGCCTTTCAGATGGGCTGTCTGTGCAGCAGCCTGTATTCTGCCCATACAGTGGATGCCAAGGTCTCAGGGGATCAAACTACTAATAACGAATGGAGGAAATCAAGGACGGACAGCCAGAATGAGTCATTAGCAGTAATTAACGATGGCCTAACTTGGCAAATATGGCATAGGAAAGTGCTGTAATGAGCAGGTCCTTAAAGCAGAGCAGGTGTTAACTGACAAACAACCTGTGTTGATGTTCAGCGTGACGTAGGCCTGCTGGGTAATGGACCCCTCTAGAACTGCCCCTGATTGCCTGATTATATTATATTAGCATCCACATCAATGGACAACAAAGTTTTTCTGTTGACACGCTGGAGGTATGTTGTCTGCCACTTAAATAAGGTGGATTCGTATTGGCTGTCAGTGTTTTAATCTTACAAAAAAAAGATTCTAAAGTTATACCAACTATATTGTTCCTCTGTGTCACATTATTAATAAAACTTTACAGTTATCATATACCAGTGTGAACAGGCTGCAGTACAAACAAGGATGTCTGAACAATAAAAAGAGTTGCTGCTAATGCTTTCCTGAGGTTTAGAAGGGAGTCAAAAATCAATAAAACTGCAATACAATACAATGCCATTTAAACAGTGGCACAGCAGTCTCAGCTAAATATTGTGAAGAATAACTGACTAAATATAGGTATATAAAAAAACATATAAGATATTTTGCAACCCTCAATAACAACCAGATATTGTTTCTCAGTATGCAAGTTATCAATAGACCCCATGATCCAAGTGTTGTTAACACCATGCCCTACTAGTTGGAAGAACATATTTCATTTAGCATTGACCATGAAACCCATGTGTAAAAATGTTAATGGCTCTACTGAAAAGTACAATATAGACAGACTAGACTGAGGCTGAGCTGGTTTCTTGCTACTGCACGACTCTAATAAAACTCTTTTTAGAACATTTCAAGATTTGATGACATGCAGAGTGCAAACCTTCATAAATCCAGCAAGTAGTATACACAAACCACTATTTCCCAAGTAAACAGCACCCACTCAATCACATTCATCAAATTACAATGCAAATGTAAAAAGAAATTAAAAATCAATACTTTTCAGTGCATCACAAAATCATAATTGGATTCAAACTGAAACTGTCCTGTCAAGTTGGTCAGACCACATTATACATTTGTGCTTTAGTTTAGACAACCAGTTTCTTTATTACTGCAAAGTAGGGCACATATTATGCTTAAGACAATCAAAAGTATAAAATAAGTGTGCAAGACAAAATACCTGTGGCTGAAGTGAAAAAAATGGTGCCTGAACTGAAGTGAAAAAAAGGAGCAGATAAAAAGCTGAAAAATCTGGTTTAGCACATCAAAAACCAGCAGCAAACCTGATTAGTCCATGAGGTGTGTATGAGATTGAGATAAGACAAGACAATGAGTTAGAAAGTGAAAGAGAAAGAAATAGCTTGGGAGAAAAGGGAGAGGTGAAGGGGGTGGTTGTTTTTTTTTCAGTTGCCTGAATATCTGCCGAGGCCTTTGAGTTTCTCTGTGGCCAAAACCAAGAGACTTGAGCTGACAGGAAACTTAAGCAGGTTCTCACTCTTTATTTCACACAGCTCCATCACACTCTTCTTCCACTGACACAGACACCTACGGCAGTTTTACATCAAACCTTTTCTTCTGTTACTTCTCTGTTCATTCCACAAAAATACGTCAGTTTGGCAAGAGCACCTCCCTGTGAATTTCTCCAGGTTGTTTGTGTGCATGTGCCCCTGTGTGGGGCCTCCTGGGCCTCTCTTGAAAAGAAAATGACGGCTCTGCACTCATCTAGTGCTCACTATGTATCGAAGAAAAATGCTGCTTCCTCCAGGAGTCTCTCCAAAGCTTCAAGCCTCAAAGCTTACCTTCACCTTTCCCTAATAATACAAACACTCTTTAGGTGACATCCTACCGAATGTAAAACATCCATCTAACACTCAGAGAGCAGCGCATATTCAGTATAGTTTTTATTAGGAGGAGGCATGGTCAAAATGGTCAACTAGTAGGCAATAAGTGAGGTCAACTACTTTTTTTGTCTTTTTATGTTGCTTTAATGTTTTTAGTGGCAATGCTTTAACAGAATTTGCAGTGCAGAGCAAGCTATAGCCTAAATCACAATTTGCTATATAAGCTATAGTGTTTGTGCATTTATACTAACTTCACAGACCACGCTTGAGCAAGCTAAAAGACTAAAAGAAGTTGTGTTGAGCCTTCAAACTTCATAGCTTTAACAAATTTCACGACAATAATTATCAGTCTTCAAATCACCTTAACACGTAGGTCTCTGCATTTATAATGACTGATGACTCTGGTTGCATAATTCAGTCATTATGTTTGCTGAATACCTGTCAGTTACCCCACTGTACAATTGAGATTAGCATCTATACATCTTAAAAACAACATATCTGGCATCTGATAGACATGCTCTTAACAAGTCTAGATAAACAGAAATTCCTGAAAAGGGATAGTTAATCCTAAAATTAAAATTTTGTCAATATTTTAAATTGACATTTTGAAGAATGTTGTAAACCAAGTTATTTCCATTGTATGTACAATTTTTTTTGACATTTCTCAAAATATCTTTTATGTTCTACAGAAGTAGAAAAAAAAGGTCATACAGATCTGAAACCCTAAACTCCATTAAAGAGTAAATGATGACAGAATATTCATTTTTTGGGTGCACTATCCCTTTAAGATCAACTAATTGTTCAAACAGTCCACTAACTTCCATAAATCCAACTTTAAATCAACAAAACCCATAATAACAAGGAACATCATTTGGCAGAGCTCTCCGATAACTCACTGTGTCTATTTGTTTGGATCACATTTGTCAGATCACAAAGACAATATCTTGTGTTTAGAAGTAGGGCTGGGACAACGCGTCGAGGTCATCGATGACGTCGACGCAAAAAATACGTCGGCGCAAAATATGCGCATCGATTCGTCGACCTGTTTTTATTTCTCTAAAAAACGTTTGCAAAACGTTTACCTTATGTGCGCTGAATATACGCGATGGCCGGATCAACATTCTGTCCAACGTTATATAACCAATCCAGGGGTTTTTCTGCATTGATCTTTTTTTTTGGCGGCTGTCAAAGCCTTATTTGATCGGTGAGTGACAGTGACAGGGTGCGTACGAGAGAGAGCCCCGGCTGCGCGCGCACTCACAGTCTTCAAACAACACGAGCGCTTCTTGCTCTCTCTCTCCCTCTTTCTCTCGCTCCATCGTGCATATTGACCAAAATCATTAAACACGATAGAAAAAGGGCGAAACACCAAAGTTTCACGCGCGCTCGCGCACTCGCACTCTTCAAACTTCACGAGAGCTGTCTTGCTCTCTCTCTCTCTCTCTCTCTCTCTCTCTCCCTCCCTCCCTCGTGCATGTTAACCAAAATCATTAGAAACGATAGACAGCCATGACAGGCTGCTGGCTCCCACTGTTAATTTGTTTTTTTTGTTTTTTTTGGAAAAGCACTCTCTGTATTAGCTTAAAGCCCTCAAGTTTACATTTACATACTGTATTCTTTCAATTGCTCTAAACAAGTATTTTGGGTGACCTTTTTATTGAATGCTAGACATCAAGTTGTTGTTATTTTCATCTGAAAGAACTTCTTTTTTCAGTAAGCTAGGCCCTATGTGTTCAGTAAGCTTGTTTCAGTAAGCTATGTGTTTTCAAGGTCTTTTATTTTGTAATTTTAAGAGCAATAAAGATATATTGCAATGTTAAGGAATTCATGTTTTTTTCATTAAGATATGTAAATCAACATGTATAAATTGTTAGTAGTCAATTAATGGGGAGATCAAAATCAAATCGGTCTGAAAAAATTAATCGTTAGTTTAATCGATGCATCGAAAAAATAATCGCTAGATTAATCGTTTAATGGGCTTCTTCGGGTCAAAAAAGACCGAAACCATGTACGTTTTAAATTGTTTAATTTTTTTGCTTCATCGGAGGGGGATGAAACTTGGTGACTTTTGTTGTATTACCTATGTGAACACACAAAAAAATCAAGGAGATGATTCTGATATGTTAAAGGGTCGTAAAAAAAAAAGTCACACTTAGCTTCCTACGGGTCAAAAATGACCCACATAGGAAATGAATGGGAAATACAAGAAAATAGGAAAACTCAGAGAAACTTTTGGTGGTACTAACTACAGATCAGCCACTGTGCAGAAAAAAAGTGTACAGCAATGAAGGGGTGACACTCTAAAACATCAAGAGTGCAAATAAGACACCCTCCCCCCCACACACACACACCCACACACACAAACACACACACACACACAGAGAAATTAACTGGTAAGACTGAAACAGCAAATTTTGCTATATTTTACTATATAATCATAATAACTCCAAAACTATAGCAAGGAGAGTCAAAAGGTAGGTATCGTTTGAAAGAACTCTTTTTAAATTTTTCAAAAATATAAATTAGATTACATTTAGACATTGTCCTGCAGAGAAATTGCGGATAAAAGACAAAATATATATATAATTTGTATTATGATTTTGCATATCTTTCTTATTTGTCATGGAATAACTCAGGAAGGAAATAAGGTAGGAGGAAAATTCTTTTTTAGTGAAGTCCCCCTACATGTTAGCTGCATCTGGATAAAAAATAATAATAATTTGGATAAAGGAATCAAAAGTTACAGCATTTGGAACAGAGATAGCCTTTTTGTACAGTCTTTGACGCCCCCTCATGGGCAATTGTTTCTCCATGAAGAATATCTAGTCATAAAAGCAATAGATTATGTTAATTTTAGGCTCATTGTAATTGTAATAATATGCTGTAAAAAATGAAGTGCCATTTTCAATGATCTGTGAATGTTTCATGAGCTGTATGATGTTTTTGACACATTGCAGTACATTATTTTATAGATTATGAAAAAAAAAGAAATTGTATTTATCACCAAATAACTCAGCAATACTTAAGATTTTTTCAAAGTGGATACATTCACTGTAAAGGTCATACCCTAAGCTTTCAAATGACATCAACTTTGTGTTAATCAAGGCAATATTTTTGAAAAATATGGTAATGAATATTTTCGCAGCTAGGTGGCGCCTGCTGGCGGTACACTCGGTTTTAGAGGGATTACTCAGCACTCGTTAAGAGTTAATAAATGTGATTAGATGCATTAAAAAGCTGAGATCCTAAGCTTTAAAATGATATATAGATTGTGTTGTTCCATTCAGTGGTTGCTTAGTAATTCGATTTTTTTTCTTTCCAAATGGGAATAAAAAAAATAAATAAAAAAAAAGCTATGGCAGCCTATAGGCGGTTACAGGACATTACACACATTTATTATATTTTAAAGCCACTGGATGGCGCTCTTCTCACTTGAATTTTTTTTTATTTTAGGCCTGCACTCTATTTTGATGTGCAATGGTGCATTTATTGAAAAAAAATTAAAATTAAAATAAAATAAAAATATATATATTAATTCTAATGGAAAAAATTGCTCATAAAAAATATATAATTAATGCAAAGTATCATAAAAATCTTTAAAAATTCTAAATAATATACAAAAAATATTATTGAACAAAAATATATTTGATTGGTTTTCCTGGGAAAAAAAAAGTTACATTTTTAAGGCTTCGGTCTTTTTTGACCCGGAGGAAGCTAAGTGTAACCCATTTACGAAGAAGCCCAGAGGGTTAAAAAATAATCGTTTATCCCAGCCCTATTTAGAAGGCTTAGATATATAAAGGTCAACATTGCTCCAGGAGGGTTACGCTACACTATCACCATCGACAAATCCTTTTCCACAAACAAGCACTTTGATCTATCTTACTTTTCATTACGCAGAAGAAATCTAGCACACGTCGAGCCACCCAGCAAATTCAAGAACAGGCAGAAGGAAGAGACATATCTTTATCAGCTGAAGATAATGTGTGCTTAGGAACCGTGGCCCAAGAGAGGATAAAGAAAGATGTGAAAAAGCAAAACCAGATTAGATCTGATTAGCAGAACTCTGCAAATGCCCCTAGTAAACGCCGATGAAAGAAATGAAAGATTCTCAGCGTTGACTCACGCAGTGATAAAGAAATTTGGGGGATGAAAGTGTGAAAGAAGGACAGAGACGACTCAGTTCCCTGGAGTATTTTGCAATGGAAAGTCCCTGTGAGCACTAAACCAGAATTTCTTCCTGCATCAAGTCTGATGTTTGAGAGTTCCAGCATTAGCAGACGCTCTAATGAGATTTATGACTGTCTATCCCTCACATGACATAAGCCCCTCTCCCATCTGCCCCACGACAGCCCTCAGAAAGCCCTTTATGCTGTCTTAAATTTACTGCCTCATACCTCACCTCTTTCAAATATGGGTTCATAACCTGTCCTATGAGGCGAGGAGTGCTGAACCATACACGTCAGCACATACTTTCCTCTCTTGTTCCCGCGGTCTCTCTTCCAGTGCTGTCACTCTCACTTCTCCTTTAATTTGGATCATGTCTTAGACATGCTGTTTAACAATGATTTAACCGAGACTAACCCACGACTGATACAATTGAATTATTGAGTGTTTCTTCAACTACAAGAACTTATTTCATAGTGGTTCTTTTTTTCTTTTTCTTTTTGTAAAACTTTTCTCCGTTTAACTGTCTACTTTGCAAATGCTTTCAATGTATAGATTTTATAGTTTTATAATTGTCCCAGACTTTATATATATATATATGTATATATATATAAAAAAAAAATATTAAGGTTAAACCTAGAGACATATATAGACATTTTAATATTTACGGTGTAAAAATCATTTAATTCTTTATACAAACTACGACTATACTTTGGTTGTAAATCATAATAATAAAAAGTTGAAAAACATAAGTGTAAATATTTTAAGAAATGATTTAATTGTGTGCATTCAGGATGAAGAAAAAGAGTTATGAAATCAAACCATTTTAAATCGGGATTTTCGCTTAAAATATTTAAAAAAAGTTATTTCCACCGCAGAATTCTTATCGAACACAACTCATAATCTGGGGTATGAATGCAATGACGAAATGTTTAGATTGCTATTGAACACTATTATTAGTTAGTGTGAATTTAATAACACTTTTATAATTTTGGCAGTTTTCCATAAAAATAACAATAATAATACTAATAAAAACTGTGAACAATGTATGCAAAATATTTTATATGCAGCATCACGACTGTGAAGAAGTCGTTACAAATAAGTAACATTACATCAAGGAATATAATCCTGATTTACTGCAGGGCCAGTTACAACTGCTCAATATCCAACAGCAGTTAGCAAACATGTCCGACTGGTCTCTACCAACTGTTACACTGTCTTGTGCCAATTCATTCGGATCGCCCACATACAGTAAATAACTGCACAAACCCTGATCAAATGTACTCTTTTCACCTTCTCTAAACTCACATTATAAAGATGCACTAGCCAGTTAGCATTTTATATTTCTGGAGCACAATCTGCCACTCTAGTGGTGTTTGAGAAGATGCATATGGTACAAACATATGTATATGGAGAAGATCTTAAAAGAAATGTTTACTTCATGCTTTAGGGCAGCATTGCAAAGAAAATCATAACTGACCTTTGGTTTTCTGTTCAGCAGCCTGTAAGGAAAGAACAAAGGTGGACACAAATGAACACTTACACAGGTCCAGCGTACAAAAGCTTCATAAAGAAATGAGTAGAAATGACTAGAGGACCATAAATCTCAGAAAACATTTGATCGATTATAATAGATTGATTAACTATTTCAGTATTATGCTAAATAGAGATCTAGAAGAATATGTGGTGCTAAATCAACCCAAAGAGCAGCAGGATGTGGCCTGTGCAACCTCGGTGAAAGTTGCACTATTTAAAGCAAGATGAGAACACTGGCTTTGTAACTCCATGACGAGGTCTAAGAAATGAGCACTAGAATAACTGTCTGTGTTTGAACAGAGCTTCAAAGACAGATGCTTAACAGATGGTTGTGAGCTCTAGGTGTCCCGTTTGGTACCTGAGGTTTACATTAGTGAAGATGTTTCAGAAGCTTATGACAGACTCCGTAAGGTGTCCGCTAAGTGGCTTTTATAAGAAGGATGCAAAGCAAAAGATTCTATGTGAAACCTTGTGGGTTACAGGAAATAAACTGACCTTTTTCTGAGCAGCTTCTTTCTTTTTCTTTTCCTCTTGCTTTTTCTTTTTCTTTTCTTCCATCAAATGGTTCTCCTCTTGTGTGACGTGTGTTGTGCCAAGGCTGTGGAAAATAGATCAGCTGTGTTATCTAGTCCCAATCTTTAAAACAAATACAGACAATTGATAGAGTAACTCTAAAACACATTTGTTTGAATACTCAATTCTGATTGGCTGGCAGGTATGCATTAAAACCGTTTAATGCACAGGTAGTTCCAAGTCCGTTTAATCACCGTTCCACATTAATGTGCTGCTTTCAGTATTGACACACATAAACACATCACTCACATCGAGAGAGAGGGAGATCAGAGATCGCAATGCACAGACACACAAACATCCAGAAGCACAGAAACGCTTTATTAATAAAATAGTTTCAATACTGGATCGCTACATATTTCTCAGCAACGAGGAGGTAAAAATCACTGTTTTAAGTAACTAGCAGAGCTTCATCGTTTGTAGAGAGAGATGCACAGATGCAGGTAACTCGCACACACAACTGTCATCTCTCTCTCTCTCAATCGGTTGATCAGTAATTCCAACAAATGATGCAATTCATTTATTCAAATAAATGTGGTCTTACCGCACAATTTTACCTTCCGATCAAATACTGCACTGCAAACATCTTTAACAATTTTAACTTGTCAGTGCTGGCAGGATGATGCATGGCTAGCTGTGCATTATACGATTTTAAAGGTCCCATTCTTCGTGATCCCATGTTTTAAACTTTAGTTAGTGTGTAATGTTGTTGTTAGAGTATAAATAATATCTGTAAAATTCAAAAGCTCAAAGTTCAATGCCTAGCGAGATATTTTATTTAACAGAATTCGCCTACATCGAACGACCCGTTTGGACTACATCCCTCTAGTTCCTGCAGTAATGATGTCACTAAAACAGTTTTTTGACTAACCTCCACCCACATGAATACACAAAAAGGGGGCGTGGTCTTGTTGCGCTCCGACGGAGAAGAGGAAGAGCTGCGTTTGTGTTTGGCGCCATGTCGTCGAAACGCTGTTATTTTCATCTTGGCATCCAATCACCTTTGTTTGGGCTTCCCAGGGACGCTGTACTTGGAGATCAATGGTTACAATTTTTGTTTAACTCGGTTCCCAAAAATTATAATCCACATGTAAAACTATGTGCAGCACATTTTGCTGAGGACAACTTCCTCAATCTCAATCAGTTTAATGCCGGATTCGCACAAAGATTATTCCTGAAAGATGGAGCAGTTCCCTCTTTGTCTGGAGAAGGCGTTGTTTATGGACCACAACTGGTAAGTGTATTTTATTATTTAAGTTGGTGCGTTTAACGGTTTCTGTAACTTATTACACAAAGGGCAACACTGTTTAGCTTTGTTAACTAGATGTTAGGGCTGTGCAAAAAAATCGAATGCGATTTTCATGCGCATTTCGTCAGTAAAAACACTCCTGTGATTATAAGTACATCTCCAGCACATGCTCCTGCACTCTTGCTTCTCAAAACTAGCCCAATCGTGTTTCCAGGAGGGCAGCGTGCCCTAAACTGATGTCGAATCTCAACACAGGAACCGCTGGCCCAATCAGAACTTGTTACGTATTTCTGAAGGAGGGACTTTATAGAACAAGGAAGTCATCAGCCCGTTTTTATGAGTGTGAAAACAGCGGCATACAGATAAGTGAATTGTGTGAAAAATACTGTGTTTTTTTAAACGTGAAACATGAACACATGTTATATTGCACACTGTAAACACAATCAAAACTTCAAAAAAGCGCGAAAAACGGGACCTTTAATGCACTCCACGGTGTGCATTTCTTATTGTGCTCTACTCATAATAAATAATTTTAGGATGTTTAGCAAAAAATATGTTTTCTAATTCATATGACATCACATTACCACCCATCAAACCAAGGACAGTTCAAGGAAATCACCAAACGAATCAGAATAAAATCTAATAGATAACCAAATTCTTATAAATATAGCAAAATACATAGAAATAATTAAATATAACATAAAATATACAGAAAACATACAGTAAACACTGATAACATGTCAGATTGCCCAAATGAAACTGGCATTACTCCAGACTTCAGTTACACATGAACATTCTACTAACATTTAAAAAAAAAAAAAAAAAAAAAAAAAAAAAAAAACAATTTGCTCCTTAAAATGTTTTTAAAATATGTATGTCTTTGATGAATATAGGACTTTATCATAGTGAATATAGCAGTTTAAAATACAAACATTTGCAATATTCTAAATGTCACTTTCAACCAGTTTAATGCATCCTTGCTGAATAAAAGTAAATGTGTATTAAAGGGATAGTTCACTTTCAAATAAAATTTTGATATGTTTTAGCTTACCTCAAGGACATCCAAGATGTAGGTTTCTTTGTTTCCTCAGTATTTCCCATTTTGATATTTTTAGGTCCAACCGTTCTTGTCTGTGACTCACATAATGGATGTCTATGGTCATCACCTCAAAGAGCATGCAAAGAGGAGTCAAAATTAAACAATTCCCCATCGTAAGTACACATTGATGACCTACTACAAGAAACGAGCGGTTTGTGTAAGAAAACGAACAGTATTTATATATTTTTTACCTTTTGTACACAACCACGTCCAACTGATCTGAGTTCGCGAGTGCTTCCTGATATGACGTGCGTGCGCGCTCTGGCTTTAGTCTGCGCAAGCGCGGAAAGCGCCGGATGTGATGTCTCGCGCATGCACATCACTCATTGTTTACCACACGCTACGCTTTCAATCTGCACTGTCTGAAATATAATGCAGTAATTGTAATAAATTAATGTTTATAATGCACCCTATAATCGTTGCGTTTATAATAAAAATACAACACATTACTCACTCTATTGACAGCGTGCCATTGGGTCCCTCTGGCATTGGACGTCGCCTCCAGTTTATATGTGGCAAACTAAACACAACGTGCAAAACGCTGCGTCTCAACAGCGGAGAAAAATCAGGATCTTCAGTCAGGCAGGCGTGTGATGTGATACTGTCAATGTCCTCTCGTCATCTTGTAGTTGTTCCATTCGTGACATATGCTCTCTACTTCTGTTGGCATCTCACAACACTTGCTACTAAAACACCACCAATTTTGAAGAGATCTCTGTCTCTGAGGCTTGAAGACGTGCTGCTGCAGCGGATCGCTCCTGAGTACTTGGTCTGTGTATTCTGTTTCAAATAAATATGGTTGTGAAAAAAATTCAACGTTGTCTATGGATATATTGAAATCGTCTTCCATTGCAATTTCCTGTACGTCTAAATATGTTTAGATCTTCACAGTGAAAGGTAATACTTCCGAAATCTGTGTAAACCATAGGCAGTAAGTGTAAACAATGAGTGATGTACACACGCGAGAGATCGCTTCCGGCGCTTTCCGCGCTTGCGCAGACTAAAGCCAGAGCGCGCGCGCACGTCACATCGGGAACCACTCGCGAACTCAGATCAGTTGGACGTGGTTGTGTACAAGAGGTAAAAACGATATTAATACTGTTCCTTTTCTTACACAATCCGCTCGTTTCGTGTCTTAGGTCATCAATGTGTACTTATGATGGGGAATTGTTTAATTTTGACTCCTCTTTGCATGCTCTTTGAGGTGGTGACCATAGACATCCATTATGTGAGTCACAGACAAGAACGGTTGGACCTAAAAATATCAAAATGGGAAATACTGAGGAAACAGAGAAACCTACATCTTGAATGTCCTTGAGGTAAGCTAAAACATACCAAAATTTAATTTGAAAATGAACTATCCCTTTAACATAAAAAAAATTAATAACACCAAACTTTGAAACAATAGTGCAAGTAGTGTTGCACGGTGCACCGATACTTCAAAAGTATCGCGATTCTCGGAAATTAAAAACGTCACGATTCCTAAATTTATTAGTATCGATACTTCAAAGAATGACTGCGTTCCAGATTTGTAAGAGACGTATTTTATGTTGGTGTGTGCAACACGCAAGCAAAAAAGCACTACAGCGAGATGGCTGCATTAGTGGCTTTACTAAACTGATTTGGCTTTACTAAAATGTGTGCATAATCGCATTAAATAGTTTAAATAATTTGTTCAGATGAACAAAGCACGTGGTTTTCTTGCAAAATTAACATTTTAATTGTTTGGTCAGACAGTTCATATATAATATTCACATTAATCGGGGATTAAACGTGGAGTTCTGTTCTGTATGCTAAATATGAAAATGAGCGTATCTCCACAGCACCTATAACTGCGCTTTGTATCTGCTGATTGCTGATCGAGATTTACATGCTTGGCTCACTGACCCTGTATACTCATTCATTTCGTTCATAAACGAGATGTATCAGTTCATTAAACTCATTCACGAATGAGAAGATCTCTCGATCTCGTTCAGTGAAGGGCGGATTCGTTCACTACATTCAACAAATCACATGCTCCGTCACATCTTGAGTAACGCCGCCTTCACACTGGCAGTTGAAATCAGCTCCAATACGGCTACGAAACGACTGGAAGTCATTCATTTCATATGGAGATTCGCAAGCCGCATGCGAATGGCTACGAACCGGGTCTGAACGAGTGCAGTGCGAAAAAAAATCGTGTCCGTTGGTCATCCGGATGTGTTCAAAAAATTTAACTCTTGTGAAAGGCTACAGACGGTTCCCATCCGACAATTCCAGCGGAAGTTGGCATTGCTATGGTACTGATAAACAAACCTGAATTTTGAATTTTGAATAATGATTTTATAACGATAAGTTGTCATGTCATTTTTTTATTTTCATGATTTTCTAACATTATAAGGGCAGTTAATACAATTAAAATGAATAATAAATATTGTGGCCCCCGCTCTCGGACACACTCGGTCTCTCTCGCTCGAGTGCAGGGTTGTTTGCAGCCCTATATACCACTACATCAGATTTAGCTGACCTGACATGCACGTTCAGATACAGACAATATCAATCGCTCTAATCTCTCCGCCATTTTTGTTCTACTCACTTCCGAAGCTTTCCGATGCTTTTCAGCGGTGTAGTACGACGTCCACTGGGTGAGTATTGCGTATTACGGAGCGGATTTCAACTGCCAGTGTGAAGGCGGCCTGACAGGATGAAACCTTTCACAGAGCTGTTCACGAGCTGCGCATGCGCTGCTAATAGAACTGCTGTGGAGGGAGGAACGAGAAATATAAGTCAGTGGGTTACCTGAACGAGAACGATTCATTCACCTAAAAGATTCGTTCATGGACGAACGATCACTAGGGCAATTTCATATAGCCTATATTAAATATTTGGAATATATATTTTCATATTTTATTAGGTTCTTTGATAAGGTTACAATACGAAGGTCTAAGTAGCAACGTATCTTCCGTAATGTCCCCGATGCGCGGGTCGGGGTGGGTAAAGAAATTATACTTTATTTGCGGGCTTTGGCGGGCCAAATCATTTCATAAAAGCGGAACCCACGGGTTGGAAAAAAACTGGACCCGTGCATCACTAGGCTAAGTCCACAACTGGCAGAAAAAGATGACGCTCACTAAAGCTCACTGGCTGAGTTTTCTCCTCTGAAAGAAAAGGTTGCACAACTGACAGAATAAGTTATAATATCTGAGATATTGCTGCTAAATTTTATTTGCTTTTTTTTTTACTTGAATGCCATTGTTTAAATTGATATTATTTATCTTTTAACATTTAATCTTCTGAGTTCAGAAACATTGTTTAATATAATCATTGTTCATATTTTTATACAAAAGTTCAGAATCAAGATAAATTTATTACTCTTGTTTTTTATGATAACTGAGATAATGCTGCTAAATTTATTCTTTCTTTACCTTGAATGTCATTGCTCTAATTTATTTTTAATATTTTGATATTTCATATTTTGTTCAAATGTTTAACATTTATGATGTTCATATGTTCATTTATTAGTGTGTATAAGTATATGATTAGAATGTTGTCCCTGTTTTAAAATAAAGCATAGCAATGATATTTGAGAGTGTATTTTCCCCTTTCAGGAAAAGTATCGAAATTGCAATTCTTGACTAGGTATCATATCGAAACGATAATTTTGGTATCGTGACAACACTAAGGCCATCCTTAAAAATATTCTTGTTTGCCGTAACCCGAACGACCCTGTCAATTTAGCACCGAATCAATTTTTTTTTTTTTTGCTTTTAGTCCGACCGACTTGCCTATTGTAAATTTGCGTTAAGACCGACCAATTATTTTTTTACTCTTCAAACAACTAATACAAACGCAATAAAATACTATTAATTATATTTAAGTATTGTAAATATATAAATTGCCTTGGCCTACATACAAATGAAGGCTATCTTCTTTAATTAAAAAAAAATCCCTTGACATCATCTGTGTTCACACGGATGTCACACTGTGGCCTGTGCGTTCGCTGCGTCTCATACTCTCACTCACTGTCAGAGTCAACGGTTCGCGCTTGGTAATGATGGCTGCGGCTGCAGTAAACTAAATGTTCGCGGTCACTGTTCAAAGTCATACGGGTTCGGGCACCATAATACATCTAAAAAAATTCATTAAAACAGCTCGACACCGCTTTAACTTGGCACAAAGTTCTGGAAAAACTGTGCCCAGATATTTTCCCATCCCTTCTCCTCTCTAGTCTAAAACCGTGACCGTGACTGTCACTTTATGTTCGAAAATCTATTGCACGAATCAAGCAAGAATCAACCAACACAAGTTTCGAAAACGAAAATAAGAAAATGATTTTAACGACCTTTTCTCGGAACGCATCCAGGTTTTTTTTTTTTTTTTGAACAGGCGTCACACAGCAACTGCAGCTTCGGACAAACACGCATAACAGCAAATAATACTTCTGCACAATGTTTCTCTTTTTACAACAGAAATGTGAATTCAGCCGGTATTCAGTCTCAAACAGTTTCGGGCTTGAATCGCCTAGGGCTGTCAAAATAGCTGAAAAAACTAAATTCGAATTTTTTACTTAAATATGATCAAAATTCGAATTGTATTCTAATTTAAAAAATTCGAATTGTATTCGAATTGTTTTCAAAATTCGAATTGTATTCGAATTTTAAATGCATAATTTCAGTTAGAGTGAAGAAAAGCTTTTTGCTTCTCTTCTGAGGCTCAAGATAGCGCATCGAGCAAAATATTTATGTTTATGCATGTTTATTCAAAGCATTAGAATACATGACTGTGAAAAAAACATAATATTTAAAATAATGTTTATGAACCAATTATTATTAATTAAGTTGCTTAAAGAACTATAAACAAAACAGCATCATGTATGCATGTATTGTTAAATAAATAAAAAGGGCAGAAAACCAGTCACACAGGATACATTTTTTTCATTTAAAAACATGAGATGCGTGAAATATGCGTTCTGTGTGAACGGCTTGATTTCAGTTTTGATGTAAACAAGATCTTCTCCACATTGATTTTTTTTTTTATTTTTTCTATTTGGCTTCAACTGGATAGGCTAACATAACCTTATAATGCAATGACACATATATTGTCATTGCATCTTGTATGCGTACACGAGGTGAAAGATGAGAAAGCAGATACTGCGTGTCGAGCTCGTCCGCCTTTGAAAGTTGTGTAGACACAGCTGAGCGCGCGGCGAGATGGAATGGAAAACGTACCGGGGCTCATAAGGCAGCTTCCTTAATACACACCTAAAATTCATATGCGCATTCAAATGTGGATTTTTATTTTAAATTCGACGAATATTCGATAAAATATTTTTTTTGATATCCTAAGAAAATCGCCTATGCGATTTTTTTTGTTGTTGTAGAAATTTAATCGTAAACAAAGCCATGTTGAAGCCTGCAGTAAATATTTTGCATTATGGCAGTCCACTCTGCTTATTGTTTTTCGAAAATGTTGGCACTCCTGTTTGTCATTTTGCACGTAACTTCACGCCAATAAATCATCAGAAATATTGGTCTTTACCAATATATTGAAACTTTACATTCCTCCTGCCTGTTGTCCGTGGATTTACCTATATTTGGTGTTATTTGCCGTATAAAACTTTAGACATGCAAAATCGATTTTACAATCGATTCAATGAACACTCGTCACTCAAATCAAACAGGATTTTTTTCACAAAAGTGACAACCCAAAAAAGCAAAGTAAACGTTCTCTCATTTGTAGGTCGCATTGATACGTATCGGTGGATGCAAGTAAAACAATACCTCATTTTTTTTCTCACCTGAAATTCATCATTTAAATTTGTTTGTGGTCTATATAGCCTGCATCAAAATGAGGTTTGCAATGATGCGCCCGAAGGCACGGGTTGAAGACCCAGTCAGTGACGTCACGATATGCTAATTTGTTTAAATTCATACCGACGTCATCACCATCACAAAAACTGTGAACATTGAAACTTGAAAAAAAAAATATAGACCGACCTACCAACCCTTTTTTTTTTTAATTACTGTTACTGCAAACCAAAATATTTTTAAGGATGGCCTAAGTGCAAGTATACATACTTGCTTGCTTTATACAGTAGCTGAAGTAAAACAAAAACAAAAAATGGATGAAAAAAATATATTATATGCTTGGTCACGCAGAGAGGGAACCTTCAAATGTAATCAACTTAGTGTGGCTCTTCAGACTAAAACAAAGCCTGGTTTACCAGTTACCACCAATAAAACTTCAAAGCTAAAACATTTTAACAAAACCTAAGCTCTTCTCTAGGTATTAAAGAAAAATACAAGAAAAATGTCCCTCACCAACACATTCATTAGATAATAAAGACTAACCTGTTTTAAGACAAAGTTAAGTAGAATCCAATCACTAGTCTTGCAAAATAAATGAAAACAAAAAAAAAAAAAACTATTTGTGAACAGAGGTGAATTGTGTAAGAGCTGGTCTGAATCTTTGCACTTCTGTTAACAACAGCCAGAAAAGAATTTTAACAAGAAGTTCACAGGAAAAAAGAATGTGCTCGGGATTCAGAGGAACACTTCTTTTAGGAATAAAATCTTTGAACTTTGTTTATTGTTTGCCACTCTGTCTGAGTGGATGAATCAGAGAAACAAATGTGACATGAATCAGATGCATCAAGGCAAGACCGATGGAAGCCGATACACGCAGAGATTATATATATATATATATATCAGCTCTTCTTCTCAGATAATCATTAATAAACATTTTAAACTAGGAATAAACAATATGTTGGTGTAATACCGGTGGTCAGGTTTATAAAACTGATACACCACTGTTCAAATGTTTAGGGTTTACTGTTTACTGAAGTTTCCTATGCTCACGAAGCCTGCGTTCATTCCATCAGTATTTAGTAAAAAAATTGTAATAATATTAGTTTTAGGAGCCTTACTCCAGTCTCCAGTGTCACATGATCCTTCAGAAATAATGTTGATTTAGTGCTCAAGAAACATTTCCTATTATTAACAATATTATTTAAATTGGTTGTGCTGCTTAAAATTTGTATGTAAACAAATGTAAACTTCTTGGTGAACAGAAAGTTAAAAAACAGCATTTATATGAAAGTACTGCTAAATGTTTTTTTTTTGTTTTTTTTTGTTTTTTTTTACTTTTACATAAGAAATTTAACACATCTTTGCGGAATAAAAGTAACAATGTATTGTTAAAATAAAATTATTATTATTTAAAAAAATCTTTATTTGATATTGGATATTTAATGTTATTTAAAAATACAATAATTAACTACTATATCAAACACTTAATTTAACAACACTATTAAATCATAAAATTAATATACATTTTTCATACTGTAAATTAAGATTTGGTGACACTTTGTACCATTTATAAAAAGGATTTTAAGGGATTTTTTTTTTTTTATAAAGTATAAAAATAATAACCATTATCGGTACATAATTATGTCACAGTCCAATATGTCCTTTGCTTTACCCGTGTTTGAAAAACCTTTGATGATAAGGTGAAGAATAAATGCATTAAATACATATCCCACAACGCAACAGCCTTGATTGTTGTCCTAATATAAATTAATAAGTGATATGGCCAAGTCAGTCAATGTGACAGTGCAGGACATAGTGGTAGGTGGAGGAAGGGAGGGGGATGAGCGAGTTGAAGAGACAGTAGCCCCTTTCACACTGCCATTCCGGCAAATACACGGGTAAAGTGTTCCGGCAATTGTTCCCGGGTCGCTAGATTTTGCACTTTCACACTGCCAGTGATTACCCGGGATATGTGCGTGCTTTCACACACAACCCGTAAAGATCCCGTAACGACACGTGACATCAGGGCGTGACGTGTAATGTACGAGTCGAAAACGTTAGGCATGCTATACTTTCACTGAAGCAAGCGACCGATCTCGGCGTCAGTGCGGAAAGTGAGGAACTAACTGATCTCTGCTTCATTACAGTTTGCACATATTTTTTTGTCGCGAACGTTGATCTTTCTTCAAAACAGCCGGTAAAAGAGTCATCACTTCGACACGGCATTATATCTGCATTAGACACAGCGCTCGTCCCGGGTCAAACCCGACAATGTTACTAGGTCCCCGACCCGGGTTCAATGCCGGAATCAATCCCGGGACGTGGTTGCTTTCACACAGAAGGCGACCCGGCAATGTTCCGGCAATATGCCTGGTCCGACGTGCAGTGTGAAAGGGGCTAGTGGAGATGTGGTGGTAAGGGGTTGGGGGGCTAGACGCTCTCTGGGCACAGAGCCAAAAATGTCAACGCTGCAAGACAAACAAGAGAGCTAAGAGCCCTCAGGAACCTGCTGGCTGGCAACAGCAGCCTAGAGAGGAAGAAATCTGCAGCCCCTCCATCCGACACAATCATGCATCAGAAACCCATAACTTCAGTGCCATTTGAGAAGACCAAACCTGACGTGCCAGTAAACCCCTGGATAATAAGAAACTCTCTTTTAGTCACCCAGCCACACTCAACAAATATCAGACTAAAGAGTCTTTAGAGTCTGATTTTATTTCCACAGGTGACCAAACAGTGGTGAAATCCTGTTTTATGAATTCCAGACCATGTGTAGCTAGCCACATTTTTAATTCAGCAGAGGAAAACATCCTAGCCAGAATGCCAATGAAAAAAGTGAAAGGTGATTTTTTTTCATAGGTTCAGTTCCTGTGACCAAACAGCCACTAAAAATAGCTTTTCAGTGGACTGACTCGCTGTCACAGCAGTCCGATGACTTTCATCTTCCTACAAAGTCACTAATGAAAGCACTTTCACAAGCTCTGCTGACAATTTATTGCCCTAATAGATCACACAAATGCCTGCCATAAAGACCCCTGTCATTATACTCAAATCACGTAGGTCTTTCAGCGATTGCACATTTGTCTCAATAAAATGCAAAACATCCAACAGTTCAGCACGCTAATGGACTTAGCATAAGAGGAGACTCATGTAACAAGGGCTAAACTGAGAATGATCAGTTCTAAGATCATTAGTCATACATCAAGTGGGGGAAAAACTGTCAAGTGAATTTTGAGGGAGGGGAGGGGGTTGTCAAGTGAAACCCTGTAACCAGCTGTGGCTTTTCATCCTCTATTCTTTCAGTCTCCAGAGAGCTTTATGTTGTTGGACCTATGAAACATTACTGCTCACCCAAAAAATCAATCACAATCATGTCCTTCCAAACCTGTATGACTTTCTTTCTCCCTCCCAGCCTCAGACATGCCTGATGACCACCACAATACATTCACTGACCATCTGATGCACACTCCACACAAAACCTCTGAAAATCATAAGCTCCAACCAGACTGGAGACTGCTACATTCTTTTTTCTAAATAAAGTAATACTTTTAATCATCAAGAATGCATTATATTGATCAAAAGTGGCAGTAAAGACTTGATAAGAAATGTTTCCTGAACACCAAGTCAGCATTTAATGACTTGAAACTGAAAACTGGCGTAATGGCTGCTGAAAATTCATAGGAATAAATGCATTTTTAAATATACTAACATAGAAAACTGTTATTTTAAACCGGAATAATATTTCCTAATATTACTGATTTACTGCATTTATCATCAAATAATTGCAGTCTTGGTAAGTATAAAATACTTCTTTATATAATATATATATATATATATATATATATATATATATATATATATATATATATATATATATATATTATATAAAATACTTCTTTATATACACATATATATATATACACATATATATATATATATATATACACATATATATATATATATATATATATATATATATATATATATATATATATATATATATATATAAACCTTACCAACCCCAAACCTTTAAAGGGTACTTTATGCAAGCACAATATATAAAGAGATTTAAGTCACTTTATATCAAGCAGACTAGATATCTTACTTTATTTTCTGCCTGTGAAATAATCAATATTAATTACTTTTAGGGAATTAAAAACACTGAATGCCAAGTCTAAACACACTGCAACAGTTCAGAGAAACTGTCATCATGGCTTATTCTGAATAAGATTTATCTGAGCAAGCCTATTATTGTGGTATCCATCTATTTCAGAAACACCACAAACTGTGGCTTGCTACATGTCGGTCAGAGGGTCTCTTCCTGTCTAAATGGGCATTTATTGGACAGAATAAACCACAAAAACTCTGAATACCACAAAACATGAATCTTTCAGATGAACTATCAAATAACTGCAAGAATTTTAGCACCAACAAATTGCTCCAGAACAGTGTATTTATAGAGTTATAGCCTCCATCTTCCAGTCCTATGCATTTCTAAAATGTTGTTGATGTTAAAGGGAAAGTTCACCCAAAAATGAATATTCTGTCATCATTTACTCACCCACATGCTCTTTCAAACTCATAAGACTTTGGTTAATCTTCAAAAAACAAGTTAAGCTATTTTAATAAAGCCTGAGAGTTTTCTGTCCCTCTGTTAAAAGTCCAGCTAACCAAAACTTAAAAAGATCCAGAGCAGTGGCGGATGCAGAACGTGACAGATGGGTGGGCCTAGATTAAGTCGAGGTGGGCCTGAATTTATGGGTGTTCCGAAATCAAGGCTGGGTTTCCCGATAACGGTTGTTTCTTAGCGCGAAGACTCTAAAGGGGGCCACACACCGGACGCGCAGCTCAGCGCCGCGCCGCGCCACGTCTAGGACAACGCTCACCTGAAAATCCGATAACATCAGCAATTTTCTGATTTCTGTAAATAAATATAAAACTAAATGTATATTGCAGCACATGGTAAAGTCCGTATATACATTAACTACGATTTGAGACACATAAATGTAAACACGGTCCTGAGCCGTTGCTGGGCATTATATTATATATTTATTTACAGAAATCAGAAAATTGCTGATGTTATCGGATTTTCAGGTGAGCGTTGTCCTAGACGTGGCGCGGCGCGGCGCTGAGCTGCGCGTCCGGTGTGTGGCCCTCTTTAGGAAGCTGATATATCTTCTTATGTGCGATGTTACCGGGTGCTGTCCGTGGCGATGGTGCTGAATTGGTTGATATCGATGGCTCGAGAATCAATTATTCTCTCGTGCAGGGGCTTTTTATGTAAGAAAGCGGTGTTCTTTATAAAAGAAGCGCTTCAGAAATAGTTGAAATTTCATTTATTAGGACTCATGGGATATTATAAAAAATAATCCAAACTATAATAGCCTAGCCTACATATTTTTAAATTGTATCATATATTGCTGCCATAATAACCCATAATAACCCAATAAACCCAATTTGTATGTGCTTTCGTCTCTTTCCCATTTTTGTTCGCTGAGGTGGAGCTGCGATTAAATTTTGTTCTTGTAAATACTTTACAGCATTTCAATAATAATAAAAGTGTACATCTTACGTATGGTGCTCGGCAGTGATCAAAAAGGATTTTAACAGTGTATTTTGAATTTCTTCTTGTAAACTCAGAGATGTGGATTCAGACGGCAATTAAATCACCACACGACCTGTTTGTCAAAAAACAGTAGGTACTAATTTGGACAGGGATTTTTATTGCGGGTTGGGTGAGAAAAGACACTGATATTATGGATTCGGACGGCACTAAAATCACCGACTTACTGCTGTAAATGTTTAAAATACCGTATGAGCCCATGAGAAACAATATTAGCGTCTGAATAGGACTTGACTGACAGTAGCCTATGCTTTCACTGACCTTTAAAAGCGCTTTTTAATTAAATTAAATTAATTAAATGTTAATTAAATTTGTTTTTATTAATTAATTAATAATTCCCATTTTTTTTTGTTGTGGTGAAGCTGCAATGAAATATTGTTCTTGTAAATACTTTCCAGCATTTCAGTAAAAAAAAAAAAAAGTGTAGCCTAAATAAGAAGGTTTCGGGAAACGCTGAAACCTTGAGTCCTCTGACGTTACAAGGTGCTGTAGCCATTAAAGAAAATGTATTTAGGTTAATATATATGTTCAATATTATAATATACGTTTTTATTTATTTAATCTATGGTTATGAAAAGTGAACACTGAACAGCATTATAAGAGGCGCAATATGACATGGTCAGACATGATTATGACCACTTCATAGGTTTGTTTTGTAGAAAGACTTTCTTTAAAGTGAATTTCGTTTTGTATAAATTGTATCTTAATTTTAATCAATTTTTCATCAACCAATTGCAGATATAAAAACAAGCAAATATAACAGACAATAATCATGGAGGCGCCTGCGCGGTCACTTGCATTGCACGTTAACTGGAGCGCATCTCATCCTAACTTAACGAAACTCAGTGTATGCCTCACACAGACATGAGAAATACATCAAATGCACAAAGCTTGAAATGTCTTTAAACGAAATAATTCAAAACGAAAAAAAAAATTAAGGTTATAACATGGTGTTATTCAAAAAACGTTTTCCACTTGTCTAGTTCAGGGTGCTTGCAAGAAAAGTTCTCAAAGTGATTATAGCTGAAAGCTGCTCGGGAATTCTTTTCTCATTAGAATCATACTGTAACGCAATGAAACATTCAAACTGCTTTATAATGGTAAAAAAAAATGTTTATTAGCCTACTTATTTTGTAATTTAAATTTAATCTACTGTCAAAACTGAGCTAAATACATAAGCCTATATAACATAGGCTATGGCTACCGAGCCAGGAACATATAATTCACAAAAAGGCAACATTGTGATAGTGCATAGGGAAGATCAATTAGAGAGCACGTAGCTCTAACAAAATAACAAAAAAACAACCACAACATAACACTCTATTCATTGAACATTTAAAGTAATGACATGTTAACTGAACGAATATTTAGGCCCTGAACAAGAGGCTGAGGTCAACCCCCACTACACGTTTAGCTTTCTAAAAAAGCAACATTATTTGAGCTCAGAGGCTCAAAGTAGCCTACTTAATAGTCTCATCCTGCTATCAAGCCACGGCCTACATGTAAAGAAAACCATGGCCTATACCTTACCCGGCTACACAAGGCGGAGTCGCCTGGGTTTTGAATTAAAGATGCTTATGATCTCGTCATAATCCAGTGTTTCTGTCAGTTCTCTTTCAAAGGATAACAGGGTCAAATTGTTCAAGCGTTCAGTCACCATTGATGCTCTCAAGCGAGTGTTGATCCTGTGAGTAGCGGAGAAAAGTCTTTCAACACTGCAGGACGTCATGGGTAGTGTGATGATGGCCCTTAACAGACGGTTCATTCCGGGGAAAATATCAGCAGCGCAGGCATCCAACAATTCAATTAGTGAGGGCATTTTGTCTTTGTCAGCTTTGCCCTTGATGAATTGGGTAAAAAAGGCAAATTCCGCATCACAGACTGTTATCCCATACAAGCTGCAAGGAGATTTGATCAGTTCTTGTGTGCCAAAAGTGGTGGATCCTGGGATGAGGGCAGCTGAAGCTCGCATTATTCCGTAGGTGTCGTCTTTAAATCGGCTGTTCAATTCAGCCATCTCGTTATCCAGAATACAGTTCCAGAGTGCTCTCAGATCACCATTATTTTTGATAGCGGATGTTTTTCCCAATGTTGTGGTGACAATAGACTGACTAAACTTTGCAGGCAGCTTTCGCTCACGAGACATTATCAGATCCCAGCATGCTATCTCGTATTTATCCATCAACTCCTCTGTCAATCTGAGAACTTTGTCAAAGTCACCATCTGAATCATCTCGAAAAGTGGCAAGGGTGGCTTTCAATGTTTCAATTAAGGAGATGCAGTCTGTCACGCAGATTGCTGGACTTTGCAGCCCCTTTGTGGCAAAATCGCTGCACTGAAACAACTTGCAAAACACAACAAGCATGAAAATGAACTTTTTTGTTTGCATCTGTTGTAATAGGTTATCTGCATCTAGTTTTGTCTGTCCACTTGTCTCAGAATACTCAGCAAGAGTCTCAAGTAACACGTCTAGCATTTCTAAAACTTTATGAACAGATCCTGATTTAGAGCTCCACCTGGTGTCACATGACCTTTCCAGTTCCTTACATGGGCGTTCTGGATGCATTTCCTTCTGAAGTTCCACAAACCGAGCGTGCCTCTGGGCCCCAGTGAAGAAGTTGTGTATCTGATTGATGACAGTGAAAAAAGTACTGACGTGTCCAGATGATTCCGCAGCAGCACAAAGCACTAAATTCAGTCTGTGGGAATTACAGTGTACATACACAGCTTTGGGAAATGTCTCTTTCAAGATAGATTGAACGCCTCCTCTGTGCCCAGACATGACCGATGCCCCATCAAAACAGAACCCGACACAGAGAGAAGGGTCCAAACCAAGTGGTTCTAGAATTTCAAGGATCCTCTGCGATATTCCTTGAGCAGACAGGTCAGCTGTTTTGACAAAGCCCAGCGCTCGTTCTTTGATAGTCCCACTATGGATAAATCGAACACAGACAGCAACTAGCTCGCGTTTCGAAACATCTTTAAACTCATCTGCAAGTATGGCAAAATATGTGGGCCTAGGCTGTTCTTGCATCTCCGTTTTTATCTTACTGAGTAGAAGTGAAGCGGCAGCCTCAAGCAGCTCGTCCTGAATGTGGTGGGACATGAGTGTAGCATTTCGTGGCAGTTCAACAAGTTTTTTTTTTATTTCTGGGTCGTACTTCGATATAAACTCGAATAGCTCCAAAAAATTCCCCTTGTTTAACGCTTCCTGAGTTTCCCGGTGCCCTCTCAGGGGTATCTCCATTTTGGCACACTGCATGACAACATCCAGCACAACTTTGACGTGCTGTCGATTACGTTCAATGAACGAAATGGAATCTCCGTGCATCTGATTTAATACAGTACCGCTGCCTTGTTGCGCATGACTTTGTTTGTAGGAGAGTAATTTTACAAGTGCAGAAGCATGTAGCTTGCTAGACTGATGCTTCTCACAGACCTGGCCGATACGTTTCCAATTTTTGAAACCCTCTTTAGTAAAAGTCCCCTCAGTGTGCTGTTCAGGAAAATGCCGACAGGCTTTACAAAAAATCAGGTCTTTCGACTGGCTATATTCAATCCAGTTGAACCTTTCATACCACTTGGCGTTGAAGCTTCGATATTTCCCATCAATTATGGTACTCGGGAATGCCTGTAGATGAGGTTGGGTAGCAGGTTCCCCCAGAGCTGACAGATCCGACGGTGCAATTAAGTGTAGCAGTGATCGTCGATTAGCCATAGGCAGATCTGCTTGCCGGTTAGCATCAGTGGAGGTCGTCGGTTCGGAGTTAATCTCCGCTCCATTCTCAGAGCCAGTGGTTGTTCCATTACGATCCACAGATTGGTCCTCCAAATAATTATTAATCTCAATACGAGGTTTTTTAAAAAAATGAGTGAGAGTAACTTGTTTGGCCATACTAAGAAAAATCAAGATACCGTACACTTCTAGCGAACGTTATAACCGTTGGTTGTTCGCGTCATAGATGGTTCGCGCCAGATTACAATAGAGCGCGCTACGATGTTGCATTGACCAATGAAAACAAGTCACCAACACACTTAAATATTAAATAGTTATCAGGCTTACTTATAATTTTACTGTTTTAACATAACATGTTATAGATGAAATACACCACATAAAGTAGTATCCATATTTAACAATACAGAGTAGTATTTTATTTATTTTTTTATTTCTGATTGGGCGGGCCAGCTGTCAATGTGGGCGGGCCCAGGCCCGTCCAGGCCCGCCCACAGCTCCGCGCCTGATCCAGAGATGTCATAAAATGAATCCATATGAATTGAGTGGTTTAATGGTTTTATCTGATAAACAGGTTGAATAAACAATTTTAATTTACATCTAAACAATGATTAAGAGGTTTGCTCTGTTTATACGGATAATTTTTACAACACTTATGATCTTTTTGGTCCTTCTATGGTTACCTGGACTTTCAATGGATTTATTAAAATATCAAACCAAAGTTGTATGAGTTTAGAACGACATGAGAGTGAGTAAATGAATGAATTTTCATATCTATTTAAGTCATCCTGATAGTCTTGATGGACAGGACGGACTATATGCCTTTACAGTAACTGAGGGCTGCCACGCATGCAACCAAGCAGGTGAAATATGGCAATCTACAAATAAAACATGACTTTTAAAAAGGTTAATGAATTCAGAGAACTGCTACAGTGTGTTTCTCTCTAAGAGTCAAATTTACCCATGAAAGACTCATCGGAGTGGCCTTTTGGCCTACAGTTCTCAACCAATCAAAGAGGAATGTAAAGCTCTTGCAAAAAACACAACCTGTAGGTAGATCAGCTCAACCTCCTTAAATCAGACCTGCATGAATAGAGAAAAAAAACAGCACACAAAATACATAAGAAAGATCCTATGGCTTTTCATGTGTAAATAAATCTCAAGAGTCTTAATCTCAACTCTACAGGCTTAAGTTATAAAGATATTACGGGAAAATCTCTACATCAGTGTTAGGCCCATCTATCATCATGATGAGCAAGTCCAATGAAGGTCAGTGGGACACAGATCCAGTCACAATCTTCAGAGGTCAGCATAAATCTAACTTTCGGAGTCACAGCTGGTTCCTCCTTCTCCTCCAAGACCTCTTGTTCAACAACACTCAAACATAATTTTAAGGTGGCTCAGATGGGAATGTGAGAATTAATAGGACCTAATAGGAAATGTAAAAAATGTGCCCCAGAAAATTAAGTAAACAAATATTAGTAGTAGAAGAAAAAAAAGAAAACGAGAGTGCAGAATTATGCATATTATGCTTGCAGAATATAGGCATAAATATAAACGCATGCGAGCTAATGCTGACTTGACATTATTTGTTTGAAAAAAAAAAAGCCATGTTTTACATTAACAAAACATTACAATATGGATTTTGTATAGGAAACCAGTTAACTCTAACATAGATCTAACCACTGAAATGAGAAGCAATCCATGGTTTAATCTGTGGCTACTATGGTCTTGCTGAAAATGCCACAGTTACTATAAAATAAGAGTTTCATAAGAGAATCACACACCAGACTCGGCAACCATGACTCCACTTCAATAACCAACAGCTACAAATGACCAAATATGAAGCCACATGGTGCAAATCCCTAGCCACAGTAACCCTGGTAAGGCTTCATAAGAACAAGCTCAGAGGGGCAATGTGACCTAAGATTTATGGTAATCTGAGCATTAAGTGGCCTCTTTTTTTCACTCCTGGAAAACACAAAGCCCTTTTCAAAGGTCTGGCCCTGACAAGGAGGCCCCTAACCATGTGAGGGGAGCAGAAACTCTCCCTGCCAAATTAGCAACTGCACCACATGGACAGCCATGGGGACGTTTGACATTGGTGCTGTCCTCAGAAGGTAAGCACGTTAGCATTATCCAGCACTACCAAGATCTGTTCAACACCCTTCAGAAAATGTGCCACAGTGTCCGTCTAAATATCAGCTAACGTTACCACAACAAAACGGTGGTAATTTGGCATTGCCAAACACTCTCGGTAAGAAAACAAACACTGACAGAAACATTCTGACGGCTTACGTTGTTTGAATCATATTTCTAATGAATTTAATACAATTTCACAATACTACCAACGTAATTAGGATTTTTGTTGTTGTTGTTGTTGTTGTTGTTTTTCCGAGGGCAAAACGACCGAGCATCGAGCATACAGTGAATCAGAGCTTTTAACCAGAAATAAAAGCAGCTCTTCGCGCGATATTTCCAATCCAAACCCTATGGAAATATAAACACCAAAGCGGTGTTTCGCTATCGTTCATTTCCAAGGCTCTAACATGACAATACAATCTCAAAAACTAGTGAGGTGTCTTCATAGACAACATTTTTGAGCATCAAAACGACGTGACGGGACTTCCAACAAATACTAGACACATTTATTTACAAACACACCGTTCGAGCGCCAAACTACGGCGTTAACAACGCAACGGGGAAACATACGAGTCCTAAATGAGGCTGGGATCGGATAGGAAAGGAAACTTATCTCGCATTTGTTTAGAAAATGGGCCAATATTGATGTTTGGGGGGGGGGGGGGGGGGGGGTAAACACTTGCACACGCAAGCTATTTCTAACCATCAAAACAGAACAGAAAGCACGTTATTAAATAAACCTGGAGAGAGCCAGCTGATAATTTCAAAAATTCTGCGCTTCTTCTCTCAGAAACAAAATAGCACAAAAGTACATGCTACAATGACGCATTGTCACTGTACACCAAAATTATCACACCCCGCCTACTTAAATATCATAACTGTTTTTTAAATGTCTCACCTTACCTTTATTCCGCACACGGAGCACCTGCGGTCTGCTGTTCAATTGGGATGCAGGAGCTGCATGGTGAAGGAGGATGTTGTCGAGACCCGACCCGTGCTGACACAGATCAGATCCTATTCAGACGCAGTCAGACACTCTTGCAGTGAGCTGCAATGGCGAGCCCGACTTTCCAGTTGAGAAATTCACCTCTCATTATGCAGTGGAATTTGTCCAGGGAGGGGGTAACTCTGAAATACCAGTGCAAACAATAAAAATGACATTAAACGATAGTTTTGCACGTCAGCAAGCAAGATCAGGGTTGATCAGCTGTAACATTTCGGCGATCCTCACTCAGGAGCAAGATACACCCACCCACACAGACGCGCGCGCGCGCGCGCACCGGCAGCTCAAGCTTTTGTATGCTTTTGGATGTATATAACATAAAGTGCTTAAAGGGAATATCTCAGCATGCCTTTAGTTCACAAATACGTGTGTAAAAGAGTCCACGCGAGTTAAATGTCCCGATACTCAAAATTGGGGAAATTCCAGTGCATCAATAGGATACTGCACTGGCGTGAAGCGTTCACTGGGTTTTCGTTTGTGGCGCTCGCGCAGCCATTTTGTTGAAACTGACAACAGCGTCTCAGGTCTCAGTGGAGTCAAACAGGAAGTGCCCTCATTCCCCGGCGGCACGTCACGTGACTTCAACTAAAAAACAATCCAACCCCTCTGTTAAAATATCGCTCTACCTTTGTTGTTGCTATGACAACGAGGGTCGAGGAACTACCTCTCCCCTCCCCCAATAACACACACACACACACACACACACACACACACACACAGACATCCCGTGTGTAGCTCACATTGAATTAATCATTAATCGGGCTTTCTCAGCAAGACTTTAAATATATATAAAACACAGAGAGCTCTTGCTTCCTTTTAGTTGCTTGTTTATTATCCCGCCTCATGTATGTTTTTGTTTTAGATATCTTTCCACCGGCAGGGGGCGCAATTTCAATAAACCACTAGTCATCACTTGAAAAGCATCTCTTAATTACGACTTAACTTATGATCTGAAAATTAAAAACAAATGACCAGACAATCATTTAGTGCATTACCAGTTTATTTATCCCTCGCTGACATAGGAAGTAATCAGCATAGACTTACAGATTTGTTCTGTCATTCCTGGTTTATTGGGCTGCTAGAACACCCTCTGGACAAAATGCATTTATTTGCATTGCAAGCACATCTTTTTCTCTTACAGAACAAACATCAAAACCAAAACTAAAATGGTGTGCACCATTGTTATTTGTTATTTGATCATTGTTACACATACAATGCACAAAATATTGTGCAAACGACAAGGTGGACGAAATTTCACATCCAGGCATTCACACAGATTTTAGTATTTGAACAGCCTTTATTTGCAAAGTTATGTATTAGGAAGCACCACTCTACAATACACTTTCTTTTTTCTACACAAAATATTGTATTTTAGAGGTAATTCCGTGTATGAGAACATGTAGCCTATTTATGCACCACCTTTTTGTAATTATGTTATATTATCATAAGTAGGTGAGAATATGGAGTATTTTAACATTTTATCTGCAACTCATTTGTCTTTACATCTCAGAAAAATTGATATACTTATTTAGAAACACCCCCCCCCCCCTTACTTTTGTAACAATTCTCATTTTTGTACACAATATGTAATTGCTTTTATCAAACAAATCCTTGTTTTTACACAAATGTGTTAACTTTCCTCAACACTGGTCTTTTCAACAAATTTTTCTTTTGAGATAAAGAAAGGTTCCTTAAGAAAGCTGTTCATAAAGCTGTATGTTTCCACAATTTGTGACACATCACCAAGTGTTACCATGCATGACTTTAATAGTGCCTTTATTCAGTCTTTGTCATATTGAAATATGGGTTTGAAAGATTTCAGATTTTTCATGCAAGTGTGCATGTCAAAAAAATTTTGGGCATTTTTAACATTGCAGCATGGTTCCTCCTCTATCCCGCTCCTGCTTACAGCTTTATCACAGCATGGACTGAGGAAGACAAATATGATCAGAGAGCTGGCCAAACATTTCGCTGAGCAATGAGTCAAAACCCGACCTCACTAAAAACTCATCTCTCTCGCTCTCATTAGCATTCATCCACCCAGTGACAGCCAGTGCGCTTCTGTTAGCCAGATGAATATGAGGGGATGGCTGGATCGCTTTAGGTAGTTAAAAGACAAGGGCTTGCCGATAAAGACATGCTGACAGACCTTCAAGGGGCCAATTAAATAACAATCCACCCTAATGTCATCTGCATATGGATTACAGCTGAGATATGTAATGTGGTGGCAGTGGAGTAACGTGATTACTGAGTGCATTTAATGATGAAGTATGTATAGAAGCATAAAAGCCCAGCTTGGCAGGGAGGGCCGATCACAGTTCATGGCAATTAATCTTACTTGTCGTGATAATTCAGGTCCATTATTCTCCACTTCACCTCTTTTGCATAGAAGTTGTATCAAAGAGCTGAGAAAGGGGCAACCCAGACAATAAAAAGTGTATCAAGTCTCGTCTCTGGGAGCAACTTCAGACAATAACATAATTACCTTTAGGGTGTGTATGTATTGGGAATGTGTGCAGGTTGCCACAATTATGGGCAAGGCATTTCTGGGCTGGATGAATTTCCCTTGAGACCTCTGTAATGGATAAGGGCAGGAGATGGAACGAGACCAGGCATCTTAGGCAGCATCACAAATCTCAATGTCAAAGTGAAATGTTGAAATTAGGGCATGCTCTGACACAACTGTCACATTCAAAGAAGAATATTGGAAAATCATGTCCAAAGAAGCCAGATAAATGATAGAAAACAATGTGGACAATTCATTTATTAATTTATTAACCATAAACAGGTCAACATGCAGTCTGAGTGGAATCTGTCATATTTGAGTATTATTTAAACTGTTGTAGCATTTATTAATATTAGGAATTATCTTTTATAGCTAATTTTATCTATTAATTAGCGTTAACAGCTTTTTATATTTTTAGCTTTCATTTTTATTTCAGTTTAAGTTTTAGAAATGTTATTATGTGCTTTTAAATATGACATATTATATAAATATCATTTCTTAAATATTTCTGTTGCTTTTTAAATATTTTAAATATTTCTGTCGCTTTAATTTTTAATTTCAGTTTTAGTTTTAGTAATTTTAGTACTTCAGACTTGTTTTATTTCAATTTCTAATTTTCATTTCAATATTTATATTTTATTTGATTACATGTTTTAATTAATGACAACAAATTTAGACAATAGGTTCCACACATTCCCTTCATCTTTGTGTGTTTATTATATTTTGATCATTTAAATATGCTATCCAATAAATGTTTAGTACTTTCAGCTCTGTTTAGCATATTTTACCTTGTTTACATTAATTCTGTGTAATTACACAGATAAAATACAAATTATACATAAAGGTATAGTTATTCCCTCCTAAATCACCACTGAAAGATTAAAAACAAAAACAAAACAAAAAATACCTATAAAGTCCAAAAACTAAACCTGTACAGCTAACAAATTATCCATCTCAGTTCTTCAGCCAATATGTTAATTTTTATTTTGGCTACACCAGCACTTGTTGGCTTAACTTATGTTATAATCGCACATGCTTGTTGAACAAGCATTAGACCTTTGCGCTCTCCATGGCATTAGGGAAGCAGTGTAGACAGGTTAATCAGATTTACAGCACACATAACCATAATTGGCTGCCTTTATAGATTCAAATGGGCAATTAACTAAAAGCAGTCTGTGTTGCACTTTCATTGGAAACCTGTGAATGTGCTGTTATAATAGTTTTGAGAAGAAGACCATAGAGGCAATCAGAGCTTCTTCTAAATCCTCTGAGTGGAGCCTGCAAAAACTTACCCAGTGCTTTTTGGAATACTTAATTCTGATTGGTCCATTGTGACATTCGACAATCTCATATTTCCTTAAATTCATCATGATAATGGCAGTCATATATTTCTAATACCCCTGGACTTATTATGTTCCTCCACATGTGTTCAGTGTCCCTGTTAATTAGTTATTCCATTGCCCCTGTGTTTCCCCAATTATCATTAAGCCCTAGTCTATTCAGTTTGTGTTTGTTGGTTCTTGAATGTCTTCTATGTGCTCTATGTTCCCCATTTGGATTATTAAAGACGTTTGTTTTGTAAATTCCTCGTCGTCTCGCTCCTGGACTACTTGTGTAGTGTGAAAATATTCGACTAGTAGTAACCCATTGTAGTAACTTTCGTCTCTTGTATAAAACCACAATCTTTTTATACATCTTATCGTTGTAATAAAAAATTATCTCAGAGGACTTCAGTAATAATAATACTGTAATGTTGCAGTGTTTGTTTTATTTCTCAGCTGATTATTTTGTATATTGTAATGGACCTTTTCCTCAGCCAAACCTTTAAAAGAGTTATGACGTTGCTAAAAAAAAAGAACATTATTTTGTGTATTTGGTGTAATGACATGTGTTCATGCATTTTAAGGTTCAAAACCACATCATTTTCCACATACTGTACATTATTGTTTCTCCTCTATGCCCTGCCTTACTGAAACGTATCGATTTTTACAAAGCTCATCGGTCTGAAAAGCGAGGTGTGCTCTGATTGGCCTGCTATCCAGTGCATTGTAATTGGCCGAATACTTCAACCGTGTGACGGAAATGTTATGCCCCTTGTCATACTCTGATGCGTAGGGATTTGTTGCATCCATTGGGGACATAATTACTGATTATAATAACTTATACTGTCGTTTTACACATTACATTGCATTGTGCCGGGTAAACATAAATCAAATAAAAATGTAATGTAAATCTTCCCACACACTGATAAGTCTTAACTTTTATAAAGAATATCTCTTTGGGATTGAGACTTTAGTCTTTGCAACTTTAGGGATCTTAATTATGCACAATCAGCTTGTAACACTCCAAAGAGAAAGGTAAACTTGAAATCACATCATATGATCCCTTTAAGATCATATACATGTAAAATTATGAAATTATTTCAATTTAGACCAATATTTCATTTTAACGTATTCATTTGGTAAGTAGCCATGCAATAAATGGGATTAGAGAGCATTGATCATCCAGTGAATGTTTATTTCGCATTAATGCCATACTGACTAACTATTCCTTGAAACTCTAATCAGAGAATATGCTTTTAGACTATTTATACCCAAACACTGTGTATTATTTGTTTTATCTTTCTCCGCAGTGAAGGAGCAAAGCAGATCAATACCTGCTCTAAAATGAGATTCTATGATGCATTTAGTTTCTTTAAAAAGTAGAACTTCCATGAGCACTCAAAACAAATCTATTCATCTTAACAAAATCAAATTCGGTCCTAGTGCATTGAAAATGAGCAGCAGTGACAGCTGTCATGCCGTGTTTATGATACATACATGTGTCAAAGGTAGCTTCATTCAGATGCAGCTCGGATGCTGAGTTTCAGTGAGACTTGAGTCTGCCATAAGAGCAAATTGACTGAAATCGGTCAGCCTTTAGGCTTTCAGCAAGGAAACAGAGTGAAAATTAAATCTTTGAATTCAGTTTGCAACCATCTTGAAATGTTGATTTGCTTAGCAATGGGAACAATTGGTTATTTAGACCGCATAATTCCTGAGTTTTTCTTCACCATGTTTTATGTACAACTGAAGGGTTGCAACACAACAAAGACAGTCCAATCCTGACACTGATCATGTCAATGTCAAATAAAAAAATGAATCCATAAAAACACTAGAACCAATAACTAAGAATACACTCAAACAACTCCTATCCATATTTGAACACATATTATTACACAGCTGCTCACAGAGAGAAGCAGAGTGCTGGATGTAGGTTAGTTATGAGCATGCTACAGCTGCAAGCCTACAGCTCCCGTTTTCCCCTTCCCCCATCCCCAGCATCACAGTGATGAATGCATTCCACCTCTCAATGACCCTCAAGGTCACAAGAACAGAGTAGTAGAGTACAGCCTCTGCACCATGCAACACGTTCCCAACCCACGCAGGTAACATCAGCATAACTCATTCTTACAGACAGCCATTAAGCTCACACCTCTCAATTTACTCTAATCTCAAATGTAATCAAACTGGCTTTATAATGCAGTGTTCTCAGGCTGGATTGTGTTTTAAAGACTGAAGGACACATAGTTCACATTTAAAATAGATTTAAATGTCTGATATAAATATCTAAGATGTTTTAATTTCAACCTTAAAAATTAACAGAATGTTTAGTTAAAAAATCTAAATACCAATAAATGTCATTATGTAAAATGGACAAGAAGTAAAATTCTGATCTGATTCTAGGCTACTTATAAAATATGCAAGTTAACTGACAACCATGTTGCTCTTTGCACAGATGGTCAGATGTTCTTCCAGTGAAATTCAAGATGCTTTATGCATAATTCTCTTATCACGATAATCAGGTTGATGCCACTTAATTGCCGCTGTCATTAAAACAAAAAGGGAGACAAATTAAATGCAAAAGAAAAACTGAAAATCATTTTTCAAAATCATGATAACAGTCTGAAAATCTTATTTGTACAAACACTTATTAAATATTAGTCAAATTATTTGCCAATTTAAAAGTAATGAAATAAAATGTAATTAATTTAAATGTACATTTAGTCATTTAGCAGACGCTTTCCTCCGAAGCGAAAGAGGATAATAGAAGCAATCAAAACTAACAAAAGAGCAACAATATGTAAGTGCAAATGACAAGTCTCGGTTAGCCTAACGCAGTACACATTGCAAGGTATTTTTTATATAATATATATAGATATATATTGTGACACGTGTCCAGGGCTCTCATCAGCGTCACCAGTGGCGGACTGGGACAGTAAATCAGGCCAGGAATTTTACTCCACCCCAGGCCACCTCTGTTGCTGCAGTCACCACCACCCAATTCATGTGTCCACCAGACTGCTAAACTCTTTGGCTCTTTCAGTTGTTTGAATGTGGTGATACTTAAATAATAAACCAAAATCCTTAGATTGTGGACGGTTAAAATAATCAAATGAAGTATCAAGAAGTATCGAGGCATTCACTGTCTCTATCATCTTTCCCTTAATCCCCCTCTCTCTCACTCGGCACACTGAGTTTCTCTGCAATATGAAATAAGCACTTTCAATAATCTATATTAATTATGCAGCCATCAATTGTATGTCCCAATGATCACAGTCCTGCTACTGATGACCTTATAAATCATAAAAGCACATATTTTTCTAAGAGTATAGCCAGCATGTTTAGTTTTGCTTATAGCTTAAACTTTACCTGAAGGTTCCTGCTCTGACTCAAAAGCAGAACTGCCCACCCCCTCTTGTTCAAAGCAGGAGCACTAGCAGCACTAGTTACTAATTACTTTTTTATTTTATTTTTTATAGATTTTATCTATTGTAAGTCGCTTTGAATAAAATTTAAATTACATAAATTATGTAAATATTAGGGTGGAACAGTTCAAATTTTTCACAGGTTGGTTTGTTTCACGGTTTTAGAGTCACGGTTTCGGTATGTTGTATGTGCTATGTTTATGGAAAAACTATACTTTCAATATATATATATATATATATATAGTATTAAGAATATTATAACTACAAGCAACAGCACAAATAAATACAATAGAGTAAAGATACAAATGAAATAAACTGACTTTCAGTTTATGAGGTCTTGAGGTTTAAAAGGTCTTGCATTTTTAGGTACAGAAATTGAATAAAGTAATCAAATGTAAAACAGCAATGCATTTTGGACTATAAATGAAAGATTATTCTTTATTAAAGTTACAAAAGCTTTTCAATCAAGAGCAGTGAGTGATTTATTTGTTGTTGCTGTTCGATTAATATAAAGACTGTCCCTTTAAAAGAATGCACTGATCCAGTGTTCGTATTTCGTTTTTTTTTTTTCAACGCTGTTGTTGTAATGTCTGGGAATCCAGAATGTGCATGCATCAACAGAAACATATTATCTGAACCTGTTTGTTTTTCGTGTTATTTATTTAAACCATATTACAGATGCTTTGTCAGATTTAAGTTGAACAGCGGTCCCAGCGCGTGCCGAACCGTGTGTGGAGAACCGAGCGGTTCAGTTTTTTTAAGTGAACCGTCCCATCCCTAGTAAATATAAATGTAATTCTGACCGACCTTCTCCCTTACGGGCGAATATGGCTGGGATTTTGCAGCAACTTGCTGCATCTGTGGACAGGGCTTTTCTCCTTTTTATACGTTCCCTCTCTGCTCCTCCTTTGCGTTTAGGCTACGCTCTATTTTTTGCGCGATTTTCTAAGATAAAGCCTGCCTCTGGATTAGCCAATTAAGCAGTGCTTCGCTGATGTTTGGTCATGTGGTACTGTCTGTGACGAGTGGGGCGGGGCCAAGGAATGTGGGAACGAGCGAGGCCGGTGGAGTGATTGGGAAATGAGCGACACCTGCGACCCACCACTGGTCTCGAGTCCCACAGAGGAGATGGAAGGATATAAAACTGGAGCGACGACAGTGAAGGACGAGAGAGGACCAGGCCTGGGCTTTAGTTTATGTTTGCTTTTTATTTGTGCGCATCAGTCGTCCGTGAGGGGCTGATGCGCTGTTTTGTGTTTATTTTTGATTATTAAAGTTTCATTTGATTGTCCGCCGGTTCCCGCCTCCTTCTTCCCGATGATTATGGAGTTTTTATTATTACAGTGGTGCCGAAGCCCGGGAGAAGGAGGGACGCACTGCTGAAGATCCCTCACCGCTGTGGTGAATCCGCAGTGCTATCGAGCAGGCGAGGAGTGTGCTGCCATGGACACTCGAGGCGGTGGGCTGGAGTGAGTTGCCGGGGACGGGCGAGCTTGCTACCGGCCGCCCGCGATGTGGAGGGGCGGCTGCCGTCCGTGAGGGAGCGGAGGAGTCGGCGCCGTTCGCCAGGGGGCCAGAGCCTGCTGCCTCCGTGAAGGTATCCGGAGGAGCAGGGAACGGGGGACTCCTGCCGGCTGCCCAAAACCGGAGGAGCTGTCGCCGTCCACCGGGCGGCGGAGGAGTGTCGTGCCATCCGCCGAGGGCCGTCCAGAATAGCTTTACAAAGCATCAAATGGCTTGAATCAGAAGAGTTTGTGAGCAGTGTTAATTCAGACTGTCATCGCAGTTGCTGAAGGTTTGTTATTTCAGGTTCACTAAAAGAAGGACATGAGATGAAAGAGATTGTGACTGAGTATGAAGAACTTTCTCTCAGAGTGGCCTTCATTTATTAATTTCATTCAATCTTTTGTGCCAATATTTGCTTATATTTGCTCCAACACTCTTGCAGCAGAGATTCTTTATGCTTTTCAGGCAATACCATTAGCAGTTTCCATATGCCATGCTGTATTGTTCTCAGACCCTCTGCAGCCTTATTACAGAGGTCTGACATTTAAAGGCGTTTCCATGTGTCTCAGACTGCAGGCCAAGCAATCTCACATGCCACATTGCAGAGTGAAACCACATTTATTAAACTTGTCTACTGGGCACGCAGGAGGACACACACACACACACACACACACACACACACACACACTTCAGTGCCAATGAGGTAAATGGAATCGGGGGGAAGGGTGGTATGAATCTGTTTTTGCATTTTTAAAACCAAAGGTAAAATTGTCTGACCTTGACTTATGGAAGTGGAGGAGGGAGGGAGGGATGGGAGGAGAAAGGGTAAGGCTGGCAGGGGAACAGGAGCGTATATTAATGCGTTGACAACATGAGTTCAATATCAAGACTGACCATTTTGGGAAGAAAATGTGCCAGGTCGGAAACAATGGCTGATGCTACTCTGGTCTTGCACTCCCACAACCGTGCTCGCAAGAAATCATATTAATTCTCAACAGTGTTAGCTATTACATTGCAATTTACATGAATCTGCTCTGGAGGACTGAATTTTACTCTGTAGATGCTTCTCATACACCTGACGATGCGTGATTGTCACAAACAACAATCCTATCGGTAGCAGCTCAATCAAAGTCAGTTATCTTTGTCCTGCTGTATCCTTTTCCTATGCTGCTGGCCGATGTTGCATCCTGTTCATTATCAGTTCCATAATTAGCTGATACGGAAACTAATGAAAGAACAATTGTGGGAGCCTATTATTACTGAGTGCACGGACTTCATAAAGTCATAAATGTTTATTTTTGTCAATCGACCTGAAAGAATTACAAAAACATTTAACTTTATGACAGGCTTATCACAATGCTTTCTTTTTTTCAAGAAAGCTCACAAAAAGACGTTTCAAAGTTTCACACAGACATACTGTGTATAATGCTATTCCAAAAAACCAAATGCCAAACTTGCGGCGGCTTTGCAAGAAACTGATTGGAGTGAATTAAATCAAAGTGAGGACATAGAGAATTGTAGTAATCTGTTTCAGTCTAAAATCAATCAAGTAATGTTAAATTTTACCAAAAGAGGAAGCCATAATAAGAGAAAAAGGAAAGTTGTTACCTTGGTTAAATGATGAGTGTAGGAAATTAATGAAGGAGAGGGATGTGCAACTTAAAAAATCATTAAAATCAGGTCTTACAATAGGCAAAAATTTACATCCTTAAGAAATAAAGTCACTAACTATATGCGAAAGGCAAAAGCAAAATTCTTCATGGATATTATCACTGATGCAAAAGGGAATGGCAAAAAGTTTTGGCAAAATCTCAACAAATTACTTGGTAGACAAAAGAAAGAATCAATTGAAGACTTTGAACTCAAAATTAACAACGCTGTAGTAAATAACCCAAATTCTCTATCGAATGAATTTAACCAATATTTTTCTAAATCTGTTAGGGAGATAACTGAACTGTTTGAGCCACCTGAGAAAATAACTAGACCCATTGATCCTTCCAAGCCGGTGTTCAATTTGTGTGAAATAACAGAGCAGGAGGAAGACAACACCATTGGATCGCTTAAGAGTTCCAAAGCAAAGGATGCTTATGGGTTCGATTCACATTCTCTAAAATTATGTAAAGACTCCTTAATTGCTCCAATAACATATATGATCAATTTATCATTCAAGCAGAGAATTGTTCCATCCTTCTGGAAAATGGCCTTGGTCACCCCAATCTTTAAATCTGGTGATAAATTAAATGTAGCCAACTACCGACCAATCAGTATCCTTCCAGTGGTCTCCAAAGTCGCTAAAGGGTGGGTTGCTAAAATTATAAATGAGCATCTAAATGAAGGCCACTCCCCCTTGCATCCGATGCAATTTGGGTTCCGCACCAATCATTCAACTGAATTTGCCAACAGTTTGTTTGTTTGTAGAAAAAGTAAAAAGTAAATTGGACAATAGTGCTTGTGTCGGTGCTGTGTTTTTAGATTTAAAAAAAGCATTTGACACTGTTAATCATGAGATTTTATTATCTAAATTGACATATTTTAACTTTTCCTCTAATGCCATTCAATGGATTAAATTGTATTTGGACTCAAGAAAACAATGTGTTAACATTAACAGTGTCAAATCGTCTTTCCTAGATGTTCCCGTTGGTGTGCCTCAAGGGTCAATACTCGGTCCCTTATTATTTTCTTTATATATAAATGACCTTCCAAACACTTGTGTTGATGTTGAATTTCAAATGTATGCTGATGACGCAGTCATCTACACAAGTGCAAAAAGTGTTCAAGAGGCTTCTGCCATCCTGACCTCCGCTTTGGTCCCTGTAAATGAATGGCTTTTTAAATCCTGTCTGTTACTTAATACTAAAAAGACAGTTTGTATGATGTTCACTAAACAGTCCCGCGACATTAAACAATCTGGTGTATTTTTAAGAGGAGAAGAATTAGAAATCGTCTCGGAATTCAAATACCTTGGTGTGACCCTTGATTCCACATTAAGTTTTAAAAAACATGTAAAAAGAATATCGAGTACAGTAAAATTAAATCTACGAAATTTTAAACAAATCCGTCAATTTATACCATTAAGGGCTGCTAAGGTGTTTCTACATTCTATGATTTTATCACATATTGAATATTGTTGTACAAGTTGGACATTGACTGGTATGAACACACTCAAATCAATAGAATCACTCTATAAAAATGCCTTAAAAGTCTTTGATAAAAAACCAATTTCCTTCCATATTTGTAATATATTACAAACACATAATCTATTAAGACTAGAGAATTTTAAACATTTTAAATATGCATGTTTTGTTTACAAAGTGTTAAATGGATTAGCCCCATCTCCCATGTCGGACTTCTTTAAATTAAAGACTCACAGTGGTGCCAGGACACAGGCTTCCACTAGAGGTGACTGTGAGGTGCCTTTCAGAAGAACAGCCTTTGGACAAAATGCTCTGTCTGTGAAGGCTTGTAAGTTATGGAACAGTATCCCCATCACTGTAAGGGAATGTTTCACATTTCCTATATTTAAAATCAAACTCAAAGTGTGGCTTAAAGCAAACCAGTTGTGTGACCATTAAGTGACTTTTATTTTACTTTGTTTGAACTTATTCATTTTTGTCATTTTGTATGTTATAAGTTCTGTATTTCTGTAATTTGCCAATTAAGGGACTACGGATGTAAATTAGCCCTGTGGCTATAATCTGGCATGTTTACGTCTGTTTTTGTTGTTTCAATGCAGATGTTCATTAATGTGCATTGTCCCTATCAAATAAATAAATAAATAAATAAAGTATTAAGCTGTCTGCATTCAAAATGTAGACAGTTATAAGAAGGTGAGCATGGGACTGCAGACTGGAGGAAAAGGAGCTACATTCATGTACAGCAGATGGAACAGTTTGCAGATAGGTTTACATCCATAAGAGATGAAGGAAAGTTCGAAAAGCACTTTGCTGTGAGTTTTGTGAGAAAGTTGTATCTATAATGGTGACACTAATTGGATATAAAGTAGACATGTTTGCAGTGACAAGTGTGAAAGTGACAATTTAAATGTTCATGTTGCAGAGCTATACCAGCGTAGACAATGCCTGGTTAAACAGGATCACAAGTGCTCAATAAATATGCCCCCCCCCCCCCCAAACTACCACAACAAAGTGGAAAAACTGTATTTCTAGACCCATTCTTTCCCTTCTCCCCTTTTCCAGATAATCCCCAGACATGCTTTCTCATGATCCAAATGCACCTCTGCCATCTTAAACCATGAAGAGTGAAAGAGAACCAACATTCAGATGGTCCTGAGGTTGCATAAATACAGAGAGATAATAAAAGAATAAGAATAATTGAATATGGAGAAAATAAATTGTATATTAAAAGATGACCAACTGACAAAATAAAACAAATACAATGCTGGAAGCACTTTGGCAATATTGCGCATGATTTGAGATCCAAAGTGCACCTTGTGCTACAGTGGAAATAAGAATATCTAACTGTCTGTACAAAGAGTCACATGATCACAAATTCACCTAAACCTTAACATATCAAATATTTCTTATTTCACCTTATAACATCTATTTTAGTTTTTTCTTCTTCTCAAAATCCTACTTTTTTCTATCTTAACTTAATGGAAAAATGTGAATCACAGACTTGAATCACAGATTTCCAGTGTGGTCTCAGACTTCTGAACTGTAATGATGTAAACTAAGCAACATATTAAATGTCCATTTATAAACTTGTATCTTGTGACACATTTTGATCATTAAAGTGTGTTCACTCAAACTGTATTCATCCTCCAAAACAATCCCCAGTTGCCTCATCTAGTCTCATTAGTCATCTACTTCTGATCCTGTGAGAATTACAGCCAAACTCACAAGTCACACTACTATAGTTGAAAAATAAAAGTTTTTTTTTTCACATTCTGTGAAGAAATTATGTAAGGGTGTTCTGGGTAGTTTCCAAGGCATTGGTATTTGCTTGCTAGCTGGGTTAGCTTGCTGGCCAAAATAAAAAGTCCTATCTGGTATAAACGACAAATTTAGGGGATTTTCACTCATTTTTTTTGTCTGTCAGGAAACAAGAACAAGAACAAAAAATCTAAAGTCTGATAATTAACTAAAATAATAGCAGTCCTCTTCTTCAGAAACCCTATGATTTGATGTATCAATTATGGCGTAATGAGCCATTTAGCATTATCAGTGCTTGGCACTGCTTGGCATTATCATTAGCACCTTAACAAACACCACTAATGACAAAGGTTGCTAGCTGACAGCAACCAAATCTTGAAAAGAGATTTTCTATGAATTTCATGAGAGAGAGACTTAATCAGTCAATTTCCTGTGTCTTTGCGTGTGCGTTTGTACTTCATGTGAGTGTTTGGCTTACTGTGTTGACCTGCAGAGTTCTGCAAAAAACAGCACTGCACGCCTCTGACAAACACTCTGTTTTTCAGCCTCCTCCCAATGAGCCGTTACACAGAGTTAGTCAAAACATGAGGCAAAACAGCTCACGGCTGCAAGTTTTCCTCACAAAACTGACTGCCAGCCTCCAGACGCACATACACATGCAGAAACACCATTGCAGTAACTCTTCTACTAACCATTACTGCTACAGACTCATTCTCACACTAGCCCGCATCATTTCCTTCTTACTAATTAACAATTGTTTCATGGAGTTTGTGGACTGTCATTTTGTAGATCAGTTTCAAATCATAGCCTAACCTGCAATTGAGAAGATGTTCTCGATAAAAAAAAAAACAAATGACTTCCAGCTGTGGTGACAACATGAGGTGATTCATGATAATGTGTGGTTCTGGCATCAGAACATGGACTTCCAGTGAATCTATATCAGTTCTGGTTAATAAGGATAGTCATCCAAATGATTAAATATCTGTCATCATTTACTTACCCTGTGACATAATTTCCAAACCTGAATGACTGTATACAAAAGATTTTTCAAAATATTACTGTTATTGTGTCATGAAATGTAATTTTAAAAGTATTTCTGGCGAGAATGTAGTTGTTTAAAACTCAAATCTGTGGTTTATTTATAAAGACAGAGCCTATTTAAAAATGTGTTTCGCCGATCTCAGAGACGGTCAGCTCGACACGACCAGCGGGAGTTCAGTCCTCATGTATCCGCCGAAAGCAGCCTCACCTCGGCTAGACCTTCTGATGTGTGCCGCTGGCTCTGATGTCTCTTTAGTGGTTAAACATGACTGTATATATACACAAATCCCTGAACTAAGTACATTTCTGCAGCTGTTATTATGTTTAAATGAAAACGAAAGGAGGCAGTGGTATTTGATATCCTATTTCGTTTTATTGTAAATATACAAAGAGGAAAATAGCAGTAGCCATGGTCAGCTGACTGAAGTTATCAAGTATATGCTGCTGTTTGCAGATTTACCGGATTCACGTCGTCGCGGACATCACACTCCCGAGTTGAATGCACAAAGTCCGCACTACCGAGGATGCACGTCCAAAATCAGCGTACTTTGTATTGAGAAACGCGCGCAGAGCTACGTCACCAGTCTATTTGCCTAATCTTCCTGGTACTTTACACCGCGGTGGAAACGCAGAAAGCAACAGGTCTGGGGGGAAAAAAGTTCCTGGGAAAAAAAGTTCCTGGTACAAATGTTCCGGGTAATTTTGGTGGAAACACGGCATATGTCTCACATTGCGTCTGAAAATACTTACTTCCATACTGGGCTGCACGGTATATCGAGATTATCGAAATATCGCAATATGATGTGTTTTTGAAAGTTGATTCGTCTTTCACATCTCTTTTTGTTTGAACAGACCCATAGACACAGAATTATGTCAATAGTACCCGTCTCGACAATCGTTCTCGTAAACCCAGTCAGTTATGTTCTAAATGAATGTAAACAGCTGAGAAAGAAATCCAAGTTTTCCTTGCTCTTTGGAGTGTAACGAGCTTCTTTGCAACTTAACAGATCTTCTTTATGCAAAGACTAAAGTCTCAAAGATATTCTTTATAAAAGTTATTCTTTATAAAAGTTAAGACTTGTCCACGCCCTCCTTAAACGCCTCATTTAAACACACCCCCACATGTATATGTCACTGTGTGGGAATATTTGCATAACACCGCTCAAACATTCACACAAAAAAAGAAGGCGTAACTTTTATTTTCATTGTAGTATTGTTGTTGCCGCGCCGCCATGTCGTGGAGACGCTGTGTGTTTGATTGTGAAAGTGAAACTACTTTGTTTGGTCTTCCAAACAAGGATGATATCCGCTTCGACATGCCTAGAGCTTATCCATGCTGGTCGCTGAGAAAATACATCAGTTTCGCGCTGTGGATCGCTGGACAGGGTGAACCACACAGGGTCGTCATTTGTGGTTGTCGCAAGCCTGCTGGCCATTCCTCACTCAAGCTCGCAGTGTGGTTTACATACTGAAAGAATGTGAAACATATGTTGGTTATATAATTGTAATTTTTTAATATTTAAAAATATAATTTTAATGAATTTTACACACTTTAAACTGTTCGTAAAAGTTCGTAATGCAATATCATATCCCATATCGAATATCGCATTATTTTTAATAAGATATCGCATATTGCATTTTTCTTCAATATTGCACAGACAGCCCTACTTCTATAACAGGTGAAACATACCAAAAATCACCTACTACTTCTGTCAAGATTCTGAAGTGTCTATTTTTGTGTGACTTTCATTGCACACAAACAGTTCTTTAAAATGTGTTTCCTCACAAGAAGAAAGTCAATGTACAATATACTAAAAAGTCAATGTACAACATACTAAAACCAAACAAAAATAAATAAATAAAATAAAATAAATAAATGTAATAATAAAGTAATTTTAGGTCACTAATCATATAACTGAATTAATGACATACTACGACTCAATCCTATTTTTTCCTCAAAACTTATGTTAATAAAAAAAATTATAATAAAATTTAGTTTACAAAGTATTAAAAATATTTTAGTTTACATGACAGTAAAAACATTATCATTATCATATAATACATCCCAATTTCATCCATCCAAGTAAGTTTCAAACCAAATTTAGTACCTACTAGAAGTGATTTCGGACAGGTTTTTTGATGTTGTTGTTTTTGTTTTTTGTTTTTGTCCATACAAGTCAATGGGGTCTAATTTTGTGTGACTTTCGTTGTATGCACACAAACAGTTCTTTAAAAAAAATTCATAGAATATAGAATAAAAAGAAGAAAGTCATACAATTTTTGAACATTAGGGTGTGTAACATTTTTTTATTTTATCTGAACTGAACCCTGAATTAACAACAGAGCCAGTATCTGATTAAACATGAATTAGCAACAGAGCCAATATCTGACTAAGCAGTCTGAGGTATAATGTGAATTCTCGGTAAATTCTGCAGCATTGTCCTGTCCTTTGTTGTCTTTGCGGAATAAAATGCACCCTTTGTGAGTCTGGTGCTTTCCACTTCATTCCCTGCGGCTGAACTGTTACATGTCAGTAATGTCTTGATATAATAAACCACACATTTGTTATGTTTCACTGATTCCAAACATCTCCAATAGACTTGAACTTGCTTTCTTCTTGCTTTCTTCTTTGGTGAGATTGGAATTATGTGACAAAATGCCAGGTCACGACTCTTTGTGGCTGTTCAGCCATTAAAAGGGGCCACTTTAAATCTTACAATTAGCAAACGCGATTACATCTTCTCTTATATTAATTTCTATATAATTTTTTTTTATGCAGTTCAGCTAAAAATGTCAAGCGTGGGGCAGTGCATTTTCTCTAATGAATATTCAATGACTGCATCATTTAAATTACATTGCAGGAACAGGATTGAACGTTAATGTCTGACATCTTTTGGACTTGCAGTTATGAGGCTGTTTTTTTCAGGAATGAGATTACAGAATAAATGGACTGATTTATTATAGCTCATAAATTAATTACAGATTATAATATACTAAAACCAAGCAAAAATAAATAAATAAATAAAATTAAATAAAAAATGTAAATAAAAAAGTAATTCTAGGTCACTAATCATATAACTGAATTATTGATATACTACGACTCAATCCTATTTTTTCCTCAAAATGTATGTTTATATATATATATATATAAAAAAGAATAATACAAATATTATATCATAAATAATATTTTGCATAAAAATGCATTTAAAAAATTAAATAAAATAAAAGAAATCATTATTTAGTCCTCAAAGTTTTAGACCCCACTGTATCTAATAATTAAAAGAAAAAGTACAAAGATTTTGTTTAATAAACAATACTAAATGTATGGTATATATGTGTGTTTGTAAAGTTTAAAGAAAGCCAGTTTCAGTAATAACAGCTGCTCCTGCTTTTACTGAAGCTGCTGAGACTCTGAGTAGGGAACTGAGGAGTGTCTGGTTGTCTAGCAACGAGGTGATGGAGGTGAAGGTAGGGAAGAAGGAGACTGAAACGGTGAAGTGACATAGTTCAGAGATCAGTGGCTGATGAATATTAATCTCTGAGCTCCCTATTGGCCTTGATCTGAGCTAATAATACATTGCAAGTGGAAGGATTAGTCATGTTATCAGACTTTACTTCCCCTTCCTTTATATCCCCCGTCTCACTTTAATGCTTTCCTGTGTTTAAACTACTGTCTGATAGTTATTCATTTTAATGTCTTCCCTCACTTAATTCATGTCCTCTCCCTTTCTCTTTCTAACATTAAAGTCAAATCAAATTTAGGATGTCAGTTAACCAATTCCTGTATTTTACTATATATAAACATGAGTTATGATCAGGTTTACCTAAATTAGCTTATGTTTGTATGTATTCCATTCACTATGAGAAAAAAAGATTGCAGTGAGAACAGTGTGGCTGCAGTCAATGTATGAGAATATGTAAGAAGAAAAGTGTGTGTGTTTTGTTAGTGTGGGAAAAAAAGCATGTCAGAGAGAGAGAGAGAGAGAGAGAAGGAAAAAGTGCACACTCCTCACAATTACTGAGCTGGAGTTGCTCTTGTCCTCTTCCTTCACAGTGCCTGTAGATATGAATCACTATCACCAGAGAAACTGCACCCTCTCCTCCTGCATATCCACCTCTCCACATCCAGCGAGAACACACAGGTTTGTTAAAGTACCACTCAATGTCATATATTAACCTACAGTTGTAACAGACATCTTTTATAATATGATGAAGTTTCAAAACACATTCTCTGTCTGCTAGTTGAACAATTAGGTAATGTCACCTCAAACTCACTTCACGAGATGAGTCAAACTTGTTTTGTCCTATCAGACATTCAATGTTAATATCTTGAACTACTGTAATATAATTTTTATTTAGTGAATAATACATTTGCTCTTTAAACCTAAAAGACTAAAATAAAAATAAAATACAGACCACTGAAGGCAGAAACTGCGAGCATAAAATGGGCAATGAATTCAGTTTTGTTAATTATATTGTTTCATTTTATCCCTATTTATTTTTAGGTTTTGTTTTGTACTTGGTTTTCACTTTTAACTTTTACTTTCTGTGTATACATGTTTTAACATTTTGCTGCACCAAGTTTAATAAGTGTTTGTATGTACTGTAGTTATATGAGTAGTTGATATGGAATTTCAAGAAATCAAGAATCAAATTTAAAATTTAACCATGAATTCTATAATAAAGTTATTATACAAGCACTTTTTTGACCTCATATTAATGTCTACATGACTTATTTGTACTTTCAACTATTTATTATTTGTCACACTGCTATTTAAGTCAACTGATAAAAGCTAAAAGCTAATTAAAAACAGTGAAACACTTAATTTATGGTGACCAGCCAAAGCACCTAAAACATACACTGTTCCTTATCGAATTTTACTTAATGTTAAAAAAGTAATTGGAATGTTATTTGTCAATAGCGTAATGCTTTTCTTTTTATTTCATTGCAGTTGTCATGTTTTTAGTGGTTATATGGAAAGGGAGAAGGTTTAAGCCTGGCATACTCACCACAATAATACAGATGCTTTCATATTTAATAGACATGAGTTAAAGTCACAAAACTTGAATTTTAATTTCATGGGGTTTGTAATGAAAAGCACAATATGAATAGCAGCCCTTTGACAAAGCTATTATACTTTAATGAAGGCATCTATGTGCCTGATTACAGTGCCGTGGCGACACAATCTCCCCCCAACCCCCCTTCAGTTAATAACTCTCTTGAAGTACAGTAGGATGCTGGTCTGGCTTTATGATACTGGGGTCCGTTCACTGCTCAGTGACACAAGGGAGGTTTATCCACTTAAAAACAACAATGTAATTACAGAGGCACAGGATAAAAATCAATTAACTTCAGTGGCATGCTGCTTTGATTTAATGTGCGTCTAATTAGCATGGCAATTTACAGGGGCGGAGGTCCAGAGGTGTGCATTTTCTGATTGTTAGCGCTGTGGTGCTCTTTTAAATATGGGGGAAATATGCAAAAATCACTATGATAAGGCAAAGGCGAAATAAACTATGATATAGAATTCTTATAGGGATGCGTGAGTAATCAGAATAAGAGCACATTCACAGTAATTGCTGCTCCACACAAACTCATCTATGCTTCTGCTCAGAGTTTGGGACACTTATAATGTGCATTTAAACACACAACATGAGCCAATCATCTTCCCACACTCCCTGCAGTTTTGTGTCAAAATAAAAGCTTTATGTTTGGAAACTTTGGAAAATTAAGAATTTAAAAGAGACATAATATATAGTGTATATAAAATAGAAATCTTATTTCCTTTAATATTTCTTTATTATTATTAGTAATAATAATCATAATAATATTAATTATTATTTACATTTATAAATAAAATCACTATATTTTTGCCCAAATTGTGCAGCACAACAAACAAGCAGAGCAAACCTGGAGGTTTAAAAAAAAAAGTAATTAAATGTCTCTTCTGTGTTTCTTGTCTTTAGTAATTTACTGTTGTGGGAACTAAGTGGCAAAATGGAATTATATTATTTTTGATTACTATCCCAAAAATGCAAAGCATCTACCTTAGGATTTTTTTTTTTTTTTTAAAGATTGGAAAAGAGACTCAACTTAATGGGATAGTTCACTAAAAAAAATTAAATCCTGACCTCAATTACTCTACTTCATATTGTTCCAAACCTGCATGAATTTCTTTCTTCTGCAAAAAAAAGATATTCTAAAGAATCTGGGTTTATATTGTCACAAGTCGGTTAGGCTCATGGCAGCTGTGGCCTAATGGTTAGAGAGTTGGACTTGTAACCCGAAGGTCGCAGGTTGTAGGTGGGGCGAGTTAATGAACAGCGCTCTCTTTCACCCTCAATACCCATGGCTGAAGTGCCCTTGAGCAAGGCACTGAACCCCCAGTTGCTCCCCGGGTGCTGGATATATAGCTGCCCACTGCTCTGGGGGTGTGTTCACTTCTCACTGTTGTGTGTGTGCACTTGGATGGGTTAAATGCAGAGCACCAATTCTGAGTATGGGTTACCATACTTGGCAAATGTCACGACTTTCACTTTCATACTCATCATCCACAGTGCACTCCCTGACTCAAGCACTGCACCTGTACACCTTCCAATCATCTAATCACCAGCACCTGTTCACTCTCAATCCATCAGCTCACATCCACATAAATACACACACCTCAGTCACTCTCATGGTCAGATCTCGTGACTACTCAGCAGATCATTCCTCTGTAAGGTTACTAGTATTGAATCCTGCTAAAACTTACCTCTTGTGCTTATCTTCTCTCCAAGCGATCCTCCTTCCCATGGCTCCAGCTATTCCTCTGTACTACCATATCCCGATCCTCCATTACTCACCATCACCGAGGTGTGTGCTCCCAACCAGCAAATCTGGTCACCCCCTCCAGCAAGAATGTCTCCCTGGAATCCCCTGTGTCTCCGCTGGTTCCACCCAGCCTGGAATCCCCTGTGTCTCCGCTGGTTCCACCCAGCCTGGAATCCCCTGTGTCTCCCCTGATCCTGTCCATCCCTTCCTCATCTGAGCACCCCGATCTCCTGTTAAGCCCAGAAGAGGCTCCCGATCTCCCATTAAGCCCAGAAGGGGCTCCTGAACCCCAGTTAAGCCCAGGGAGGGCTCTTGATTTCCAGATGAGCCCAGGGAGGGCTCTTGAACCCCAGTTAAGCCCTGTGTCAGCTCCAGGCCCCGAGTCCAGCCCCGTAAGTCTTCCCATGTATTTTTTTGGGTGGGGCAGTAGAGATCCAGCCATAGAGGCCGAGGCGGTAGTTGGAGCCGTGGCCTAGGAGCCAGATCCACCATGGTCTCCAGTTCCCGAGTCTCCAGTTCCGCCATGGCCTCCTGAGTTTCCAGATTTTCCAGATCCGCCATGGCCCCCTGAGTCTCCAGTTCCGCCATGGCCTCCCGAGTCTCCAGATTCTCCAGGTCCGCCATGGCCGCCCCAGTCTCCAGATCCGCCCTGGAGGTCCTCCTCTGCTCCACCCTGTTCCAGTCCTGCACCAACCACCAGGACGCCCACACCCCCTCCCAAGTGTTACAGCTCAGGACGAGACTTCAGAGAGGGGGGGGGGGGGAGTACTGTCACAAGTCGGGCAGGCTCATCATCCACAGTGCATTCCCTCATTCAAGCACTCATCTTCTGCACCTGTACACCTTCCAATCATCTAATCACCAGCACCTGTTCACCATCAATCCATCAACTCACCTCCACATAAATACACACACCTCAGTCACTCTTATGGTCTGATCTCGTGACTACTCAGCGGATCATTCCTCTGTAAGGTTACTAGTATTGACTCCTGCTAAAACTTACCTCTTCTGCTTATCTTCTCTCCAAGCGATCTTCTTCCTGTGCCTCCAGCTATTCTTCTGTACTACCATACCCTGATCCTCCATTACCCACCATCATCAAGGTGTGTGCTCCCAACTGTCAACTCTGGTCATCCCCGCCAGCAAGAATACATCCAGTTTGCAACTTCTCTCTTCCTCCATCCACCTGCTACTCTCTCTGTCAATTCTTACTGGTTTCAATAAAGTCCTGCATACCACTAACCCCCTGCCATCAGTCCGTCTGTTACATATATAATCAAAGTAAAGTATTTTTGGGTGAACTCTCTTTAAGTGCTCACAGGAACCCTCTCCCTAAAGCTAGACCGCTCCGGCCAAAGAATTCACATCAACTTGGCAGATGTGAAAATGTCAGCCACTTTCATCCTCTTCCCATAAAAGCAAAGTGTGTCCTCCTTACACCCAGAAAAACTCTGCATATTTCTCTATTTGTTCATGCTTCCATCTTTGATGTCTCCATTTGAATGGGGAGTGCTGCATAAAGAAAAGTGTCCTATTAAAATGGGCAGCAGACAGGCAGAGCGCATGAGCATGTCTGTGCTTTGTGTCTGATGAGCGCTCCAGCTCGTAATTGCACATCAACACAGAGGAGGACGAGGGACGGGGTCGGCCTTCTCTGCCCCCCCTGAGTGTTTTAGACACAGAGACAGAGAAAGAAAGGCCAGCTCAAACTCAGAGAAATGCTGGGATACTGAGGAGTCTCTTTCGCCACTAGTCCGCTGTAAAGCAATTTGCTTGTCTCCTTCTCTCTCTCTCTTTTCTTTTCCCTTCATGCCTCAATTGTTAATCGCTATGTTAACCAATTACTGTATAACCAAAGTAGTCTGCCAAAGATGGGGAACAGCGAGAGTGACCACAAGGACACTTTATCGGCAAGGACACTATGTGGTAAAGCCTGAATACATGAATAATTCAAACCTCAATACACCAACAGTGGTTTGAAATTTATTTTTTGACATTATTAGTTAATTATAACAGCAGTAGCACTGTTTATATATATATCTGTAGTAAAAGACCTGTATTTGCAATGACAAATTTATCTATTTCTGTATTCAGATAGTTGATGTGGGCCACAGTTATTCTAAAACTAAAACTATTAATAATCATTTCCAGTAATTTATATAATGGTGAAAAAAATAAAATACATGTACATATAAGAACACAAAACTTTGGAAATTGTGAAATCTCGCTCTCTCTCTCTCTCTCTCTCTCTCTATATATATATATATATATATATATATAAATATATATATATATATACATATATATATATATATATATATATATATATATATATATATATATATATATATATATATATATATATATATATATATATATATATATATGTATATATATACATATATATATATATATATATATATATACACACACACACAGTGGCGGACTGGGACAGTAAATAAGACTGGGAATTTGACTCCACCCCAGGCCACCTCTGTTGCTGCAGTCACCACCACCCAATTCATGTGTCCACCAGACTGCTAAACTCTTTGGCTCTTTCAGTTGTTTGAATTGGGTTATACTTAAATAATAAATCAAAATCCTTAGACTGTGGAGGGGCAAAATAATCAAATGAAGTATCGAGGCATTCACTGCCTCTATCATCTTTCCCTTAATCCCCCTCTCTCTCACTCTGCACATTGAGTTTCTCTGCAATATGAAATAAGCACTTTCAATAATCTATATTAATTATGCAGCCATCAATTGTATGTCCCAATGATCACAGTCCTACTACTGATGACCTTATAAATCATAAAAGCACATATTTTTAAGAGTATAGCCAGCATGTTTAGTTTTGCTAATAGCTTTAACTTTACTTGAAGTTTCCTGCTCTGACTCAACAGCTGAACTGTCCACCCTCTCTTGTTCAACAGCAGGAGCACTAGCAGCACTAGTGCTACTGTGGCTTCCTTCGTCACCTTCAAAATAAATAAGCATTGTACACTAGGCTACATATTGTAGGCTAGAAATGGAAAATCAATTTCTGGTCAATTTTGGCACTAAAAAACACTGTATCCCCATATGTTAAACAGTGTGCTAGTTTGTCATTAAGATGCTCTTTTAAAACATATATCATTATATACATTTGTAATATATATATATATATATATATATATATATATATATATATATATATATATATATATATATATATATATACATTTTTTTTTCATAGATATTATTTATTGTAAGTCGCTTTGAATGAAAGCGTCCGTCTGCCAAATGATTATGTAAATATTACGGTGGAACAGTTCAACTTTTCACAGTTCGGTTTGTTTCACGGTTTTAGAGTCACGGTTTCGGTACCGTTGTATGTGCTATGTTTATGGAAAAATATACTTTCAAAAAATATATATATATATTATCATATTATTAAGAATATTCAAACTACAAGCAACAGAACAAATAAATACAATAGAGTAAAGATACAAATAAAATAAACTGACTTTCAGTTTTTTTTTAGGTAGGTCTTGCATTAGTTTTTAGGTACAGAAATTAAAGTAATCAAATGTAAAACAGCATTGCATTTTGGACTATAAATTAAAGATAATTCTTTATTAAAGTAAAAAAAGCTTTTAATCAAGAGCAGTGAGTGATTTCTTTGTTGTTGCTGTTCGATTAATATAAAGACTTTAAAAGAATGCACTGATGCAGTGTTCGTATTAGTATTGAACAAGAGTGAATGATTTGTAGAGGTTTTTTCATGGCTGTTGTAATGTCTGGGAATCCAGAATGCGCATGTATCAACAGAAACATATATTATTTGAACTCTGTTTGTTTTACGTGTAATTTATACTAAATCATATTACAGATGCTTTGTCAGATTTAAAGAGTAACTAAACCCTAAACCAACTTTTTTTAGTTAATGATCTATAAGAATGGGGCTTTATTAGTGCTGTTTATTGTTTCAGGTAACTTTTTTGACATTTGAGTATAAAGTGTTTTAATTCTATAATATATGGTGTAAAAACGTCTGAGTGCTGCCCTCTTCAGGTTGAACGGTGGCTACTGCAGTTGATTTTTCCTATTGGATGTTGCGGTGGCAAGTGACGTAAGCGGTGGCAGGTGACGTAAGCAGTTTCCAGCTCACCACGCCCCCTGGTACGAGCTACCACGCCCTTGGCAGTATAAAACCATCTTGTTCCGTCAAAATCACTGTAGGAAATAATGATCAAGGACGGAGATATTTGTTTAATTTTCTAAGGAGAACTGGACTGGAAAGACGAGTTTAAATAAAATTGAGTAAGCTAGAGTGAGATAACAGATGGCAGTAATGCAACGCTTTGGATGCCAACTGCCATAAAAATCCAATGAAGAAGAAGAAAATCACTGTAGTGAGTCAGGAGCAGGCGGCAAGGAAGCCGACCGGAAGTTGAAGTCGGCTGGGTGCTGCCATCTTGTAGCAGAACTTCACTTGCGTTAGCATCCCATTGACCTCCCATTCATTTTGGCGTCACTTTGACAGCGAATAACTTTACATCTGAGGCGTTTAAAGACTCCATTTGTCCATTATTTATTTCTAAAGATACACGACAAAGTATAAAGGGCTCCATTGCCTTCTATGTTAAATTATGGCCCCGTAGAAACAGTTGTAAAAATAGGCTAACGATTGCGTCATAACCACTCGACTCTCTGTCGCATTACCGTACAGACAGAAGGAGAAGCTCGCAGGCAATTAACTTAATATGGCGTACTGGCGTTACATTTTAAAATACTATGCAAAATAATTAATCAGAATACTTACTCCTGCTCACTCATGCCAAAGAACTCCCCGCTCAAGCTCGCCGTCTCTGCAAGATTAACGATGGCAGTTTGCACGCACAGCTACTAGAAGATGTACATCTGTCAGACAGGTTGCTGACGTCATCAAGCTTAGTTTGAGTCTGCGCGTCAGAAACGGAAGTGCTAAAAATAGCTAAAACTGGGCTTCACTTGTCTCAATCGAGTTTCAATGGGGTCGCTGTGTCCATTTCTTTTACTGTCTATGGTCAGGAGTTGGAATTGCGAGTATTGAAACGATCAGGATAGACTATTATAGCATCTATTTAGCATATCAATTATATAGTTATTTAGATCTTCAAGTTAGCGTAGATTTATCTGTATTTAGTACAGTGGTCAGGATGGTACGTAGGTGTGTTGCTGGTTGTGACAGCACTGCTGGACTGCATAGTTTTCCAGCAGACTTTAAAATTAGGCGCCAGTGGTTGCATGCACTTGGCCTGGAAGACCGTGAGTTCCCGCCTAGAGCTGGAGTGTGCAAACTGCATTTTACACGGGGTTGCTTCTCCAACGCAATGGAGGTGGAAATGGGCTTCTCCACACAGCTCGCGCTGAAAAGCGACGTGATGCGGGAGTTAAGACCGCAGTTTGAGCCAGTTGCTCGAATTGATATGAACAGACACCTCGACATCCTCCACTTCAGGTGAAGGTAGGTGAGAAAAGTCCTCTACTTCAAATGATCGCTCTGTTGCAAAGCTACTTCCGTCATTACAGTCACTCTCCATTTTAGCGTCTCTGACAGCAGCTGTCAATCAATCCATCACTGCGAGTCTCAGGATCACGCCGCACTCGCTCAGCCCCGCCCTCGGTTCGTCCCCTCTATCTCCGCTGTGATCTGCCCACTTTTCAGCATTTTTCAAATATTGTCAGTGGGTGGAGTCAGGCTCTGAGCAGGGGTTTAGTTACACTTTAAGTTGAACAGCGGTCCCAGCGCGTGACGAACCGTGCGTGGTGAACTGAACGGTTCGGTTTTTTCAGTGAACCGTCCCATCCCTAGTAAAATTTATAAATGTAATTCTGACCGACCTGCTCCCTTACTGGCAAATATGGCTGGGATTTTGCAGCAACTTGCTGCGTCTGTGGCCAGGGCTTTTCTCCTTTCCGTCTCTGCTCCTCCTTTGCGTTTACGCTCCATTTTTTGCGCGATTTTCTAAGATAAAGCCTGCCTCTGTATATAGCCAATTAGGCAGTGCTTCGCTGATGTTTGGTCATGTGGTGGTGTCATTTTCACTCCGCGATCGCCTGATTCGTAGATTCATCAGTTCAGTCATCGGTCAGTTTAGGTCAAGTGCAACGTTTAGCCGGCCATATGCTGGTAGAGTTGGGGCAACCTCTGTATGTTAAACTGTATGTTACTAGTATTTTCAAATCCAATGATTTTCTTCAATTCAAAATGTATAAAAATAACAGCAGCAAAAAGTTACAAAAATATTTTTTTTAAAGCACGATACAAACCTTAGAGCTTGAGAAAAAGTTAAAATCCTTTCACATTCTCATCTTAAGTTTGCAACTTTGTGTCATAAATGAAAAATAATTTGACATTCACATATCACATTTTCAGAAAAACAACTGTTACCTCAATATGGCATTAATGGCTTTCACCTTGTGCGATTGCACTCTGAACTCATCAGCTGGGAAGCTGAGAGCACATTAGTCTCTGACTGAGAGAGTGAAGTACAGGCTTAACAAAAGGAAAACATGGCTAGGTATTGTAAAAGCAACCAGTACTGTGTTATTCCCCTGTCGAAGAAAGCAACCTGGCAGCCCTCTTTTCAAAACAAAAATAACTCAATCAAATTAAAGACTTTATTTTTATTAAATAAACTTTTATACAATAAAAAATATATACATTTTCGGTAATGCCTAAAATGCTTCAAGTTAGATTAAATATAATAATAATAATTATTATTATTTGTATTAGGCCCAAAAAATAAAATAAAATAAAATACAATTCTTCAATTTAAATAAATAATATTTAAAATAAATTATTATTTAATAATTTTAGGGAATGACAAAAATGAAATAATAATAAAAATAGTAATACATTTTGTATTGTTTAATAATTATATGAATAATTTTAGGGAATTAGTCATTTTTAATGTTTGTTACATTTTAATAATTAAGAATTATTCTTTAATACAAGTGAGATTACTATTTGCCTTGTTAAATAGCCTGCTGAGGTGACTGTCAGGTTTGGAGAAATGAGTGCTGAGATGGACAGCCTATGGAGCTGAGGCCCTACGACTGCTACCATGGCAACAGCAGGTAGGAGCTACAGAACCTGGCAAACAGCGAATGTCAATTAACACAGACATGTAGATAAAGTGTAGTGGCTGTGAGCAGAGATGCATAGGCTCTGTTCATGTCCTGGCAGTAGACAAGAGCAAATGAGTGAATATAACACTCAGCAATGACAGACAGAGCGAAGGACTGTCTGCCTTGTCTCACAGCAAGACATCAGTATGTATTCAGTCCTCTCTGATGCAGCTTCTGACTGGATTGGTGTTTTGGCAATAAAGCTGAAGCCAAGAAGAGACAAGACAAAGATACACCTGCCTCCACTAATCCAGATACTGATCATCATCCTTGTGCAGTCCGTAGATCATTGCAGACAATGAGATGCAGGCTTAAATCTCTCGGGAGACTTGAGAGGAGAGAGCATGTACAATATACCCAGCCCTCTCCTACAAACCATCTAGGGCTTTTGTTTGGGACTCTGAAGGAGGCAGCACAATGTTTACTGCCTGGATATGATCTCAAAGGAGACATTACACAAATATAGAGCAGCACCAAAAACCACACACACTCACAAACACACACATGTTTAATTGCCCAAGAGGGGATATGGAGCTGAGGGCTTCACTGCACATCCCCACATTTTGCCCATCAATGGCTGTCTGGAAACCTTACCAATCATCACCAAAACCAGACGATTAGGCTTCTCTGACTCTACAGGCAACAATCTGTGGCTGATTTTATAGCTTTATAACAACAGCAGATTCCTCTCATCTGTTTCCCCAAACTTAAAAAAAGATGCAAATGCCCCAACCCAAAAGAGTCATTGGTCAACTTCAAGTTGTAGTTAGTAGCAACTGATACCACACAACAATGAAGGCTTGTGTGTCCATCGCAACAAGCTTGTGAAATTCTCTAAAAAGCTACAACCTTCAAAATACAGTACATTTGTAGCTAAGGTCATGGTGATAATGCTGGGCTAGTTGATGAGTGAACATCTCCAATTTATTTATCTTATGTTATATTTGTATAATTTCAAGTTCATGGAATAATTATTACTGCATGTACGGTACATGCATTCAGTGCATGCACCACATGCTTACCTACATCAAATAAACTTTAATACAAGAAAAAAAATGGGAATGCCTAAAATGCTTCAAGTTAGATCAAATATATATATATATATATATATATATATATATATATATATATATAGGGTACATAACATACACAGTTTCACCTAATCTCATGTTAACCTTGAGTACCTATAGAGTAGTACTGCATCCTTCATATATCCAAAAAGTCTTTAGTTTTATCATATTTCTAAAAGAAAAATACAGCTTTCCGATTCTTTCCGGAAAAAGCCAAGCTCCTGGAGGCGTGCCGTGAGGGGAGCTATAATACTGATGTTAAGTGTTGTTTCCATTAACATATATTCACTTATGTGCTGATTTCCAACAAAATACAGAAATCTGATGCAGTTGTACTTACATGAATGGGGTCTTTTATCACTGGGACCACTCCATGTTTTAATAGCAAACGATGTGCAAATCCTGTGTCAACTTGGGCCTTGTTTATAAAACATTCGTCACTCAAATGACCAGAACACACAAACACACTTGATACACTCTGTTGCTGCCCCGGAAAAACAAACTGCATCCACTGTTCATGTAACTCTGGGTTCTTGGGGAAGCTGAACACGGTAAACTTTCCCTCACATCCAAAAATGCACTTATTTGGAGGCATTCTCAAACAAATCCTATGCAGCGCTGCCGACGATTTTGAAGCGCATTGATGTGCGCGGTCTCGTTCTCCTCCAGTCAATGTGTGTGCGCGGGCACGCTTTTCCGAGAGAAATGCTCATGTAAGGACTTCCGCTTTCGTCTACGTCATTAGATCAGCGATCGAAAAAAAAAGACAGCCGAAACTTGTACCAACCCGGGAGAAGGATTTTCGGCACAGAAATTCTCAGTCATTCTTCAAAATTATTAAAAAAAACTTTGGCCATGTTTAGCATGAGAATCCATCTCTTTAAAGGAACACTCCGACTTTTTGGGACTTTAGCTTATTCACAGTATTCCCCAGAGTTAGATAAGTCCATACATACCTTTTTCATTTCTGTGCGTTCTGTAAGTGTTATTTGACGCACCCACCGCTAGCCTAGCTTAGCACAAAGACTGGATGTAAATGGATACTGGTAGCATAGTAATCCCAATAAGTGACAAAATAATGCAAACATTTTCCTATTTACATGTTGTGATCTGTATAGTCACAGCGTGTACAAATAACAAGGCTATATGAGACAGAGACCATTTTTAATCGTATAAATACTGGGAACTATATTCTCACTAGGCGTAGGAGCACAGCTAACGTTACTTGGGCGGAGTGGCTACTTGGGCGGAGTGATTAGCGCTGCACACTAGACACCCTGTTGATAGTTCCGTAAACAAAACAAATGTGACTAACTAGCTAGACGTGACTTGTGATCATGGCTGACTTTGAGGAATTGTCAGACTCAGAGGAATTTTACTGTGTATCAAACCAAGATCCAGAACCATATAGTTTTGAGCCAGAATACACAGACGAGGAGTTACAAACTTTGGAAGCTGTAAGACGAAGGGAGAATCAGAACGAACATGGACTGGTGGTGTAAATGTGGAACATGACAACCTATGCCGACAGAAACCGAGTGCCTTTGTTGTAATGAATTGGACCGGGTATAGCCATCAATGTCAAGGCTTGATGACAATCAAAATATTTGCGTCAATACCACGGAAGATTTCTCTGCCCTAATACACCCGGCAGTTGTCTTTTTTTCCCCATTGTGACAAGATCAACTGGAAGAAACGCCCCATGCCGAGTGAACCTAATGGTCAGCTATCCACCAAGTAAGTGGTTTTGTTATAATGATCATTCATAGTTCAATGAAATTTTAGTATAGCCATTGCATACAGTGTGTCACAATAATAACAATAAAGGGGATACACAGAGCCCCTATTCACGTAATAGTGTCACTACTAAGGTTATATTACATTAGCATGGCACTGTTACAGTATGGCTAATGTTAGTCATCTCAAAACATAACGGAACACTTACCGCAGTAACAGGTGATCCAATTTGTCCTGTCTTTATTATCGATGGGATGGCTGTACCCTGTAGCACACGTTTCATGGTCCGTGTGGCAACTTTCATTTTTCAAAATAGTCGTCTACAGTAAAATGTTCAGAGCAAACGAAATACTTCGTGATGGTGTTTACAGGTGTGTTTGGATCTATGTCGTTTATGAGCGTTTTTGGTTGGAATTCTATGAAACATCATAGTAATACCTGGTCTCCCCTGTTTATTGTCGCAGTTCTTTACAATACAGCGAACACCCATGATTGTACACTATAAATCTACTATCTAGTAATTGCTGACTCTATTACTCCAGCTCTGAGCGAACTCTCTTCTCCTCACCACAGCGCGTCTCGGGTGCTGCGCTAATCACTCCGCCCAAGTAGCCACTCCGCCCAAGTAACGTTAGCTGTGCTCCTACGCCTGGTGAGAATATAGTTCCCAGTATTTATACGATTAAAAATGGTCTCTGTCTCATATAGCCTTGTTATTTGTACACGCTGTGACTATACAGATCACAACATGTAAATAGAAAAATGTTTGCATTATTTTGTCACATATTGGATTTACTATGCTACCAGTATCCATTTACATCCAGTCTTTGTGCTAAGCTAGGCTAGCGGTGGGTGCGTCAAATAACACTTACAGAACGCACAGAAATGAAAAAGGTATGTATGGACTTATCTAACTCTGGGGAATACTGTGAATAAGCTAAAGTCCCAAAAAGTCGGAGTGTTCCTTTAACAATCCATCTCTGTGAACAACTCTGAATACACGAAACACCATTGTACCCCCCCCCCCCCAAAGTAAAATTAAAAAATAAAATGTATTTAAATATTTACACTTAAGGGGTTATTTAGGGATAAATAAGGTACAAAGATGTACCTTTAGCATTTGTACTCCTACTTTGTACTTTTTTTTTTTGAGAGTATACAGGTATAAATGTAACTAAACTGAATAATTTGCCATATTGCATGTTGATTACAAATTTGAATTAAAATTAAACAAAAAACACTCAGGACATATACTGTTGAAGATGTAGGCACATGTGGACCTTAAAATAAGAATATAATAGCTAGGGTTGGGAATTGTTTGAATTTTATCAATTCCAATTCTGTTTCAATTCCAATAAGATAAAAAATCCAATCTAAAAAAAATTAGTCAAACATTTATTCTGTGTCTTTTTACAAAGCATTCTGTTGCAGCTGAATAACACAAGCAAAAATCAGCAGCCTAGAGAACACTGCAAGAGGAATGTTGCCTATGCTTAAAAAAAAAATACCACAGCAAAAACTACTAAAGTGTTAAAGACAACTAAACAGTCAGTAATAAAATAAGAATAAACAAATCAGTTAATATCATAAATAAATACAACTGAACCAAATTTCATTTGTAATGTAATTAAAAAAAACATTGCATAGTTTTTGTTTCATAAATAAAATATTAAATTAATAAAAGTTTAAAGAGATTAATTAAAGTTATTAAATATATTCAGTCAAGAGCAGTGAATTTTCTTTGGTTCTTTGATTAACATTAATGTCTCTATAAAGGGGTCATATGAAGCGATTTAAATTTTTCCTTTTTCTTTGGAGTGTTACAAGGTCTTGGTGCATGAAGAAGATCTGTAAAGTTGCAAAGATTAAAGTCTCAAATCCAAAGAGATATTCTTTATAAAAGTTAAGATTTTGCCACGCCCACTAAAACAGCTTGTTTAAACACGCCCCCACATGTCTACATCACTATGTGCAAGATTTGCAAAACTTCATGCAAAGAAAGGAGGCATACCTTTTATGCTCTCTGTTGCCATCAGCGCCATTTAGTGGATAAGTTGTGTGTTTCATTATGAAAGTGAAACTAGTTTGTTTGGTCTTCCAAAAGAGGACAATATCTGCTTCGTCATGCCTGGAGCTGAACCATGCTGGTTGCTGAGGAAATACATCAACTTTGCACTGTGGATCACTGGATCGGCTTTCACTGTGGATGAAATGGAGTCCAGCCGGGGGTCGTCACATGTGGTTGCCGCAACCCCCGGCCGCTCCTTTGTTGAATCCGCCGGCCGTTCCTCGTTATATCTGCTGGCCGTTCCTCACTCTTTGCAAGGACAGTCTGGTGCTTCTGACTCATGGTATGTAATTAGGTTTATATATGTAAAGGATTTGGCAGAGTAGCACTTGTTGTTTGTCATTTGTCCGATCACAAACTCGGACCTGGTTTTATGTGTATGGGGTGTGATGTGCAATGAAACATAAAAGGACAGTACAAGTCATTATAATGAGAAATTATGTTCCCACTGGATGCAACAACTGCCTCGTTTGTAATGGGTTTTATTGGTTTTGTCCTGGGACACGCCATAACAGTATATGTTGAGGGGAGTAACATTTCCGTCAGACGCTTGAAACATTTGGCCAATCACAACGCACTGGATAGCTGGCCAATCGGAGCACACCTCACTTTTCAGAGTGACAAGCTTTGTAAAAATTGATGCATTTCAGAAAGCAGGGCATAGAGGAGAAAAAATAATGTACATTATCTGGAAAAAAATGTTTTTTTTTTAACCTTACACCACATAAACACATTTCATAACACCAAATACACAAAATAATATTCTTTTTAGCAACATCATATGACCCCTTTAACACCGAATGCACTCAGCACTAAAAATACTTTACATGCATCTTATTTCTCATCTGTTTATGTTCACTTAATACAAAAACGGCTGTGTTTATGATGATATACTGACATACTGTAGTTTTCTGCATACTGGAAATACACGGAACAGTCCGAGAACGGACACAAACCTGGAACCCACACCATGACCGCTGACCACTGTTCTCTGTGTACACGTTTGTGCTTCATGTGCCCTGCACTCAAACAGGGTGCAAGTTAAAATGTGAACGCAGGAATCGTTAAGCAGAATCTAAATGCACGCTTCTTATCGAATACCCAGTTCTTGGAAATTTGGAACAGGTTCTAAAATGGAACCGGTTTTCGATACCCAACCCTAATAATAGCATAATCATTTATTATTTAATTTTGTTTACAATTTGTTGTATTCATATTTAGATATTTAAAAACTCAGAAACCAATAGAGAGGCAAAATCATTTCATAGATCAATATCGTTCAAAATCTGTAATAAACTCAGTAATAAAAAATTATGTATTAGAATTGACAAAAATATCCCTTTAAAGCTACACAACTGAGACAAAACGTAACTTGAATCAGATTAAGTTTGCTTTGAATGTTAAATTGTGTGTCCTCACATATTTATGTGTTTACTCTTGGAGGATTGCTTAGACTTAACCTGTGTGTGTGTGTGTGTGTGTGTGTATGGTCTATGTGGTGCTTGCTATGTGCAGAGCTAATGAAATGCAAACAACCCAAGCTGAGAGCAGTGACGTGATCTATGCTCTGCTACTAAAAGAGGAGGAGTGCAGAGATGTTGTGCGGTGTTTGTCCATTTGCGTCTGTGTGTACGTGTGGCCCTTGGGGACAGCATGCACTATAGAGTATGTGCGACGGGTGGGGGGGATTGGGGCTGTGCAGACAGAGGCAGGCTGGTGAATAAATCATGGAATGATAGCGAGAGTGTGCCGCCGCAGCCGTGGTGCCCAGTACGACTGTAGCTTTGCCAAAGGCAAAAAGAAAAGGTCAAGGAGAATGGAGGACGATGTGTGGAAGAATTGTTCACCAGTGCGGTGTAGAACATAAAACAGAACAAAACCCTAGCTTATGTGATTGTGTATACGTGTGCAAAAGGTTTCAGTTGTGTTTCTATGCTATTTGCTTTCTTTTATGTAAAGCACTTTGAATTACCATTGTGTACGAAATGTGCTATATAAATAAACTTGCCTCGCTTATGACACCTGCCTCTCCAGGCATCAGCCAAGTGTACGTTTACCAGGAGTGACACCCAGCCCCTCAGGCAGTATGAGTGTGTAATTAAAGCTCTGTCACACCGCACACAGAACAGTGGGGGTGATATAACGTATCTGCAGCAAGGCATTTCTACAAATGATGACCTACTGCTGACTGCTATTATGCAAAATGACCTCCTGGCATAAAAAAATGCTTTACACAGCTAATGTTTCATACCTCTAACACACAGTTGGCCACAGAATTACTGTCAAGGCATCTGCCAGCATAAAAAAAATCAGGATGTTTAGGATGTTTTGTTGAGTAACAGTTAAAGTACAGCAGTAACCATTAGCTACTACAAGCTACTTAAATTTGAAAAAGTAGTTACATGCTCCTAATTTAAAAGATGCTAACTACATAGAAGACAAAGGGGCAATGGTTTTGTTATAAATATATAACTATCCACTGATGTAATTTAACGAGAGCCATGTTTTCTGTCACAAAAGTTGCAAAATAAATATCAGTTTCAGTATCAGAAACTATTACAAATAAAGAAATACATTAGGAAATAAATTATTCATTTAAATAATTAAAAATAGTATTTATGTAAACTACAATGAAAGGTTTGGGGACAGAAAGATGAAAAACTGAATACCTTTATTTGGCAAAGAATGAAGATAACTGATCAAAAGTGACAGTAAAAGTTTTATAATGTTAAAAAAAAGATATTTATTTCAGAGAGATGCTACTCTTCTGAAGCTTCTATTCATCAAAGAAAATGTTGAAATATTTAGCACAGTTTCTATGAAATTATTAAGCAGTACAAGCTTCTTTCAATATTATAATAATTAAAAAAATGTTTCTTGAGCAGCAAACCAGCATATTAAAATAATTGTCAAAGGACTGTGTGACAATCCAACCCTGAAAACAGAAAACAGTTAAAATTGTTAAAAACATTGAAAATTTTACTTTGAAATTGAAAAATTTCCCGAACATCTGAATGGTGGTTTAAGTAAAATTGAATATCATCATTATGAATTTTTTTCAAACAGCATGGAAATATATATATATATATATATAAACAGTGTCATGCCACAAAAGTATTTTGTTTCTGGGAAACAAATTTTAAACAATTGAAAATGTAGTTAAAGGGATAGTTCACCCAAAAATCTAAATTATGTGTCATTAATAACTTACCCTCATGTTGTTCCAAACCCGTGAGACCTCCGTTCATCTTCTGAAAACGCTTTAAGATATTTTAGATTTAGTCCGAGAGCTCTCAGTCCCTCCATTGAAACTGTATGTACGGTATACTGTCCATGTCCAGAAAGATAATAAAAACATCTTCAAAGTAGTCCATGTGACATCAGAGGGTCAGTTAGAATATTTTGAAGCGTCGAAAATACATTTTGGTCCAAAATAGCAAAAACTACGACTTTATTCAGCATTGTCTTCTCTTCTGTGTCTGTTGTGAGAGAGAGTTCAAAACAAAGCAGTCTGGATATCCGGTTCGCGAACGAATCATTCGATGTAACCAGATCTTTTTGAACCAGTTCACCAAATCGAACTGAATCGTTTTAAACGGTTCGCATCTCTAATACGCATTGATCCACAAATGACATAAGCTGTTAACTTTTTAATGTGGCTGACACTCCCTCTGAGTTCAAATAAACCAATATCCCGGAGTAATTCATTTACTCAAACAGTACACTGACTGAACTGCTGTGAAGAGAGAACTGAAGATGAACACAGAGCCGAGCCAGATAATGAACAAAAAACTGACTCGTTCTCGAGTCATGCATGCATTATTATATTAGATATTGGTTTGTTTGAACTCAGAGGGAGTGTCAGCCACATTAAAAAAGTTAACAGCTTAAGTCATTTGTGGATTAATGCGTATTAGAGATGCAAACTGTTTAAAAAGATTCAGTTCGTTTTGGTGAACTGGTTCAAAAAGATCCGGTTACATCGAATGATTAGTTCGTTCTTAAAACATTGGGGTTTGGTACATAAGCCATGGCTGAAGAGTGGAGCAGCTGACATAACTGATAGAGAAGACCTTGATTAGCGCTCATGGGGCAGCTCTTGCTTCATTAAGACATAATATCTTTTAATCTTCCCTTGCAAATGATATGCCTTATTCCTGCACATGATTTTATTCGCTGGTCTATGTATATCCCTGGTACAGTGCTCCTGTCTCAGATAATCAAATTAACACAATGCAGCGACAGGCCTCCAGGAGATACACTGAAACAAAAGCAGTTTGCTACAGAGGCAAGACCACTGAGAAACTGGGAGTGTATCTCAGGTGTAACCTGACTAAATCTGTGGAATGAGTATTTCATGACAAAATGCATACTTTTGCACAGTAAAAACAGGTACGTTTTATCAACAGAAATGTAAAGTCACTTCATTTTATGCAGTTCTAATCCTAAAACGAAATTTTTTTTATTAACATTTTTTTATGAAGTAGGATTTTAGACCAGTTACATTTCACAACTGGCAGGGCAACCTATGGAAAGTTCTTTTGCTAATTTTGTAATGTTTTGCCCCATCAAAGCCTTCAAAAAAGTTCCACACAAAGACAAGCCTAGACAAATGTAGTTGTGTCATTAGAATCTGTGTGCTGTGGCATTTTAGTGGTTAGGGAACCACATCAAACTACCCAAAACATTGATGATAAATGATTCCTCTGAAAGCTATGTAAATCTGAATAATGAGCCAAGACATGTAAAAATGTTAGGTGCAGATGCAGAAAAATGCAAAGCAATTTACAAGCAGGCTAACATTTTCATGGCTTACTAACTGTTCATTTTAAGACAATCTAAATTGCCCTTCTATGGACCCCTTTAATTAAGAACACTTGCCAGGGCTCATTAGCTGGAGCTTAAACAATAACACATTTGTGAATTGGCTGTCATGCACATCTGAAGTGACTATCCATCATCAACACATAGCTTCAAGGAGCTTCTAAAGGAGGGAGAGGCAAAGGAGAACACTTTTAATTTCCCTCTCTATCCGTCTCAAGTGTGACCCGTGAGGGGTGAGGAACCCAACCCTATGGTTGCAATATTTCAAGCATCAATGCCCTGATTGGCAATTGATGCATGAACAATCTTGCAGCCATCAAATCAAGTCCGATGAAGCTATATTTCAGAGATGCCAATCAAAGAGCCTTTTTCTTGCCTGGCCGGGAGTCTTCTTTAAAGCGGAAGAGACTGCAGGCAGCGGCACAGGCAGAGGTACCAGTATCTCATTAGATTTCAATCCCCATACAGCTGAAAAATAACCCCATTAGGGTTTCTATTTAATATCAATGAACACTTATCCCAGTAATCATCCCCATAGCTTTCATTTATAACATATGGGCAGAGCCGATTAGAAATCTCCATCTCAATACATGGCAGTGTTTATGAGGTTTGGACTGATTGCAACACTAAATCTGATTGTTCATATTGGTCTTGCTAAACAATTTTATTCTCGTTTTTATAACTTGTGACTTGTGCTGAGGAACAATTTCACTTTGTGTTAACCATATACATGAGCCACTAAGATTTGAATACATCAGGTAGTAAAAAATTAACAGGGACCTGGCAATACTATATTATATCAATATCTGGGGCGTGATATGATAATTTTGCCAATCTTTGTTACCCATATACCTAGAGAAGGCTATAACTGATACCGTTTTTCAATGGTACTGTACAGTATATAATATAAATGAATATGCTCTGATGATATTGATACAAGATCATACAGTAAAAAATGTTTTCCTCCACATTTATTAATCCATGTTTCGAATGTATCTGAGACAGTGATGGCAGTGAATGGACATACTTACTTATTCTGTTGCAGGGGACTGTGAACTTTCCTGTCTGTCTGCTTCTTTTCCCTGACCTTGGGATTCCATCACAACTTCCCTTTAGTTCACTGACCTTCACCTGGATGTGGCTAAACATCAGTCATATATCATAAAATCTCTTCTAATCTCTCAATAATGACCATTCGCTCCATAGAGCTGCATGTTATCTGCGTGTCCTGATGGGACAGAACAGGTCAAAGCATCCTGACTTATTAACCTCTCTGGCTAGACACACTGATGTGTGGGACTTATGCTCGGCTGGTACTCCAGACTGCTCAGGGAACTCCTATAAGCCAGAGGTCACAGGTCAAGGCTTCTGGCTGAGCTAGTTGACCCAATGCAGCCCTCTTACCCAGTTAACAGCTCTCCAATTGTTATCTAATCAAAGTGCCCTTCAGAGCTCTCAGAGGAAAAATGCACACAGACAGAAAATGCATGACTCATCTCACTTCTAAAATCATTGGCTGCTCAGCTGATTGAATGGAAAAATTAGGAAATCTGAATCCTCCATTCAAACTCCTATTGCGAATACCAGATGGAGACCTTTATACCTTTTCAGCCTGAAAAAAAAGAAAAATCCATTTATACCTCTTTCTCTTCCTGCATTTTTTCTTTTCGATATTGTTTTCAAGACTGTTGTTAAAACTGCATTTAATGGAAGACAATAAAAAACAGTCATTAAAACTGACATCAAGCCTGTGGACAGGGAAGCAGCCGATACAGCTGTTATTTGAGCTAACAGCAGCTTTTGCTGCTCTTTTTCTCCATAACATCTACAGCAATGAACCACTGTAAGTTTGGAAGCCACACAAACAATTGCTTGTGTGAGAAAGGCAAAAGAAGGCTGCGATAGGATGATAGCAGTGGGTTTATTAGAAGGTATCTGATCGATATCCATTAGAGTTTTAATTTGCTGTGAGCTTCTGCAGGGAGTCGTGGGAGGATGATTGCTCTGAGACTGTTTGGATGAGTTCCTCAACCAGTCTGCCTTACTCTCTCCATTAATGAGATCTCACTGCTCAGCACAGACACACAAACCTATTTCAGCCTTTCAAATAAGCAGAGGCTTTTTCTCACATACACTCAAGTGTGAACGAGTTGTGCAGGGTGCAAAGACACACATTCGAAGAAAAACTTAAGCACAGAAAGAACTTTCTTGAGCCTGCACTGCAGTTTAAATGTACCAATATTTCGCGAATTGGATATCACAAACTGCTTTGTTTTGAACTCTCTCTCACAACAGACACGGAAGTGAAGACAATGCTGAATAAAGTAGTAGTTTTTGCTATTTTTGGACCAAAATGTATTTTCGATGCTTCAAAAAATTCTAACTGACCCGCTGATGTCACATGGACTACTTTGATGATGTTTTTCTTACCTTTCTGGCCATGGACAGTATACCGTACACACAGCTTCAATGGAGGGACTGAGAGCTCTCGGACTAAATATAAAATATCTTAAACTGTGTTCCAAAGATAAACGGAGGTCTTACAGGTTTGGAACGACATGAGGGTGAGTTATTAATTACATAATTTAGATTATTGGGTGAACTAACCCTTTAAGATTTTTCAAATGGGAAATAGCCATGTTGAACTACAGATAAGCCCTTACAGAATCTTTGTGACTAGACTCACTTCAGAATCCATGCCACTAGCCAAGCAGTCACTGCTTATCTAACTTTCTTACACATTTTCTTCTCTCCAGCAGACAGAATAATATACAGAGCAACATTCTGACTGAGAATGTTTTCTGGATGAAAAATGCTTGTCTCTTCAGCTCTAAACTTACAAGTTTAAATTAAATTATAATCAAACTTTACCAAATAAACGAAGCAGGTAATTAACCACATTAGCTTAAACTTGCAGGAAAACTCCTAACTCTCAGGAAAATAGATCTCAAGGAGCAGGATTGGGTGAACATAAACTACAACCTCATCGACTGCTCGATGTTATTTGGGTATTATTTTAGAATGATTAATATACATTAAATAGTATCTATTCTTGATTTTTTTTATTTTTTTTTTATTTAGGTCTATTTTAGTACTTAAGTTCAGTCAGTTGACAAGGTAAAGTTTATTTTTTTCATCTAATATTTATATTTATAATATTTATATTTTATTTCAGCTATTTGAATTAACAATACATTAGTTAACAATATCCCGTAGCACTGTTTGGGTAATGATCAAGAATACTGGCAAATGCTCTGTATTATAAATGTTTAGAGGTGTATTATGGGAAGAACTCAGGCTTTTTCTGTCCTTATGAGGCAGTTTTGTAGCATATGTGAGTTGGCAGACGTGTCTTCTGTAGTAACAGGATTGTCTGTGAGCTCTTTATAATCAGGACTCCAGAGATTTCTTACAGGTCTCTTTTTTTCTGGCTTTGTTTTCTCTTTGCCTTCCCTCTTCACCAAAAAAAAACACATAAAAAAAGCAAAAGCATTGCAAAAACAGTGCAATCTTGCTGAGATGGCAGTTCCATGCAGGATGAATCCCTCCGTCTGTTTACTGCCGCTTTTGACACCCGTGTGATTAAATACTACAGCATCACTCTTCATCACACTTGGGTTTTTTATTCTTTCTCTCTTTAATACATGCTAGAAACCCTCTAGAAATGCTCTATGAATCTGCAATAACATGTGAACACACAACTGTACATTATATGTTCGTCAATTCCAATAGCCAATGTCTCTGTTAAAATCTAATTTAAAGGGGAAAAACAATTAATGCAACACAGACAAAAAAACTTGTGGATATACATCATAAAGTTGCAAGTAATAGAAAATTGAAAGCAGTGATGGGACATGGAAACGGGCACATTAAAGAGAAAGGAAGAGGGGATGACAAGAAAAAAAGCAAAAATACAGTGTCAGGACTAAGGAATGCAAGCGATTTTTGCTTTTTAAAGTCATTATTTTAAAAAGTAAGTCCCAAAATGGATCTTTGCAGAATATTTTTGATAAAACGGCATAATTAAAGCCATCTCCTCCTCACTGCGTATGTTCAGACGGAACTACACAAAGAGGGACCCCCCTACAACAAGGAGATTAGAAACAAGCAAGCTGTCCGTGATCCTCTTTGCTCCTTCAAATCTCCTCTGGGTTTTAATTGTGCTTCGGCTCAGGCCACTGGTGAGCTAATTGCACTTTTGTCGAATGCCAAGTAGAGTAATTTACCTAAAAATGAGGCTGTTTCCTTGGCAACCTACATCATTCACAGGGGCAAGTCTCTGCTAACTGTGACAAACTCAACAACTGTGCACTAGCTTACATATACTTGACTCAAACCTGACAACAAAGAACTACATCAACATATAGCATTACAGACAGATAGATAGATAGACAGACAGACATGTACCTTCTTCCATAACACGCACAAAGCTACGTGCATGTCTGCATGTGTAGTTATAGTCTCTTTGGAGCTGATTAGTGGGACTAGACAGTTATCCTAGCTTACCAGTCCCATGTTAGCTGTTTAAAGCAATCCGTCACAAACGTTCACAAGAGGACACAGAACTCTGCAATTCAAGAGCACAACATTGTGGACTAGTAATAACTGAGCAAGAGTGTTGTTGTGAGTATCAGTACCACTATAATTTGGCTGTAGTCACAAGGCCACAGATAATCACAGACCAACACGACTGCAAATATTTTTCAATAAACAGTATGATTATATAATAACATACATTTTAGACATGATGTTGCCAGTTATTTTTTTTTATTATTTATTTTTTTTACACCAAATGTCAACGGTTCCAAGCCAGAGCTGAATTAAAATCACGCATCTTCTTAAATGGTTCGTTCATTTGTGCCTGTCACGTGACAAATGAACGAACGACTCGGGAGGTAAAGTAATCACTTATGTTCCTCATACATTATCTTCTTCAGCAGTATTGCAATGATTTTCTAATTGTGAATATGAACAAGACTGAGTAGGTGGACATTTTCAGGGAATTTGGATGTTTAACATGTAACACCACTCAAATGAACTAAATGACTGAATCAGTGTTTCGAATGAATCAATTGCAAAGATGATTCAATGACTCGCTCATTGACACATCAGTTCCCGGATGATTCAGGGTGTTTGAAGGAACTGATTAAGTGAATGATTCAACTACTAATAACTTACTATAAAGACAGTAATTTGTCGCCACCTACTGGCATAACAATGATGCAGAAAGAGTCACCACACAACCCCCTGACAGGCTGTACAGTTTAAAAGTTTAAAAATATAAGTCACAATAGACAAACAAATCATTTAAAATGCAACTTTTGTTGAATGCGTTTCTTATTCTTTGTAGCCAATTGATTTGACCTGAATCAACACAATCAAACACATGCGTCGTTGTTATTTCCTTCTCCTGTGTCTCAGTTTCTCTCTCGCCAGTAATTGACAAGCATAAACCCTAACACACGTCCTGGAGCTGCTCCTGCACGATCCGCTGTTATCACACATGCATGCTGCTCATCAGTGCTGATCTCAGGCTGACACACGGGCTCACCGCAGGGCACCACTTCATCAGACACACCGCATCTGATCCACTCCTCCACAGGGGACAATAAAGTCACCGCAGACGCTGGCGAGCTGCTGACCACTGAGGCACAGTGATGGGTCACTTAATGAAGTGAAGTCTGTTGGATGTGTGTGTGGTGCATGTAGGTGAGTGTCACAGTCCTGTAGCTCCTGGGGTTTGGCAGAGCACACGGATGAAAAATGGAGCTTACAGTCTTGTCAACAAACGCTGCCCAATTTGATCCTCAACACTGGTCAGTCTAGCATCTCCAACAGCAGATGATTCACCAAATGCAATGTTTTAGAGACTGGAGAAATGCAAGGGAACAAGGTTTGGCTGGTTAAAGGAATAGTTTGCTTCTGGCCAAAATAGTCCCTAATCCATAAAAATGTTTCCTCCAGTGAAAAAGTCCATGCCCTGTTGTCCTCTCACAATAAAGTCTACTGATGAGAGTGCTTGATCTGGATTTGTTTATTACAAACACACCGCTGTTCACAAGACATGGACTTGTGTGTGTTTCCATGTGTTTAAACTCTCCTCATATATTTTTAGAGGACCTCCTCGAAGAAATATATAAAAAAAAAAAAAATCAGATGTTTATGCTCCAGATAGCCCATTTCCCTGTGATGTTAAAGCTGCTGCTGAAACAGTCGAGTCATCTGTATATCTCACTTGTGTTCAGTCCCAGTGCCACTATTCATGTTTATTCCTCTTAATTAGCTCCCTATCTTTCCCTCTCACTCTCTTTCTCACTTATAATAAGTTAGTCATCGGCAAGGGATCAGAAAAGCCTGGTGCAGATTATTTTTAGAACTAAACAACTGTTGGCTAAGAGGCACATTTAGTGTTACGTCTAGTCTGTGTGGTTAATTTGCAAAGGAATACTAAAATAAAAACATGAAAAATAGCTTTAGGAGATGAACCATAGTGCACAAACTCAATATGTTTGAAAAAGGAATGAATTAAAAATCTAAAAATAATGACTGTTATTTTGATTTGGTCATTTTAAAAAGTATAAATAAAAATATTGTGTTGTTTTAGTATTATTCATAGGCTATACTATTTGTAATTTTATTATCTTTTAATTTTAATTTAGTGTTTAGTGTAGGTTTTAGTAATAAATTAATAATAAATAAATAAATAAATAATTAAATAAAGAATATATTTCGCTTTATTAAATAATTTTATTATTATTTCCCTTTTAGTTTGAGTCATTTCAGGAATTAAACTGATTTTATTTCATTTTGTTGCCAAGGCAAAATTTCTTTTTTTGTTGTTGTTTTTGTTAGTTTAATTTCTATTTTTTCAAAACAACGCAAACATTTTTATCTATTTTAAAGTTATAAAATGACTGGTAAGAGGTTTCCTTAACATCGGCTTTGCCAAAGCAGAACATTTATTCAGCTTAACTAGGAAACAGTATTCCCTGTTGAGCTGACCGTCATCATGCTAATGGTATACAGTTTCAACTTACTGAGGAGACAGTACCCTGCCTAACCGTCACCATGGCATTGCAGCAGGTCTGTCTGTCTGTCTGTCTGTCCAGCCTGATCCGCATTCTCATGAGATCGCATTGGTCTGTCTAATGTTCATCTGTGAAGGATTAAAAAAATATTTGTAAATAATGAAGCGGAATAAAAAATAAAATTCTTGGATGGACAGATGCAAGTTGGCTACACTGGTAAACGTGGTGATGAAGCTAACAGGATGTGTGTGTGTGTGTGTGTGTGTGGATTTGATTGCACCAAGCAGCTCCATTACAGAAGCAGCAGAGGGATTCTGTGGGTTTAAATGTGCAAATAGTATTCATTTAAGAGAGAATTATGCTCTCCTAACCTTATACTCTATATACCTAATGGCCCAATTCTGCTGGCAAGAGGTCTCCATCATACAGGCTCCAGGGCAGAGTTATTTTCTAATTGACCAGTCCTGCACTGTTCAGACAAAATAATAAACACAATCTTCAGCTGGAGGTTAAGATGTTAGCTTCATTACACTAATACATGCTAGGTGAAAAAAAGGCAGCTCTTTAAGAGTTGCTGCAAATTGAACCACTATTGATATTTTAATATTTCTTTTCAGCAGCCTAATTTGACCTCTCTTTCATTTTGCTCTGCTCATCTTGTAATCAGCTCACTCAGGGACAGTTAAGTAAGTTAACGCATGCAAAACTCACAGCTCTAAACAGAACACAGAAAAGTGTGTGGGAGGCTGTGCTTTTTAATCACTAATTATGCCAATGAGGTTTTGCTATTTAAGTCACTGAGTTCTGCGCTGATGACTGTGTGTGTGTGTGTGTGTGTAGAGTGCTACCACACTGTAATCTCACATATATTCATGTCTTCTAATGAAAATCACATCTAATAGTATTATAATTTAAAAATGTGTATTTTTTCATTTACTGTAAGTCATTTCCAAAATGAGGATTACCTTTAAGAAATGTAATAATTAAAGCATCAAACCAAGTAAAAAAGTGCTCAACAGTTCTGTTCCACCTCTGACTGAACAAGGAGTTCTGATATTTCTTATATCATGTTTTTACTGACAAAAATCTAAATATATAAAAAAAAAAAATATTAGTTTAATCATCAGCTTTCATCAATTTAGTCATGAATGTTTGAGAGAAATTAATATATTTTTGTTAAGACCAAATAAAGCATCTATTATCTTAAAAGTATGATTAATAGAAGGAAAATGATTTCTGCAGATGCAAATTACATATAGATTAAATTAGTTTTAATATGTCATGTGGTGTGACACATAAACTACTAAACACCATCCAAAAATACTTAAAATCTAATTTTACAAACTCTATTTTATTGATTGTGCACACTCATTCATGACTGACATTTTTATATGGCCGATATATTTTGTGAAATAAGCTAGTGAAATCAAACAGTTGATTAATCGTGGTGAAAACTTTAAAAATGGCTGGCAATTACAGCATCTAAAACTTTCTTCCCAATATACCAATATATACATTTTAACTTAAAATTTTGATGCTGAAAAAAATAAATAAATAAATCATGTCACTGTCCATTTGTCAGCTCCCCCAGCAGACAAAAACTGAGCATTTCATTTGTTTTCTTTGCTTGTCTACCCTTCTCTCTTTATTGGTGTCTTGATAGAATACAATTTAAACACAAGACAGAAGAAGAAATAAATAATCTCCTATAACGTCCAATCCAGACTCATTCTCTCTCAGCCAGTCTATTTATCAGTGCGTCTCATCTGGGCTGAGCACCTGCTGCGAGTCCAGAATGAGAGTTCAGTGTCTGCTGAAAGGGGACTGAGCTCATTCCAAGCCAGGTTATATTGGCCTGTCACTCATGGCGTTTGTGCTGGAAAAGTGCAAGTAAGGGCAGAAAAGGGGGGGGGGGGGATAATTGGAGCTACAAGGCTTCAGGTGTTCTAGCAGATCTGCTGCTCCCTGGAGCCCCTAAAAACAGACCCGGTTTAGCATCTCCTGCTGTTACTGCACGCACTTTCAAAGACAGACTAACACAACCTGATAGTTTATGATATAAAATCTCAAGCAGTCTTTCACTATGGGCACAATGCTGCTGAATTGCATCCAAAAGCCAACTAGACTGACTAGCAAGTGTTTGTGGTTGGAATCTCACTGTTCCTGGAGTCATAACGGTTATTGCAATGGTCGATTAACACAAAGACACAACTTGTGATGGAGAATGGTGAAATACAAGCAACCGCTCGATATGATCGCTGTGATTGGCAGATTCAATGCTACTCCACACTCTGCAAATCCATTTGAATAAGACAGTCACGTCCAAATCAAAATTAACTTGAAATGAATAAGAAATGTTATGTGAGGGAGGTTTAGTGCAAACTCAGCTTGGTTAAATTAAAGGTTAATCTCTCTGGTAACTTGTTCCAAAAGAAGCTTGCTATATCAATTATATATTGTGGCTGTTTTATTGAAAGTGTAAGTTTTGAATTTTAATGTAGTTACATATTATAAATAATCAAATATATAATTATAAATAAAATAAATAGAAAATAAATACAATGTAATCTGTAATATATACTGTATGTACATAGTATTGTAGTACAGCAATAATAAACCTTGACTTTTCCTTCACTGGTATATGCAAAGCTTTAAAGCTTAGTTTTAAATATGACCTAAAATAAATACAGTAGTGACTGCTGAAAATTCAGCTTTGCATCACAGGAATAAATTACATTTAAAAGTATATTAAAATAGAAAACCGTTATCTTAAATTGTTATATTTCACAAATATTATAGTTTTTACTGTATTTCAAATGAATGAATAATTTATGATCAAATAAATGGAGCCTTGATAGGCATAAGAAAGTTCTTTAAAAAACATAAAAAATCTTACTAATCCCAAACATTTACACAGCAGTATACATATATTTTTTTTTACATTGTTTGTTATTTATTTTGAACCACACTAAGCATTTCTTGAAGACATTCAAAAGTGCTATTGAGAATATTAATTATGAAATACTCAACCGCAGCTCTCTGATAGCGATCATGCAATGCTTTCTGCATCTGAGGGCCTTTAGGCAGTGAATATTCACCACTAGATGAGTGTCTGAACCTGCTCTTGGATTGCCCCTCCACACCACACAGACTCACTGGAATCAAATCAGCCACTTTTACAGATGGCCCACGTGAATTATTTATGGCCACAATAAAGTTATGGCTGCCACTAATATGGAGTTTGATGAGGTTATCCTTTAACTGAGGATCCTGGGCAAACATGAAGTATTATGGTTTTCACAGATTTGATTAGTCTTTCATGGATTTGTCTCAGACTAGGCCCAGTGACGTGTATCTCTGACGCACAGCACTGAGGCTGCATATCTGTGGATGAAATAGACCGCAGAGTCTGAAAAAAAAAAAAAAATAATAATATCAAATGTTTTACAATAAAACACATATTTGTTGTGCCATTTTGTGTTAAATGAATTACCTAGTTTTTCCTTGGCAATAACTAATCGATTAAAAAAATTGTCTTTAAAAACACCTAACCTCAAAAAAAAAAAAATCACTGCACTCCCTCTATAACATTGTTATTTTTATAAGGGGGCATGCATTCAGATGCATTTGAGAAGAAAAAATAATAATTCACTGCCTCATTGTAAATAATCAAGTTGCCACAATGCACTTAACATGCATAATTTTGATTAGCATTAGCGGGGTACATATTTCCTGTCTTGTCAACACTGCTGTTTGGACCAAAGAAACACATGGCCCATTTGTGAGTAAACTGGGTGTTAGGCAAGCATTCATATTCATACTTTTCCATCCAGCTTCCTCTGTCTGAGCTCCCTGAGGTACTCACGTCTGATCAGGACAAGCACTCACCCATTTGAGGAGCCTGATGGGTGTAGGAGGCCGTCTCTCTTGCTCTGTTATTCATCTCTTTTCCTTCAACATTCAATTGCCTCTATATCATGTGTAGCTCCCTCCTCCCAATCATCAAAGTCCTGGTGCTGAGGGGAAATGGAGGACGATCTCCCATCTCTTTCCTGCGATTAGCATCCTGTTGTTTCTGTGTGAACTCAAGCCGTTTAATCAAACACACAGTAGGCCTGGGTCGTAATGACCCCCAAGCGTAACCAGCGAATCTGCTCTTAAAGAACACTTTGAGCTCCATTAGCTTTGCTTTATAAAGAAGCAGAAAAACAAGCATCTATAGCTTCTTATAGCTAGTCCTTTAGTCAAAACAAGCAAAGAAATTCTATGAAACAGCGGATTCAATATGATGTGATCTGATAGTACTGGTGTTATTATTTCTGAATTATTAAGTTTAGAAGGGAATATCAGGTTTTTTGAGTATTTCGTTAAATTATTTAATATGAATAAATATTAATAGTTTATTTATTATGCACAGTGCAGTTCAAATTTATTTTAATTTTTTACTTTTGTTAAGTAAGGATGATTAATTGATCAAAAGTGACAGTAAAGACATTTATAATGTTACAAATTTCTACTTCAAACAACAAATACTCAACTTTCTATTCATCCGAGAATCCTGAAAAAAATTGTGTTAAGGTTTCCACAAAAATATTAAGTAGCTCAATTATTGATAGTCATGAGAAATGTTTGAGCAGCAAATCAGCATATTACAATAATTTCTGAAAGGTCATGTGACACTGAAGACTGAAGAAAATTCAGCTTTGACATCACAGGAATAAATTACATTTTAAAATATATTCAGATTGAAAACAGGTGTTTATATTTCACAATAATAGTGTTTTACTGCATTTATTTTTAATTAAATGCAACCATGGTGAGCATAAGAGAAAAACATCTAAGACTCAGTAAGACTGAGTCAGTAAGACTTTGTACAGTCGTGTATATTTATAGTATATCCTGAAATTAATGTAAAATCCCAGTATGTTCTGTTTTGCATTAAATGCTCCTGCCAGTGTTAACAAACCAGTATACTCAGGTTTAGACAGGTGAATTTTGAACTTACAAAGGTAAGAGCCACTACCCATATCAGTAATGCACACAAATACGCAGACATCCTGCCTCTGCTGTTGAATACCAGTATAGCTGTAGACTCTGTTGAAAATCCTATTACAAAGAGAGAAAAATGTCAGTAAAGTAAGAGAGCGGTTTCTGATTCTATTTTCTGTTTCAATGAGGGAAACCCTTGTCAGGGTTGAGTGAAGGGCGTCATCAATCAGATGCTATTGCCTGTCTGGATGATAAGTTTTAATGCACTCATTTCAGCAGTAGATAGAAAAGCGACATACTACTGCACAGTGAAAGAAGCTCTGCCACTTGTAGACAAACACACAGGAGTCGGTCACTCTCTGAGCACACATGCAGCCAACATATAAGAGCATTAAAAATGATAGAACATTATAAAAAATAATGTTCTATGCAATACAAATAATACCCTTGGGTTAACATAAATCATTGAAGGCTTAAGAAGTGTTTCAACATCAACTACTGATAATCACATTAATTGTTATTTATATTATAACTCCATCCTCAATTTAACTATTTATTACTATGCCTTTGGAAGGCTTTTGTCTTTGTTATTTCATTTTTTACATGTAATGCAGGCATTCCCAAACTTTTTTGTTATCTGAAAATCTTTCACCTAATAACCAATTACCACTAATACCACTGATTTTAAAATAAATGTAAATATTTTGATAATTAACACATTTGCATGTTCACTGTTCTCTGACATTGGTTAATGGTCACATGACATGCAGGTAAACAAATAAATATTTCTTTTGTTTTTTATTATTATTATTTAACCGTTTAATGCTTTAATTATTAGCTTTTCATTAAAATCATGAACCCCCTGCAGTTCGTTTATGAACCCCAGTTTAAGGAAACCTTGAAATAAATGTCATGTTGAATGCACTTTAAGTTGTTAATTACAATGAATGGAATATATTTTCTTACTCTTTGTATTTATCAATATGTTATTATCCTATTCAAATCAATGAGTTAGGTTAAAAGTAATCTGAAAGTAATCAAAAAGTAGTGTGATTATATTACATAAATGTGTAATGAAATTGATAATGTTTTCTAACTCAAATTTTAGTCATGTAATTTGGAATCAGTAACAGACTACTATTTCTAAATAATTGTCACACTACGCTGCTGGAAGGAACACGGAGCCAAGGATAATCGGAAAAGACACACCTGGGAACTAAGTAGAACTAATCAACAATCAAGGAGAGACAGAAACTGGGCCACAGTTTCAGAAAAAAACACAAACAGGTATAGGTGAGAGCTTGGGAAGAGGTTGCGGTGGAGGACAGACCCCCGGGAGGGGGCCGGCAGACAGAGACGACGAAGGAAGGAGTCAAGGAGGAACCAGGGAGGAGACAGGAGGAGCTTGGACCAAGGCTACGTATATATATATATATATATATATATATATATATATATATATATATATATATATATATATATATAAACTTGAGATATCCAAGAGGCCATTATTAAAATGTACAATGGGGTTTGGGCTGAGTACTGGGTTGCCACGAGTCTTAAATGAAAAATGGCTTTTTGTATCCCAGGAGCCTGCAAGCACTGATGCCTTTAGATGCTCAAGTAGACGAGCATATAAAACCAGGGACATGCAAAACAAGGGACGAAAAATGATTATATGAACAAAGGCGGAGCTCCTATCCCCTGGGGTGTGAGGGCGAGGATGGGTGCAGGGAGAACTGAAATTACCTCATCCAGCGAGCTTCATCATTTGCATGGTGCATAATCTCCAAGGCCCTGCCATGCAAATGCATCATAATGTTGATATGGGAGACTTTCGAGTGGCTGTCAGGGGTGAATTTATATATGCACAGCCAGCCAATGCAAGCCCTATATCACTTTCAATTAGGTGACATTTTCAATATACAGACTATGATTTAGAGATATGATCGTTCTCTCTGCATTGAGGACTGAATTGAGCCAGCACATTGCCTAATATCAGATTTAACTCTGCGGTTTTGGATTCAATCTCCTTTGCCAAGTTAATTCCAATTTTCTCTGAGGTAAATTCATTCAGGCTCACTCTTTCTGTTTTAGTTGAAGAGATACACATTTAGTATGTTTACAACACATTGTGATTCAATAAGAATGAGAAATAAAGACTGCGACCTGCTCCATCAAATTTAGCCATTTTGATTCAGTAATTTTGTACATTGAGTTCAGCACAATAGGTTTTTTTTTTTAAACATAATTAGGAGATTTATACAATCGGGAGGCTATATTAAATAAAACAATAACAGGTCAAGTAAAATGCAACGAATGTATAATATTGTGCATATATTTAACAATATATTCACCGTTTTAGCATTATGGACAATGACTTTCCTGAGGTAAATGTAACGTCACATGACAAGACATTCACAAGCTGTTTTATTTTCAAATTTTCATGAATAAAACACTGAGGGGAGATTAGACTAGAGACGATGCAGTTCAATAAATTGTACTAAATCTTTCAACACCATCTGATATACATTCTTGTTTTGATAGATAGCTAGCTAGCTAGATAGCCAGATAGATAGATGATAAGATGTATGCTAATGTGTATTCATGGCAGAGAAAGCAATCTCTATAACACATGCACACAGCGGGAAGCTTATTAATAGCTCTAATTTGATAATCAGGCACATGGATCTGGGGCGAATTGTAGAGGAAGTAATTGTGCCTGTAATTGTGGCTCAGTCCAGCTAAGGGCTTTCATTTCCTCTAGCGGAGTGGCTGTGGCACAAGACAGAGGAACACTGGCTGGCAGAGCAGTCAAAGGACAGAGCAAAGATTTTACACTTATCCATTTATCATCCCTCCTACATTTACATTTCTGCTCCAGACAGAGATCATATCATACCACAAGATAATAATCGTATATGACGCTATGATTCACTATGTGTACGGGTCTCAGTATAGCCAAGTCAAAATCTGATTAAAATGTCTGGCCCTATCTGCTGAGTCCTCTTCACAACTCATTTAGGACATCAGTTAGGGGGTTAAAGTTTTACTTTTAAGGAGAATATGATTATTTCATATACTGGATGATTTGATCTCCTTCATTTGGGTGATTTTAAGATTTTTACAGACATTATCAAGGGACACGGTGTCAGTTAGGTTAAATTGACCTAAACTGAGACTAAAGTTAAATGATCCATATCTTCGTTTAAGGAGTTTCAAGGTGCCTTAATTTCCCTCTAAATTAAACATTTTAAACATAATGAATAATACTTCTGATAAATTTTTAAAGTAATGCACATATGAGGACTCCAGTTTTATCAAGAGCACGACCATAACAATACACACACACACATTTTTTCACACACACAGTCAGTATTTCTTTACGAAATTGATTTTATTATTCAGCAAGGATGTATTAAACCAGGGGTGCCCAACCCTGCTAATGCCCATTTACATGAGCATGAACAGTTTATGTTTGGAAAAAGCTTACAAAGAGCTCTAAATACATGTAAATACATATCAGAACATAAAGATTAGACCATTCAAGGAAAACAAACACAATTACAGCCCAGTGTTAGATTGATGTGCTTGGTCAAGCATTATTACTGCTATCATGATCACAATACAGTCATCATGAGACAAACAGGAAAGAGATGAAGAAAGGGAACAACAAGATCAGGAAGAGGACAATGAAGATAGAAGAGATTGAATGGTTAGATAATCAAAAAATTTGTAAGAATTATGAATCATCTTTGTAGCTGCTAATATTTTTTCATAGATTGCCATTTGTGACTATTCAAATTCATTCAGTACATTGCAAACATCTAAAATATTACTGTGGAGGGAGTAATGAGGTCTGAGAGGGAAAAAGAGGTCAAGAATGGGAGAGGGGTGGAAGAGTGATAGTTATGAACCTCCCACAGTTTCGAAGATCACCTGTTTAGAATCCTCTCTGCTTTCAATACACTCCCCCCCCCAATTTCTTTATTTAGTGTCTGCCAGCTTGTATCTTTCCTGTAGTCAACCGAGATATAAATATTCACTTAATGAATAAATTTCAGTTGCAGCTCAGCACACATCAGTCGCTTATTAAAGCATGCCGTTTCAGCAAGAGAAAATGTTACTACCTTAACATGGTAACATAAATCCAACATAAAACAGTGCACTATAAATGGGAAAGTAGGTAAAACAACTAAAATGGGGGGAATAAAGACACTTAGAGGCCCTTATGCTTTCATTGCCCTTTAATAAGCACTGCACTTATACAGACAATGGTGTTTCCCTTTATTGTTGAATATCAAGAGGCAAGCAGACTGAAGTTTAGCAATCTCCCCTTTCCCGCAGGAAAACTCCAGCTGAGAAAAAGAGCCGAGCTGTTCAGAGCCAATCAGAAATTTTATTTAAGGATTCGATTTAGCTGTAAGAAAAAGACAAGCCAAATATTGAGATTTAATCCATATAAATCTTTTGATATAAAGAGAAGGGTTACATTGTTTAAAGTTACTGCTCTTAAATCTATTAACTTTAATGCCACAAAAGCATATGAATACGGCCAATGAATATCTAAAATTAAATGCTTCAGAATCAGACTGTATGAAAATGTAAATATAACTAAATATGAAGTCTTCAAGAAATAGTGGATCAACTTAAGTCTTCGGGCTCCTCTATTGGTATAATTCCTCCATACTTTCTTAAACAGGTTTATGATAGTTGGTCCACAGCTATTGATTATGATAAATCGCTGCTTAGAACCCAGTATTGTTCCTGCCTTATTAAAACATGCAACAGTCCACCCCTATCTTAAAAAACCAAAAGGCAACTTTAGATCGTCCTCAAATTTGTCATTTATCACTAAGATTTTGGAGAAAAATGTCCTTCAGCAATTGCAGGGTTTTCTAAATGACAACATGATTTTTTAAATATTTAAATCCGGATTTAAAAAACATCATACGGTCGATAACAAAGTTCTTATTGCTCAGTTGGAGCAATGCGCAGGCATTAAGGGTAGTGCCTTAAATTGGTTTAAATCTTATTTCACTAGCTAGGACCACGCCACAAACAAGCTATGAAACTGGGCAAGAGTAGAAAGAGGATGGAAGGGTCGAGGGAATGGGATGATTGTCAGGTTGATCAGGGCATCTTGAATTGATGGCTCAGGGAGACTCAGGGTGGGGGTACCGTCTCTAGCATATATTTAGGCCAGACAATGAGGACCCCCTGATAAAACCTGATAGAAATATAATGTGGGATAAGGTTGGCTGAATGGATGAGAATGGGAGGGAAGGGTGGGTTCGAGAGAACAAGACTAGCAGAGCGGTATGAGGTGGCCCGCTATATATGGAGGTTTTGGAAGTCAGGTGATTGTTTGAGACGTGGCCCTGCTCCCGAACTTTAGTTAACATCAATTAACTCCATTTTTCTAATCAAAGTTTTTCAGTTAATATTGGAGATAATTTTTCTAGTGCTGCTTCTTTATCATGTGGAGTTCCTCAGGGATCCGTTTTGGCTCCCATTCTTTTTTCAATTATACATTCTCCCACTTGGTTCTATCTTCAGGATGTATGGGCTATCACTCCATTGTTATGCTGATGACACAAGTTGACACAGAAGTTTATCTGCCCTTAAAACTATTCAGACGGTTCGGACATTCTCATGGCTTGCTTTTCAGATGTAAAGTCCTGGTTGTCGCTAAACTTTCTGAATATTAATGAGAGTAAAACAGACACTATAGTCTTTGGTCCTTCAGATTAATTTCATAATCCCAAAGCAAATCTTGTTGGACTCTCTTCTTATGTGAAGACATCTGTGAAAAACCTGGGTGTTGTCTTTGACGAGTCTCTGAGATTTGATGAGCAGATAAACTTGGTGGTGAAATCATGTTTTTTTTTTCAGTTGCGAATGGCAAAAGTAAAGTAATTTCTATCCTTCAAAATTTTTTTAAAGTAATCCACGCCTTTATATCCTCCAGGCTGGATTACTGTAATTCTTTATATGTTGGGATCTAGGAGTTAATAAAAAAAACTGCATGGATCCCGTGGAAAAACATTCTAACTGGAGCTACTTCTCCAAGTTTATGTATATGGCGATTCACACAGGTATGTGTTACTCCGCAGAGGTGATGACCCGAACAGGTTACAATAGTCCAAACATAATCACTTATTATAAATATAGCTTAGTGATTTGGGATAAGACAAAAAGGCGGCTTGGTAGATTAATTTATACTCGCTCATTATATACATTTTGCAAATTTTGAACACAGAAAAGTGTTGCTTAAAATATCATTTTCTTTCAATACAGATGTTTACAGCCTTGAACTGCTTTTTAATGGATGTCTTTATTTGGATGTAATTGCACATTTCTCTAAATAGGTGCAACTAATTGATATTGATATTATTATGTAGATATTACACTGGACCTGACTTTTAAATAGCTTAAGTTTATAGTAGGCCTATTTATTTTCCATTTCATGGAATTTAAAACTAGACTGAAGAACATTTTTTTATATTTTTAAATCATCAAGCTTGTTCAACATGAACCTTTCTGGAGATGCTCAAGGAGTGCGTAGCTAAAAATACACATAAAAGGAAATTTCAAGAATATCTGGAGGCAAAATCCTTATCTCTTAATGTTGAAGAAACTGACTTCTTGAAATTTTAATTAAATTAAGTCTCATTTTAATTTATCTCTCTTCCTCATTCACTACCTTCTACGACTACAATTTTTCAATGACAAACATGAGGTACACAGTGTTTTTTCGCAGATGCCTGATGGCACATTCCATATCCTACCAGTTAACGAAACAAGATTACATATGGAGACTAGATTTTTTTTATTTTATAACATTCAAAGCGGAGCAGGTTAAACCCACAAATGACTGCAATCAAATTCACCTCATACTTTTAGTACACATACAGTAGCTGATTTTCAAAAATTTATATTAATAATGCAAAATATAAGTGAATCCTACACTTTAATTAAAATATGCAGTATAACAGTATAATATGCATGTTTCCACAGAAACACAAAGTACTGAGAGCCAGCACGTCTGCCATGGCCTCTTATGAAAACTAAATATTGCTTGAAGTAGAATTGGCCCCTGGGACCCTTCCTACTCTCACTCCTTCCACATCTCTTTCTTTGTATCTTTCCTCTCCTATCAAATCCTAGCAGGATGCGAGAGCTAGGCGCGCTACACTGATATCCATCAGCGCCCAGGAATATAACCTCCTTGTTGCCTGGGCAACCTGCATTTGCCTTAGCGGCTTTTTTGCATATTGCTGCAAATTTTTTCCATTAGTGAGCTAGTGGTAAACAGGAGAGGAAGATAAGGCTGGAGGGGGAGGGAGAAAGTTGGCAGCACAGACACAAGTGACTCTGGGAGGTGAAAGGTCCCACGCTGTCAGAATGAGCTGGTTTAGGATTAGTCTGTGGGGTCACACAACACCCAAAAGCAATATACCATTCATTAACCAATGAGACACCTCACAAAACCTGTCATTATTCACCAAAGTATGTGTGTGTGTGTGTGGGCGTGTTTTTGTGACCTATCAGGACACACAACTGTATACATGTATAATGAGATGGGTGTGACACAGGTATTACAAGGAGAGAGTGACTTATGAGGACATAACCCATGTCCCCATTTTTTCAAAACGCTTATAAACCATACAGAATGAGTTTTTTTTTTTCCTATGAGGGTTACGGTTAGGTGTAGGGTTGGTGCCATAGAATATACAGTTTGTACAGTATAAAAAACATTACGCCTATGGGTTGTCCCCAGTTTTCACAAAAACAAACGTGTGTGTGTGTGTGTGTGTGTGTGTGTCTGTGCGTGCGCACCCAAAAGTTGCGGGTTTGAGTCTCATGCCGGCAGGGATTGTAGGTGGGGGGGGGGGGGAGTGAATGTACAGCGCTCTCTCCCACCTTTAATACTAAGTCTGGGGTGTCCTTGAGCAAGGCAACGAACCGCCAACTGCTCCCCGGGCGCTGCTGCATAAATGGCTGCCCACTGCTCCGGGTGTGTTTGTGTTCACGGCTGTGTGTGTGCACTTTGGATGGGTTAAATGCAGAGCACGAATTCTAAGTATGGGTCACCAATATATATATATATATATATATATATATATATATATATATATATAAATAAAATGCATGTACTAAGCCATAAACAGGCTTTGTTTAAAATAATTTATCATATTGTTTATCCAAATGTGAGCCAAAGTTTCTGTGACACTCTGCAGAATAAAAAAAAAAACTGACTTAAAATACCACATTATGCACAACACACTCAGCATCTGTGTGCATCATATACATAAAAAAATAAACGTTGAAGTGATAAACAGGAAAGCATTCAAGGATCTTTTGTTAAATCAAATAATATACAGTAAAGAAAGCTTCCTCATCTCTGTGAGTGGCATGAGCATTAAATGAATGCTTTGCTCTTGACATTTGACCTTTGGCTGAGGGCTGTGGGAGTTCTAGTGGTTATAGTTTAATGCTGAGTCGGGGAGTTACTGTGGGCTAACGGGATTCAGGCTAACCCACAGATCTCTCTCGACTCCCCTCATGCAGAGTGCAGCCGAGGAGAAAATGAATTCCTTAGTACCTGATTATACTATTAGCCTTAGCTCAGACGTGTCCATCCAATGTCCCATATCAGCACTTTTACCATACAGAGCGACAAGGAGACTGTAATGACTGCAGAAGTGACTCCCGACCGAATGAAATAAACTGAATGAAATAAATGAATAAACACTGGTGCTTCTGCAATATGCTAGTAAAGGGCAATTTGCCTGGGTGGAAGCGCCTTCAACCTCTTCTTTACAAACGTAAGACCACTAATTTTCTCCTCAGTAATGCCATCCACTCTTTTTTTCCATCCGAAACTCATTCTCCAGGTATCCTGCGGTCATGCATCATCTGTACCACATCGAATGCATGTGATTGAATACATCAAACAATCTCTCCAAACCCTCCATATTTTATACAGGGGGCAGAATGATGAAAGATAAGGGATATAAAGAGCCACAGAGACAGTGTGGAGGTTAAAGAGGTGCCCTGATTGTGTTAACGCTCCAAACGTGCCCTTGCTGCCCAGATGGAATATACACTCATTCTCCAGCGAGAAGACGAATCACTGGTTTTATGGATCCTGATGTTGAGCAGCTCTTGTGAAGCTAGGATTGGCCAGTTTCCTCTTAAAAGTAAAGTTATATAGCCATCGGCAGAATGGACAGCAGATGATATATGAGAAATGTGATTCAACAAAGAGGCCTTCATCCTGCCCTGGACGGATGAAAATAACATTCATGATAAATAAAACCTGTGGTGCATGGAGGCTGATTAAATAAAAGTGTGCATGACCGAATGTATATTTACATTTAAATTTATTCTGTATAAAAAAATGCTGAATGTAGAATCATATGGAAATCAAAGCTGCATGAGTGCAATGCACAACAAAATCATTCAGTGGACCGCAATTGGCATCACACACACACAAATCTCAGGCTACTGATCGGTGCAGTGCAGCTACAGTCAGGCACTTGGAGATTGAATGAGATGGTGATAAATGAGTGAGCTGCTCTCATTAATGCAGATAATTAACTCCAGCAGAGCAACAGCCGGCATGCACACAGCACAGCACAACAACATCCTGCCCAAGAAGGAAACAGGCCACTTACTCGACCGATGCAAGATGGAAATATTCTCCCGTAACACTTAATTGATTTTCTGACAAAACACTGACAAAATTGAATCGCATCATCAAGAAATTGGTTTGGGGTCTGAGAGAGCTCTGATGATAGCTCAGAAAACATACAAATCATTTATCATTGGGATATAATTACATTTAGAAAAACAATTAATTATAAAATTACAATTATAAAAATAAATAAATAAAATCAAGCCCACTTTATTACCACAATGCAAAATATTTTTTATATTTTTTTGATGAATCTACAGCTACTGAAGTGCAAATAAATCTGCTGTGCGGTGTGTGGCATTTACACCTGAGCTTCACGGGGTTTTGTCCACAGATGGAGATTGGAGAGCCATCTAGAGGACAAAGCTGAACACGGAAAAAGCGGAATCCAGTGAGCTGCAGAAGCCCCCTGATAAGGAGGGAAGTCCAAACTGGCTGTACATGTGCGGACAACCACCTATCCTGATGTGGTTAGAAACTGTGACATAACTTAAAAATAGAAAAGAATCTTAGGTGCTGCTATTGAGAAATGACATGAAATTCATATTCTGAACACTGGGTGTCGCTATAAAGTACAGCCAAATCTCACAATGCATCATGACCTTTGGTTTTAGGCAAATGCAAAGGGATATTTGAACTTTATCTGGGTTTTTAGAATGCCACTTTTCGAATTATAAGCACATTTAGATGTGTGGTTGACATTGCGTCAAAAGACTTTCACGTTAGTTGTATGACAAATTTAACAGTCATACTTCAGATTTGTTTTTGAAGCTGCTTTTTTTAGGTAACATTTTTATGAAGTAGCACTGGGTGGTATGGGGAAGAAAAAAGCACTGTGAACTTTGATTAATTTTGAATAGATAGGTTCAGAGAGGCTAAATTTGGCAATTGTGTGAAATGTCAACTTTTAATTTCACTGAACAATATTTAACAATGCGAAGTATTAAATAATATATTTTGTTTTGTATTATTTGTGTCACTAACTATTATAGTTTTTGTTATGTTATTAATTTTGTTATGTGCTTTTGTCGTTTTGAATCATTTTTGTTTAAAAGTTTAGCTTTAGCTTACCATTTATATTTATTTCAGTTTAAGTCATTTTAGTACTTCAACTTCATTTAGTTAACAATGACGACACTGCATGAACTGTTTTATTATTTTAAAATACTTATATTTCATTGAATGAAATATAAGTAGCTCTATATTTACATACAGGCCATACAGATCTTTACTGAGCTCACCGCAGTGCATTCTGGAATATCCTTTTTGTTAAAGACAAATGTGACTTTCCCTTAGAATTTTGTAATAACTAGATATGTTAAGGCAGCATTTAAAGGCAACAACTATGATGCCTCCATACGCAGCTCACTTTGGAACAAAGGCCATGTGTGCTTTACTAAAGAGTAATGCCTATCATTAGGCTCTGCCCTCACCACCAATCATCAACAGACATCTGGTAATTTGGCCAAGAGTGTAAAAAGAGGCTGGGTAACAGACACTGCCAGAAAGAGAGTGAATCAGACACTGACAGCCTTTGAATGTGTCACATGCCGTCAGCCACCTATGTTGCCTCTTTTCCTTTCTGTTGACTTTTCAATCTTTACTAAAAGACAATGTCATGATACAGCACACCAGACCCGCGGGCAGTCCTGCAAGAATGAAATGTCAAAGTCCAAACATGGGCTAAGATAGACAAACAAAAATGTTGTCAGGTTGGTATCTATAGCACTCAATGCTACAACAGCAAGAACACTGGAAACTGATTGGCGTAATTACTCACAGCTTCATTAGCTTCAGGAAAAACCATCACATCAAAAGGAAATGAGGGAAGATCCTCTCTTGCTCTACAGTACCTTTCTTTCTCTCTCTCTCTCCTGCTCTGCTGTTTTACGCCTATAATAAACCATTGCACATGCATGGAAATGCACCACACCTAATTGATTTCAAATCCTGGCACCGAATATTAAAATGTTTTGCTTATTTAAAATAAAATTAAAAATCTGATTAATTAAAAATACAAATAAATGAATAACAAAAATTAACAATAGTGATAAAAAATATATAACATTGTGCATGTAGTGGAATTTATTTTTAAAATAAAAAATAAATTTTAATTAATATTTAATAAATAATAATACATTTATAAAATGAATGCACCACCATTGATTTCAAACTGAACGATATTACAGATTTTTGCTTATTTAAAATAGAAATATAATGAAGAATAAACAGGAATATATACAATTTAAAAAAATATAAAAATAATACAAAATACATAAAAAATGATAACACTGTAAAATAATAAAATAACACTGTGCATGCAATGGAAAGGAACACAATTTCTTTCAAATTCTGGCACCTGATACAAAATTTTTACTTATTTTCATTATCAATCTCAAAATTATAAATAAGTTACAATAAATAATTTAAATAAAATATGTTAAAAAGCATTTCTGGAAAAGCTGAAAAAAAATAATAATAATGTTTCTTTGAAATTGTAAGTGTCAAAAATATTGCACTTGACTTGACAGACCACCTCTCCCACCCATCACACCAAATTGAATTGAAATGCTGCTGCCTCCTAATCAAGGCTAGTATGATTTGCATATGGCTGCATGCACCCCTCCTTCGCATGTCTGAGAGCCTGGCACTGAGCCAGCAGACAGAAAGGAACCAAGAACATCTGACATATGAAGCACAAGGAGAGCAATGTAGAGATGTGAGGCAAGGTAGACGCAAAACTGAAAAATGAAGCAATGCAGAAAGCATGAGAAAAACGACTTCGAAACAAATCACACAGATGCTTACAGAGGTAATCAAGGGTCAAGATGGAGCATTACGGCAGGTGGCCACGATGCCAGCTCTGAGCACTGACATAAAACAAAATGGCAGGTAATGCCACGTCTAATTAAAGTGGAGTCCTACAAAAAGCCCTTTTGAAATCAGCATTTTAAATCAAAACGGTATTGCAGCAGCTAACATATGCAGATTAGAGAGGAGGAGTCAGAATTGGAGCTGTCAACTTTCTGCTAATTACTATGAAGGAGACCTCAAGGACGACTCGAGCAGATGCTGATTATTGTGGGGGAAAATTAAAGGAGGAGAGTTGAACTAAGGTTGTGCCGTTGAATGGCTAGCTACGTAGCCTACTGACTACTTACTGCAGCACTTCTATCTATTCAAACTTTTGCTACTCACAACTAGGTCTTCTTAACCATTGGCATTGTGATCACTTGGATACAGCTACAGCTATTTATTCAAAATCGGATCCATATCGTGCTAAAAACCTGTCACACATGAATCATCACGTCTTTCTGCTGATCGCTAGTGATTGGCTAAAAGTGCGGCCAAACACTCTGTGGGTGTTTAGTAACGTCACGATTACTGATTAGATGCAGTACAGCCATGGCCGAAAGTTTTGGCAGTGACAAATTTTTTTTTCATATTTTGCAAAGTTTGCTGCTTTCACAGTTTTTTGATTCTGACACAAAATGATCATATCAGAAGCATATGTGAAATTGTGAATGAGTACTAGCCAGCTTAATCACTATGGCTGGGTTATCATACTAAATAGATTGTAAGAGCAGACTGATTGCTATAAAAGGAGGGAAGAAGTGCTTCCAATAATTGTGTTCTTGTTAGCAATATAATTCTGCAGGAAGTACAAGGATTGGAAAGCAGAAGACTGGTGCAAAGTTACTTTGATGAAGCTCCCTTCAGACTGTTTGGGACATCTGGAAAATCGATTGTTCTGAGAAGAAAAGGTGAACGCTAGCATGAGTCCTGAAACCATCCATGTGTAGGGTTATTTTCAACTAATGGAGTGGGCTTTTTTGCCCAAACACTGCCATGAATAAAGAATGGTATCAAAATGTCCTACAAGAGTGACTTCTAACGATCCATGGGCATTTTGGTGATCCATGCATTTTCCAGCATGATGTATCACAAACAGGAGTGTTAAAGAATTGACTAGAAGATCATTACATTGAAGTTTTGGATCCGTGGCCAGGCAACTCCCCGGATCTTGATCCCAGAGAGAACCTGTGGTCACTAGCGTCTGTCACTAGTGCGTCTCTTGAGATTGGGGAGTGAGGTTTATCTGCACAGCACTACTCACTGGCCTCCGTTACACTCACCCCCCTAAACCTCACTCCCATACGTGTCACATCACCAATATAACCCCTATCTCCCGGGTCCTCACCGCCACACCTTGCACTCGCTCCGAGTGGGCCTCGAACCCGGATCTCCGGCATGGGAGGTGGACGCACTAACAGCACTACTCGCTGGCCTCTGTTACACATGCACACTTGGGTTTTTGAAAACTACCAAACTGACCCCAAACCAACCATTTTGTCCACCTGCCCAAACCAAATTTTACCTGCACAATCAAATTAAAAACTGGCCAATTAGGCGTGAAGCCAACCTGCCAAATCTGGCATCACTGGGTGGATTTCACACTCTGCTACGGTGTACCATAAACCCCACCTATTTTGATTTGATTGGCCATCTCAATTACTTTGACATACTGAGACAGACCAGTCTTAAAATTAAACGTTGAATGTTACAGCAAAACCTTTTTCTCATCCTAACAACAAACAGAGCGCTGTGTAATAGAGTGCAAGCAGTGCAAGAATTTCAAATACTAAAGGGGATGATTTGGCCATTTTTTTATTATGGGGTGTCTATGGTCGTTACGGCTCTATTTACCAGTGGTTCTTAACTGGTTTGGGGTCATGACCCATTTTATTTTATTTAATGTATTACTTTTAGCCACACAATTACATTTGTTATATTGGTTTATTAATTGTTCAGGTTTATTTTGTTAGCTAGATCACCTTTGCCATCACTTAATCTAAAAGAAAAAAAAAAACTTTAATATCACTGTTAAAAGTGACCTTTAGTAAATCTCTGAATATCCATTTTACAAACCATCCATTTCACTCGTAGCATATATATCTATTTTAGATTATTCCATTTTCCATTTTAGACATTCATTTTACTGGTTATCGGCCATAAAATCTAAATAATTAAACTTGGAATGTACAGAATTTTTCATATCAACTTAATATTACAGTGGCCTGAATAAGCTTAATAATGAGCTAAATGATTATTATTTTTACATTATCATGATTTAACACATGGAACAAAAATAAATATAATGTTATCATTAGCCACAGATGAATTAGCAAGTGACAGATCCTGGTAAAAGTGCAAATATGCAGAGAAAGCAACTAGTTATCAGCGGTGAAATAAATGTACCACCTTTAGAGTTCAGTGCCTTCCTTGTACTGTAAACAGTGGGGGCTTCGCCCACTAAGAAGTGCACTCCAAGGGCTCTCTCATCTTCATCAAGAGGGCATCCAGAGACAAACTATGCTTATTTAAATGGCAAAATTATTTTAATTACAGCAACATGCAAAAGCGGTGCTGTCACACATAATGGGAGGAACAGGAGGGAGGGAGAGCAAACACACCGTTGTGGATAACAAATGCCTCGCGGTCTCATTCCCTGGGATTCAGGAGATAGGGAATCTCTGGGAAAGAGAGTTTTGTAAGCTAAGAGGCAGGTGCAAGCAAAACAGGGCAGCATCTGTTTCTTTAAAGGTGAGAAAATGGGGCACCATTTGAAGAGTAATGAGAATACATCTCCATTTTGAGATGCATGGCGAGGGATTACAAGATATATGCTAATAAATCCTGGGTGCTTGTCCATGCATCTCAAAATGCACATATCATTACATTTCAGGATAATAAAGAACTTTGTAACTGTGATAGTAACAGGTTATTCAGGTGGATTTGTTATCTACTGTAAGAAACTTCATTCAGGTGAGCTGTTAAAGAAATAGCTCCCCCAAAAATGAAAATGTCAAAAAAGTCAGATATAAGCTCATCTTTATGCCAAGGAGTAAAATGATCTCGAGGAAATTACAGCATGTTATACCAAAACAGATGGAAAAACGAAATAAAATATTCTAGAATATATGAAATAGCTTAAATGTCATCACCATGGTAGTTAAAGAGCCATATAATCATTACTGATACATATTCAAATAAAATGATCTAAAAGACAAATTGGTATAATCTAATGTAATGTACAATAATCTTGTTAATAAAAGTAATTACTAGGGAAATGCATTGAAAATAAGCAATTCTCACATACTTCTAGAAGAGAAAATGTCAAATGATTATCAAAATGATACGGCTTTAATAAAAGTTCAATTAATTTAACCTAATTTACAAATTAGTTTAGCACCTCGAAAATGTTGCACAAAAAACAGGAGTCATGAGTCATGGAGTTGAAAACAGGAGTCATCATTAATTGTTTCTCAGTACCACAAAATGTGTGCAATTACAACATCTAGACACATTTAAGAGTCAATCATTTATAAAAAGTCAAAATAATTATTTACCATTTAAATCTTTATTTCCTTAAAATAACAGGATATCAATTTATTTGTGTTACTCTGAATACCAATACAAAAATTTAATCACTGAATATACAGCACAGGAAAAAACAAATATATTTTCCCAATGATGAGCATTTATAAAGGGGTTTGCAGGCAAGAACAAAGCCTGAGGAACTTCACCGTTCTTAAAAGTGGCTCCTCATCAGACAAGGCAGGCAGCTTTAAGGCACACAGACATCTTGGCACTTTGAGTTTCCTCTCCTTTCAGCTTTTTCCTCTGGGGCAAGACAAAACGAGACACCTAAACTGACAAAAGATGGTGAAGATTTCCACATATAAGGCATGGAAGAGAATGAGGCAGTCTGGAAGGTTTAAGATCAACAGCACTGAATACTGCCTGATAAAAAACAATTAAACAATTCATTAAAAGCCTATTGAACACTGCAATTTTCAGAGTTCAGGTGACATTCTGCAATAAATAAGACCGCTTGTTTAAAGCATGTAACGATCCCATCTAACCAACATAAATACTATTCAGTTTGGAAAATCTTGCCAACACAAATCCCAAAGCTGTAATCCCAATCATTACTGTTTTAATATGGTAGTGGAGGTCCAATGAGTCCATTTTCCTGTAACTATTTGCACAGATGTGATAAAACAAATAGCAGTGGCACACCAGGTTCTCCATAATGCTGTAGGCAACTAGTATTCATTTAGTAGTGAAAGACTTCAGATAACCTGTAGTTTTATAATAAGGAATGGACATTTATGGTGCTGCCACATCAGCTCTGGTTTCAAAAGATGACTTAGCCTCGTCTCTTATCTGTCTTGCTCAAAATTAAGCATAAATATTAACAGAGTATTCAACAAATCACATTAAAAGGAGAATTCTCAGAAATCTTTTGTAAAATAATCATCCCGATATCAAAAGGAGGAGTGACGCATGTGAAGAGCTTTTCCCACAGCTTGACCAATCAGAACCTGCCTCAATCAACCTCTGCACAGAGACACAGACCTGAAGCATCAACAGAGTGAGTCAAACGCATGCAGTGTATGGAGAAGCTTTTTAACAGTTGTTTCTTTGACCTCTTCGCCCCTCCAGTGTCCGTGAGGATTAAAGGGCACTGTGCTGGAGTTTCTGGGAGGTAAAGTCATTATGTGCTTCTCTAGATGGACCTCTTCACCTCAGTCCATGGCTGATGGAAGGGGGCGGGACAGAGCATAAAGTGATTGGAGGTTTGGAGAGGAGTGGAGAATGGGGGGTAGTGCTGGAGGGGTCATTAGATTTCACGACAGGCTGGATGGTGCTCTCCGAGGCCGTTGGCCTGGGTGTTATTCTCGTTGAGCCGACGGACACGGTACATCTCGTAGTGGATGCTGCTGGTGATGTCTTTAATGTTCTGCATGTGGGTTCTGCAGGACATGAGCCAATAACACATTAGGATGACAAAAAAAAAAACCCCAGCATGATGGATAATGAATAATAATAATGATAGTTCACCCAAAAAGGACAATTCTGACACAATTTAATGACCCCTAAAAAGGTCCAAAGATTTATTTACATACTTTAGTCTGTGAAACACAAAAGATAAAAAAAAAAAAAAAAAAGCGCCTCAGTTTTTTTTGGTCCATCCAATGACTCCAAATTATTTAAACAAGATTTTGACTTTGACTTTCATCATATGGATAAAACAGAGTGACATCCAAATAGCAAATGATGACAGAATTACATTTTTGGATCAACCATCCAAAATTTAGTGACATAGCTGGACAATTGTGAAAACGAAGTACACTTTAGCATTCTTTTAAAAAGAGTAGTTATAGAATTAATATACTTAAAAAAAAACATACTTAAGTGTGAACAGAATGTAATGTTTTCTGACACTTCAAACCATGTTAATTGCAATTAAATGCAAATGTATATTTACTTCTATTGTCTCTGAAATGTGGTTAAAGCGAACGGTCGATTATCCTGATAACGACTCATGGTAAGCTAAAATATACTTTAATGTAATTTCTAATTAAACCTGTAGTTCACGTATTTAAATACATTTGTAAAGAAGATGCTGTTTAGTACATCGAAAATATTTAAACTTTAAAATGTCAAATAACACTAAAGATAAAATGATAAATCAAGTACGTCTACTTATAGATCAAGTTAAAATCTACTTTTAATAGTGCAACAAATTTTACATATTACAATTTTTTTTTAGAGTGTTCTTAGTGTTCTGAGAAACTTAATGTTTCTGTTCTGAGAAACTGAGAAGTACTCCGTGATTAAACTTAAATGGCCTTAATTAAAGTACATTTGACACAATAAAGCACACTTCTTTTCCACAAGAGTATACTTGTAACACTGTTTGGTTAACCACAGACATAGACTTAATCCACTGACCTTATGAGGAGGTCCCGCAGGTAGGCAAACTCACAGTGGGCAATATTCTCAACTATAGACACCAAAACACAGCAGACACAAGAGTTACAAACAGAAGGCAGAGAGCACAGATTTCTCTCCAACCATTTGGAGCAACACATAAAGCAATAAGCACTTGTTCACTAGGTGGAGCTGTTGCAGGTATACTCAGGGAGCGGTGGACAGAGAGGAGACAGAATCACTCCAATCTCTAGAAATTCAATTTTAACTGAAGTATTCCAGAAAGATAACCCTGAGAGCCTGACAAATTCAGTGTGACAAATCCACAGCTGCCTGGATGTGAAGAAATGTTTACGAATTATAGATTATGTCAAACTCCATTAAACAGAACGAGAAAGCTACCATGGAATCAACATCCAGAAATTAGAAATTAAAATTAAAGGGTTTCAAAGAAGACTTTAATAAGAGGAGTCAAGCTCTTCAGAAAGATTACAGGATTATTATTTGACTCAAAACATCTCACCAAAAATTCAAGAGTTTTTACTAAGTACATCCACCACCCAGATAGTTACTAAACAATAGTTTTATTAACAATAGACAAACTATATGAGTCAATAATGATAATACTTTAGCCTGTATAAATGATATAATATAATATAATATAATATAATATAATATAATATAATATAATATAATATAATATAATATAATATAATATAATATAATATAATATAATATAATATATGTGACCCTGGACCACAAAGCCAGTCTTAAATCGCTGGGGTATATTTGTAGCGATAGCCAAAAAAACATTGAATGGGTCAAAATGATTGATTTTTCTTTTATGCCAAAAATCATTAGGATAAGAAAAAATTATGGTCCATGAAGATATTTTGCTAATTTCCAACTGTAAATATATCAAAACTTTTTTGATTTATAATATGCATTGCTAAGATTTCATTTGGACAACTTTAAAGGTGATTTTCTTAGTATTTAGATTTTTTTGCAGATTCCAGATTTTTTAAATATTTGTATCTTGGCCAAACATTATCTGATCCCAATAAACCATACATCAATGGAAAGCTTTCATATGATAAATAAATCTTAATATCGAAAAATTGACATTTAAAACTGGTTTTGTTGTCCAGGGTCACATATAACAAAATTTTACAATTATAATATCTGCTAGAATCTAAAATTCTAAATTAATGATACAAAAGATTTCTATTCTATTCCAAAAAATTCTGTTTTTCATCTTTCTATTCATCAAAGAATCCTGAAGTAACAAGTTCTAGTATTATACGTAATAAAATAAATTGGGGAAAAGGGGAAATGGTGAAGTCCCCATCATTGGAGCTTGGTGATAAAAGCATTTAACTGTCCAGCAGTGCGCTGACTCACAGGCAGAATGACGCACTCATAATGGTCTTCTGAGTGGGTCCTCATTTACAGAGGATAAGGCTCTGTGATGTTTGACTCATAGTCGTGTGTCTGCGGTTAATGAGCTCTCTTGATGTCTGCACAGTCTGCTAATCACTAGAGCTGAAACAACGAATCGATTTAATCGATTAAAATCGATTATTAAAATAGTTGTCAACTAATTTAGTCATCGATTCGTTGCTAAATAACTTTTATTTGCCGTAAGCGGCTCATTTCGTGCATATTTCAAATCTGCGGTGACCAAAGTGTGGCAGTAATGAGCCACCGGAGGTTTTACTCAGCCAGTACAACAGGAGAAGTAGCGAATAGCCAATAGCTGGCCTTGTTTTATGTCACGTGCTTCCCGAACAGCGTCTCTGCAGCATTCAGCGTGATGTGGGAGTACTTTACATTGAGCCTTCAAAAAAGAAGAGTAACCTGTAAACTCTGCACTACTGAACTGTTTAAGGGGACGTTCACATATCGCGTCTTTAGCGCGCTCAAGTTCGTTATTTCCAACACCGCACCGCATCGAGTTAAAAACATTTAAACTTTTCCGAATGCCGCAACCGCACCGCGGGTCATGTGACAAGAACTAACCAATCAGCTTCATCCTTTCCCGTAACAACGTTAAAAGCTCAGTCAAGATGAAAGGAACAGCTGATCATAGTTGTATATGGATTTCCATTTTGAAATAAATTTAGTAGCAGAGCTACTGCAAGCGATTTTTTGAGCTGCAAATCCATTTATCCTTTGCTGAAATTTCCGCTTCTTCAAGGAGAGAGCACGTCATGGTTGCTTAGCAAAGGCAGACGCCTCAGGGGCGCTTCTGCACGAGCGCTTTGGAAAGGAGGAGAAAGTGGAAAGGAGGAGAATCGCTAGGCGCGATTTGTGAACGGCCCCTAAGACTTTCATTTGTGCAGATTCTCCAGTACAATGTTGTTTGCAAATGTTTAGTCGTAAAAGCTGATAACATTGCTTTTTAACAGTTAACATTTAAAGCTTTACAAACATGTTCTGTGATCAGTTTGTCGTTTACCAGTTCAAAATTCAGTCGTGCAGCCTAATTATGACTGAATGAGAGAGGTAAATGTAGATATTTGAAATGCACTTTTTGTCTAAGTATTCACTGCTCTTTTTCACACAGCAGGTTTTTTGTGTGTGTCCAATTTTTTTTTCTGGACAACCTTCTGATGGATTTTACTTTAAATTGTGAGTTCCATTCAGGTTTCATGCCATTGGCACTTTTTTTGAAGGATTGTTTACAATTTCACAGCAAAAGCTATAAAGCTGTTTCCCAGTAAATAATAAAATACAATGCACTGCAATTTTATTCTGTTTTATCCTTATTCTTCGTGAAAATATGTTCTGAAAGATTCCTTAATAAGCTTTGTTCAGGATGTTAAACTACTTTAGGAGCTCTAAGGACTGCCATGGTGAAAACATTATTTGAAATCTCCTTGTGAAATTTGCTAGAGTATGGGTCAGTGTTCTGATTGCAGAAGAGTTCGACAAAGGATTACTAACACAATAAAACAACTCCAGGTATATTTTTGATGAGGATATGACAGTGCAAAATGGTTACAATCTCTTAAATCTATGCTGAAGGATAAAGACCATTTATTAATAATTTACTTGGGGAAAAAATGGAAAAAACTAAAATATAAGTACACCGATTAATCGTAAAAATAATCAACAGATTAATCGATTATCAAAATAATCGTTAGTTGCAGCCCTACTAATCACTTTCCCTCTCTCTTCTCTAAAGAGGTTTAGAGACCAAAGGGTCACAATACCTTCAATGGTTCCCCATTTAGTCTTCCTTCCCAATAGTCTTCTCCCATTGACCTGATACTCCTGGTCACTTCCCACTACTGCAAAAGGAATCATCTCCTAAATGACAGAGGAAAGAAACCGATAATATCACCACGTTCTAAAATGAACTATGGATATTTTCTTAATGTGCTGCAAACTCACTCTTATTTTCTCATTGATCGTTCTGTCCTCCGCATCCTCATCAAACTCTTTCTGTGGATAGACATCAATCCCATTGGCTCGAAGCTCTTCCCTGATCTATACAAAATGACAAAGTACTGTATATATAACATGTATAAACAATAAAAATAAAAATCATGCCATCTTTAGAAACACTTGTTTCGAACTATTCCTTGATAATACATACTGAAAATCAAAAGAAACAAATTTCTTTTCAAAACATCCATTCTGTGCTAGACTGGATGTGACATCACAGGGTGAGAATACTTTGATACTCTAATTTTTCCTTGAAGTTAAACTAAGTTTGGCTTATCATCCCTTCCTGGTTAGGGAACAAATGCTTTTGGAATCTGTCAGGAGCTTTTTCCAAAACAGAAAGATCTGTGTCTGTGCTCCAAACAGCATGTGTTCCTCCTGTAAGAGGCATGCCAGCACAAGCACAAGAAGCCGTTGAGGTTGGCGAGTACTTCTTTACTGCTTTGTGAAACGCAACTAACAATCCCAGAACAGATGTTGCTTACCTACACTTCATCATACCATGTGACATCTCAGACTCATTCCAGTGCTTTAAAACTGCATAAACTTTGTTTCAGAATAATCAAAAGCAACAAGAAAGTTTAAGACTTCCAAGACAGTCCTTGTTTTTTGCCATGCATAATTTCTTAAGTAATCCACCATCACATTATAAATAAAACTGCATTTGTATTTTGACAGGGCAGTAGTGTTTCTGTAGAAGATGTAGAGACACCATCTGCAGTCTTGGAAATCTCTTAGGGAAGAAAGAGACTAGAATAGCAACAAGACAGCATGTACTAGTTCTTCCACACATGAATGCATCGGTCTTGTGGTATTCACATTATTCCACCGGGGCTTGTCGCACAAAGATCCACACATTGCATTTTGTCTGATTATATCTCATACAACATGCCCGGCATAAAAATACGTGTCCACAATAATAGAAAGAAATGATCTTTTTTAGAAATGCACACACAAAATAGGATTTTGAAAAACATAAATGCCATTTTCAAGAAAATGTAAGTTTAATCACTAATCGCAATTAATGTGCAATGTACTAATAACATATTTTCCTTACTCCTTGAATTCGTGTGTACACATCCCAGGCTCATTATTTTCAACAAAGTATTAATAAAATATATATATAAATTATTTTCCTTTATTCAATAAACAAATATCATAACATAAAATATCATATTAAGTTGGTATTGCTGCCACACCACATGAAATTGTAAAACCTGAACAAGCCTTATCCAGTCCCATAAATGTAAAGTCACCTGTTATTTAAAGATACTTTACACCATTTCAGTTTGATATGGAGGTGTTTTTCAAATATTAATACACAGTGAAGCTGTTCTTCTGAATATTTTACAGTATCTACAATATTTCATATAAATAAAAAATAAGTATAGCAGCACATTAACTCTCAGGGTTTCTGCAGGATTTTTAAACTCAAATTTAAAGACTTTAAGACCTTTTTAAGACCTACACAAATAAAATGAATACCATATGAACAGGACAGGGCAATGTCTGTTAAAATAATGATATACAGTTAAAATAGTTTTCACACAAAAAAAGTTCACATTTCAGCCTTTAAACTATTTTGAATAAAATGGATGAGTCAAAAGTATTAATTATTATATTAATGTAAACAACTATTATCAATAACATATTAATAACAAATACATTGAACTGTTAAGGCATTTATAAAGCATTATCTTCTTGTCGATCCACCATTTCACACTTACAGCTCTGTGTGTTTGTAGGGTAAAAACATGGGTCAATTTTCACATTGGTCTGAACAAAAATAACCCCAATACTGTGTTCCTGAAATACTGGAGGCTGCAGCTTCAGGACCGCGTTTCTACTAGGACCCTTTTTTTTTTTTAACAGCCACATCTGCCAGTTCTAGTCCAACGTAGGAGACATCTTTCCATCTTATTTTTTATGTTAGAGCTGGCATGAACTTTGTATGCTTGGATACAGCACTCTGTGAACAGCCAGCTTCTTTGGCAATGAATGTTTGTGGCTTACCCTCCTTGTGAAGGGTGTCAATGATTGTCTTCTGGACAACTGTCAGATCAGCAGTCCCCATGATTGTGTAGCCTAGTGAACAAAACTGAGAGACCATTTTGAAGGCTCAGGAAACCTTTGCAGGTGTTTTGAGTTGATTAGCTGATTGGCATGTCACCATATTCTACTTCAGTCTGTGTGTTTTGAATTGATTTGTTACACGAGTTTCACAATTTGAGTTGAATCACTGAAATAAATTAACTTTTACTCAACATTCTCATTTATTGAGATGCACCTGTAATTGTTTCCCCGGTAACTGCAGTAAACAAATCAGCAGCACTGGACTTTGTAATGTGCAGTGCTCATGTTTATTTAATAAAATCATAGTTTATGAAATCAAAATAAAAATTTAAGACCCTGCAGAAACCCTGAATTCCGTAAAGAAGCAATAACAGCCATTCATTTGTAAGTCAAACTTTAGCTCACCTTCTTTTTGAAGAAGTCCCTCTCCTCCAGAGTCAGAGTGTCAGCCTTAGCGATGACAGGAACAATGTTCACCACCTTACTAAGACGTCTCATGAACTCCACATCCAAAGGCCTAAGACTGGGGAAATGACAAAGGAGAAATAGATGTGATGGACTGCACTTCTTAAAATCACTATAATTAGGCATGCAATGATTCACTCAACTTGTGATTTGATTCACAATTTTTTGTTTTAAGACAAATTATAAATTAAATGTCTCCTTTTATAATGTTTTGGACAAAATGCTGCACTTTTTTGTGAAACTTAAATATAACACTATAATAATATACTAATATAGCACTTGCATATTATTGTTCTTTTGTTGGTTTTGATTGCTTCTATTGTCCTCGGTTGTAAGTCGCTTTGGGGGAAAAAAGTAAAGCTAAATGACAAAATGTTAATGTAATGTAAATGTAAAAAAAACTTTTGAAATTTTAAAACAAGCCCCAAATCAAATTAATTAGTAACACATAACATAAATCTGTTCATATAAAGATAATAAGGCTTTGTGTGTAATCTTTCAATTAAAAATTAGAGGCAATCACTGCATTTTTAATCATGATCTAAACAAAGATGCTGCATGAGCAACATGAGCAGTTTTTAATCTAAATTAAATTTTATAATTTTGAAATCTGAAGCAAAACCATAATGTTTTGACTTCAGTTTTGTGAAACTATACATAAATATATCTGCATGAAACAGCGGACGAGCTGAATGAGACGCAGATTCACTCTCTGCCAGCAGATGGCGCTTAAAGCGTGTCCTTGGTTTCTACTGTAAACAAAGCAGCGCTGCACTTATGGACTTTAATATGCATTATACAGAGGCAGGATGAAAAGATAAAAAAAAAATCTTATCCTTTCTAAATGCATTAAGTTTTCCTCAGACATGCATTCATATAAACCCCTACCCATAAATGAATCCCGATTTCTTTAGCGTCTCAACCGATCTGAATCATCACATATTTTAATCCATTTTCAACCGGCTTGCAGTTAATCGTTACATTCCTAATTAATGAAACCTAAGTTACTTCTAACAGGACTACACATTAACCACCAGAGGGCAAGAACCACCCAAAATCAACACCTTCTGAGATGTGACACACTCTGTAGTCTCTGTGGCTGACTGTTTGGCTCTAATTAGCCGAGCTGTTCAAAGCCAGACTGCAGCTGCTGAGCAGTGACATCAAGTGCTGGATGGGCATGAAACAGTCAGTCACTGACAGCACCACACACTCAGGTGCCATCAGGACAGCGAATCCATGGGTGTGTAATTGGCTGACAGTAATGGCATTTATTATGTTAAAAAATATTTCTATTTTAAATAAATTGTTTAATTCCAGTTCATCAAAACAATCCTAAAACATGTCAACATTCCAAACAAATATTAAGTAAAACAACTTTTTTTTTTTAGATTCATAATTACAATAAATGTTTCTTGAGCAGCAAATCAGCGTATCAGGATCTTGTGACACTGAAGACTGGAGCAATGATGCAGAAAATTCAGCTTTGCATCAATAAGGAGTACATTTCATTTTCAAAAATATATTAAAATAAAACACAATATTAATGATGCTTGTATTTTTCATTAAATAAATACAGCCCTAGTGAGCATTAGATACCTTTAAAAAAACTTTTGAATGGCAGTGTGTATATATATATATAAAATATTAAAAATGTTTTTCTCTTTTATATAAAACTAATGCACAGTTTATACACAGTAGTATAAAATTCACAATTTCTGCTGACACAAATGAAGCCTGAGTATATTACTCAAGATTTTGGCATAAACTCTATTCAGGTGGTCTGCTTTACACTTCTCAGTCCCGAATTCTCTTAATATTTAAAAATGTCAAAAACTAACAGCGGATTCCACTGCAAAAAAAGATAATCCACATCCAGGCACTCACATAGCAGGCAAAATATAAGTTGTAAGACAAGGCTACATGTTAAAAACACCAATGTGTATCAGCCCAAGCAGGCCTTCGTCAGGGTGTTTTATATATTTTTATTTTTCTCTTAATATTTACTCTGCACTATCACATGATAGACAGACAGAAAGCATCTCTGCTAATATATGGGTCGTGCCTCTGTCAGGATAACGGAGCATGTGTACATGTGCATATACTCTACACATTTTATTTGAAAGGCCTCTAAAAACTATCCTGCAGTACATGAAGAAAAATGCCTGGAGACTCAAGCTGGCCAACAACAGCTATAAAAACACAAGCGAACACAATAATTATCCATCAGAGAGAAATAACAGAACAGACCACCCACTTAATCTGGCACAAAAGATATTATTAGATGTAACAAGGAAATGTGCTGATGGTAAACCGTGAATACAAATCCCAGACGTAAACAGTAGTTGCTCAGGAGGGCAAAGCATATTTCGATCTATACAATTTTTTTAAATCCTGAAGAACCACGTACCGAAATTAAGCTGGAAAAATGCTCTTTGGATCGCTAAATGTTTATGTAAGTGTCGCATTGTTAAAAGCCTGCCCTTCCAGCCAAAGGTCGAGCAGTAATGCGTTACACAAGGTCTTGTCAAAATAAGTGTAGCGACTCTACTCAACACCAATTTTACAAGCAGGTCAGGTTTTAGAGCTAAAATTATTAAACCGAAAGATGCCTTGGCAGTTCCTGGTCATGAAAATACAAGTATTAGGGGGTATTTGTATCTGGTTAAAGTGTGTTCAAGTGTTAATTGAATGTGCAAAAATTAGATATCAAGACACAGCTTGTCTTGATTTACTCTGCACTGAACATCACTTCATTCTGCAAAAGGAACAGTACTGCCCTCTGGAGGCCCAAACATTCCTAAACAACCTTTCCCACCTAGTTGTCCCCTTTTATTGTACATAATCAATCATTAGGCAGGCAATGTACAACACTTCATGCTAACAGAGGTGATATTAGTTACTAGACATGAGGTACTGTATATGCAGCACAAGGCCTTTAGAGTGATCCCAGTACACCGTTTGTGTATTCAAAGCGCCCCTATGTTCACATGGATTTTAGGGTAAATGAGGATCTGTTTCAAGTCACTTCTGAAGTTCACAGATGTATGTTTACTAACCAGTGTCCTGTGGGTGGTATGAAGTATATGCAGCAGTGCACTCGTGAGTCTGGGATCCTCTTCTTCCTGTCAATATTGATCTCTTCCTGCAAGTACTGCTCATACTGGTCATTGATGAACTTCATTATGGGCTGCCAACTGTTGAAAAGAGATGAATGAGAAATAAATGTAATGACACTTATCCCTCAAAATGTCTCTAGACTAAGAGCGATTGGCACTACATTGATCTCTCTGGATTTTCTAGTTGGATATTCATAGAATATGAAGCGTTGATCAGCATCACTTTGAAGGTTGGGAATGTGTGGCATGTGGTTTTATTTTGGAGAGTTTAAGTGATGTTCTCCAAGCATGGCTTCACAGATAGGTGCAGAGCATGCCCAAAACAAAACTATACAGCCAACGCTAACAGAACTGCTTTAGACTCTCATTTATATTTCACAGAAGAGGACCTGACTGAATGCAGTGCATTTTAGACCATGATAAAACTGGAGGCTATTTTACCAATTTTCGTTGTTGATCTGGTCACCAAACCCAGGTGTGTCTATGACCGTCAGCTTCATTCGAACTCCTTTCTCCTCGATATCTGTGTACAAGATGGATGACAATATGAAATAATACAACTAGTAAATAAAATGAAGTTAGATTAGTAACTAATAAGATTTTATTGAATTCTTATGGCAGATAAAACTCTTTGAACTCAAGATAATTATGGCTGAATGGCCATGCATGAATGTACGAATGGCACATTAGTAAAAAATGACAAAAAATAGATCCAGGTGCGGCTTTACCATGACTGATGGACTTGATCTCGATGGTTTTGGGAATCTTTTCCTCAGCCGTGCCTGGGAAAGACTTACGGCTCACCTTGGACTTGAAGAGCGTGTTCATCAGCGTGGACTTCCCCAAACCACTCTGACCTGTACACATGTACAACAATCAAATAAACAGAATACATTACAGTAATTTTGCCCAGATTTTTTGCCATGATTTGCATTTTATTTGACTCCATGCTAATTGCTGAAAGTCAGAGCAAGTCTACAGATTTTGGTCTGTCAGATTATAGTTTGATTATATAAAATAATCAAAAATTACAAATCCAACTGAATATCCCTTTGAGCAAGCTGTAAACCTTTCCCAAAAACTGAGACTAAATGAAACTCTGAGTTCATCTTTAGTGACTGAGACAGTTTTACAGCTTTATGGGAGAGTGGCAAAGAGAAAGCCACTGTTCAAAAATGTCACATGGCATCTCGGCTACAGAAAGCCAGGAGGCATGTGGGAGACTCTGCAGCCAGCTGGAAGATGATGCTATGGTTTCATGAGACCAAAATTTAGCCATTTTTTGGCTGTCAGACTAAACACCCTATTTGGAGCCACCCAAACGCTGTCAATAATCACAAACACACTTTCCCCATAGTGAAGTGCGGTGGTGGCAAAATCATTCTGTGGGGATGAAAGAAGATGCTTGCACATCAACACAAAGATAAAGTACATAATAATGGATTATAAACAAAAACATTAATGAGTCAAATCAGAGTCTAGATATCAGTCCAGTTGAGAATTTATAGTTGGATGTCTGTATTATGTCTATATTCCATTTTTTTTCCCTTTAGCAGATGCTTTTATCCAAAGAAACTTACAAATGAGCCAATAATAACCACTAGTATACAAAGCCATGTTTAAATTAGAATCTATATTAGTACACAAGCTAAAGCAAAGGTAAAATGCACGAAAGAGAGGACATTTTTCTTTTATTTGTAAATAAATAGTTGCAGCACATCATACATTTGATCAGTCAAAAAGACTAAATCAAATGTAAGAGAAAAAAAAATAAATACACTTCTAAGGATTCATTCACAGATAATGAGTGATGATTCCACTCGAGCTGTCCTGTGGTTTGACTGAAGCCATCATTTCTTTGGTTCTTGCTAACAGGAGCTTGTGTTTAGCTGTGGTTTTCTTTAACCTCGCTAGCTCACATCCGTCAGCCTTGGGCTCATCATATTGTAGTGATGGGGGCCTGTTTCTTTCTGCACTAAATTGGGCTGCTAATTCTCTCTCTCTAAACACCCTGTTATCCAATCCCACCACTGACATTGGATTCAGATGTGCCTTGCTGCCTTCCTTCCCCTTTTGTCAGGAAAATGTGAGGGAATGTGTCAGGAAAATGTGAGGGAATGTGAGAGACAGGATTCAGGACAAACGAGCTGCAGCTGGAAATGGGAATGCTGATGCAGAGGGCTGGCTCTCTCAGGTCTGACTGGGTTAAGTCAACAGCAGGTTTGGCCGCACTGACCCAGAGAGCCACATGCGAGAAACCAGCTGCAGCCTTGCACAAGTACGAATTCAGAATTAAGCTTGTAATTATTTCCTCTTAATACAGGAACTGCATCCTCAGGGATGCTAATTCTAAAACTGAAAAATACCACCAGGTGATGCCCTAAACACTTTGCCCTATTTACATTCTTATTTCCTCATTCTAAACTCCACTTGTCTCACATTATTAACCCATTTTCATAAGCAAACTGTAAGACTTCAGCAACTAAATGTTTGCTCCGTTATCAAAAACAAAACAACAGAATTAACTTAAATTGAACTGGATGTTTGCCTGTTCACATTTTTTTAAATGAGGTCAATATCAAATTAGAGTGTCAAGTTGTGAACTGATCACGGTCCTGACTTGTATGTTCACAAGAACAATAAGAAAGTTGGCACACATACCAACTGAAAAATAAGTAAAAATAACGCCAATCTAGAGTGGCGTAAAAAATCATATTCTAAAATGACTGTTCAGACTGATGTTGCATTGCAAAACATTGTACTCAAGTGAACTAAATCAGAACAGAAAAAAAAGAAAGATTCCATGTTGTTTGTGCTGTTTATAATGCTAAAAAGATCAGATATGAAATTTTTTTTTGGACAACTCCAGCCTGCAGTCTGAATGTAGCCATAGACACTAGTTCTCTTACGAGAGCTCTCTCGTACTGCGTCTTAGCTAAGACGCTACGGGAAAAGTCTCTTTTCACGAAATACTGAAGCAAAAAATTATCCTTAATTTTGTATTTTTGTAAAGCGCATTTGCAGCAGTACACAGCCATAGGCGAGACGGCTCGTTCGCTCATTGGCTTGTTCTGCGGCAACTGCACAGCCTATCGAGCGCGGGCTGATGCAACATCAGACCAATAAGGGCGCTTCGCGCCCTTCTTGCCACTTCCCGCCGAAACGGGTGTGGCCCAACCTATAAAAGGAGCTCGAAAAGGCTGACTCACCTGATTTTTCATCTCTTCAGCGAAGCTCACGCATCGCTGGATCACGGAGGAAGCAAGCGCCGTCTGAGAAAGCACATCAGCAGGACGAGCCATTCTGAAGCTGCTGGCATCGCCGCCTTCCATTGCCGTTCCTGCTGCGCTATCCGGTGCCTATATCCTTTCAATCCTGTTATATACAAGCTGTTCTTTATGTGTGTGTGTGTGTTCGCCCTGCGACACACACTCGTAAAAGAGCTCGCGTCTTTTTTAAGATGCCTTCCTGCGGCTCGTCAGAGCCCCACTCAGTGAGGGAGACCGGTACGTCATCTGTGTCTCCTGCCTGGGTGAAGATCATGCAGCGCTCGCTCGCTGACGGCGGATGCCCCCACTGCGAGCTGTTGCCATGGTGACTCTGAGGACTCGCCTGGCCTTTTTCTCTGAGCCTGCATTCTCCGCTGCGCTGAGGCGCCGTAAAAGCATCGCTTCCAGCGGATTCCGGAACCGTCTTCAGCTCAACCGAGCTTGCCGGTTCGCCCTGCTTCACCGGCCCCCCCTGCATCGCTTCCCGGTGGGCAGCGCCCGCTGTTTGCCGGCGCGTCGTCCGAGGAAGTCGATCTCAGGGCCGCGTCGGGGGAAGAGGACACGCGCTCTCTGCTAGCTTCGGGCAGTGAGGGCTGGGCGAGCTCCGAGGATCTCGCGCCTTCTGCTCAGAAGCCCAGCAGACGAGCTGACATCGAGAAGGAGCCGGGGCGAATGATCGTGTTGGCCGCGATGAGTCTCGGCCGCGAGTGGTTTGCACCAGCGCCCCCCCCTCTCGTTCCCGGCTGGATGGTATTTCCCTTTCGGATGAGCGTACTTCTCAAAGCCCGCCTCATTTCTTCCTGAGCTTCACGAAGAGGTGGCGAAGGCTTGGAACGCTCCATATTCAGCACGAACTCGTTCGTCTGTCTCACTAGCATTCTCCACACTGATGATGCTAAAAACAGGAACTACCACTCACTTCCGCCGGTGGAACAGGCGATAGCGACGCACCTTTGTCCGCCCTCTGCTGGACGGCGGCAAAAGCGGTGTTGCCATCTAAAGCCTCCTGTGTGACGCTGCGTCGGCGCTACTAACGATGGCTGCTTCATCGAAGCGCAGGTGTACGAGTTCCGCTGTGGCCGAGCTCTCACCCAAGCGCGCCGCTGTTTCAGTTCCAGGAATTGTGACTGTCTCAGCGTTTTCTGCAATGCGCAAGCCTGCACAGTTGCCCGCTTGCCTGCACACAAAAGCCGTTATCACAACAGCTTCAGCAACGCAGCTCGAGACCCCCGTTCTCGCTCTACTGGCCGTCGCCCCGCGCCGCGGGGACCACGGCAGAGGATTACGGTGAGGCCGGGAGCCCCGAAGCCATCCTGGGAAAGCCATCTACGCATGCTGCATGACGCTGCGTCGGCACTACACACGATGGCTGCTTCATCGAAGCGCCGGTGTACGAGTTCCGCTGCGGCCGGGCTCTCACCTAAGCGCGCCGCTGTTTCAGTTTCCAGAGATTGTGACTGTTTCAGCGTTGTTTGCAATGCGCAAGCCTGTACGGTTGCCCGCTTGCCTGCACACGAAAACCGTTATCACGGCTACCCAGATATTTCCCGAAAAAGGTGTAATTTCTGGTGTCCCGGCCACGGCCGATGGTGCTATAAATGAAGTGACGATGCCCACTGCTCAGTGCCCATCTCCGCATATAAGCACAGCCCTTCACACAGGGCTCGCGCCTATAAAAGCGACTCAAGTCGATCACGCGCACTACATAGTAGACGTGCCCACTCCTCAGTGCCCACAATCACTATGTCACACGCGTCATGTGGTTTCTGTAAAAACGAAACCCGTGCACATTCGTCCGGCCACGGCCGATGGTGCTATAAATGTAGTGACGATGCCCACTCCTCAGTGCCCATCTCCACATGTAAGCACAGCCCTGCACACAGGGCCTGCGCCCATAATGTCGACTCAAGTCGGTCGCGCACACTGCATAGTAAACGTGCCCACCCCTCAGTGCCCACTATTACTATGTCACACGCGTCATGTGGTTTCTGTAAAAACGAAACCCGTGTGTGCTCGTCCGGCCACGGCCGATGGTGCTATAAATGCAGTGACGATGCCCACTACCCAGTGCCCATCTCCACATATAAGCACAGCCCTGCACACAGGGCTAGCGCACATAAGATCGACACAGATCGGTCGAGCGCGCCGCATAGTAAACGTGCCCACTTCCCAGTCCCACATACACTATGTCACATACGGCGCGGGGCTTCTGTAAAAACGAGGCCCGTGCACGTACATTCTGCACAGGCAGACAGCGAGTTTAAAGTGGTAAAAGTGCACACATGCAGCCCACGGTTACTCGCAGATATATCGAGTCCCACGGGACCTGCTCAGCCTCCCTCCAGTCGGTTAAGCGCCGGAACGGGGTCGAGGAAGAGCGATCTGCCCGTTGCCCAGTCAACAGAGCGCGTTTCGCATCCAGCCCTTAGCCATTCATGCAAATGCATGGTCAGTGCTTCCAGGGGTTTCGGATTGGGTGCTAGGCATTATAAAGAGAGGCTACACGCTACAGTTTTCTCGACGCCCACCGTGCTTTTCAGCGCGCGTCGAAACTACGGTCAAAACAGAAGTAGCACACATACTTCGGGCCGAAATATCAAAACTGTTGAGCAAAGGGGCTGTAGAGCCTGTGTCTCAAAGCGAGGGGGGGCTGTACAGCAGATACTTTCTGGTGCCCAAGAGAGACGGGGGTCTCCGGCCCATACTGGATCTAAGACAGCTGAACAGGCATTGATGAAACGCAGTTTCAAAATGCTCACGACCAGGAAGCTCCTCGCGCAGATTCGCAGAGGGGACTGGTTCATGTCAATAGATCTGAAGGACGCGTATTTTCAAATACAGATAGCGTCAAACCACAGGCGATATTTGAGATTCGCCTTCGAGGGCCAGGCATACCAGTTTGCAGTCCTGCCATTCGGCTTGTCCGTAGCTCCTCGTACGTTTACGAGGTGCATGGCTGCAGCGCTCGCTCCTCTTAGACTCAGAGGCACACGAGTGCTGAATTATTTGGACGACTGGCTGGTTCTGGCCCGATCATGAGCGGAGCTCATGGACCACAGAGCCGTTTTACTCGATCACCTCGAGAAGCTCGGCCTCAGTGTCAATTGGGTGAAGAGTTTGCTGAACCCCAGTCAGACGATCCTGTTTCTGGGTATAGTTCTGAACTCGTGTTCCATGACGGCGCGGCTGTCACCACAGCGCGCGATGGGCATTCAGCGTGCAGCGAGTTCTTTCCGCTGTGGCGCGACTGTGTCGCTCAAACACTGTCAAAAGATGCTGGGTTTCATGGCCTCAGCATCTCCGGTTCTGCGGCTGGGCCTGCTCCGCATGCGCCCCCTGCAGTTCTGGCTGAAGGCTCGGGTGCCGCGCAGAGCGTGGGCGTCTGGCCGGCTGCATTTCAAGGTCGATCAGAGCTGTGTTGCGGCTCTAGCACCTTGGACAGCGAACGGCTGGTACCGATCAAGTGTAAGCCTGGGGACTTCCCCGAGTGTGAAAATGGTGTCGACGGACGCCTCCACTTCGGGATGGGGAGCGCTGCTCGAAGGCAGACCGTCCTTTGGCCTATGGTCAGAATGGGAAAAGCTCCATCATATCAACTGCCTGGAAATGCTGGCAGTGGAGAACGCGCTGACGCGCTTTTGTCCCCATATCAAGGATCACCACGTCATAGTCCGTTCGGACAACATGTCCGTGGTGTCCTACATAAATCGCCAGGTCGGTCTCGGGTCCCGAAACCTGTGCAGGCTGACGGAACGCCTCCTGATTTGGGCTCAGCGCAACGTGTGCTCGCTGAGAGCAGTGCATGTGCCTGGACTGCAGAATCTGGGTCCAGACAGGCTGTCCAGAGGCAATGTTCCTACGGGCGAATGGTCTCTACACCCGCAAACAGTCCGGCTGTTGTGGCAGAGATTTGGCATGGCGGAGGTGGACCTCTTTGCGTCCCACGAAGACGCTCACTGCCCCGCGTTCTTTTCCAAGAACGAAAGCGCGCTGTCACGGAGATGGCCGTGCTGCCCGCTTTATGCGTTCCCTCCCGTCTCCCTCCTTCCGCAGGTGATAGAACGGGTGAGAGAAACGAGATGTTCAATACTGCTTGTAGCACCTCTTTGGAAGAACCAACCATGGTTCCCAGATTTGATGCAGTTAGCAGATGTCGCCCCGTGGCCGGTACCATTGAGGAGAGACCTCCTCTCGCAGGCCAGGGGCTCGATTTGGCACCCTCAACCGGAGTTGTGGTCCCTCTATGTATGGGCACTCAATGGTTACCCGCTGATCTCGCAGTGAGAGTGCTAAATACCATCACTCAGGCTAGAGCTCCGTCGACACGACGTCTGTATGCCTCGAAGTGGTCGGTGTTCTCCAGCTGGTGCACAGCTCGAGGTTATTCACCCCTTAGTTGTGAGGTGACGGAGGTCCTCTCCTTCCTTCAGGAGCTGTTGGATAAGGGCAGAGCCCCATCCACGCTCAAAGTTTATGTGGCTGCCATCGCGGCGTTTTCTGAAACGGCGTCCGGTCAGTCAATAGGAAGGAATGATTTAGTCATCCGGTTCCTCAGAGGAGCTAGGAGGCTGAATCCTCCCAGACCTCCGTCAGTCCCTATGTGGGACCTCGCGGCGGTTTTGGAGGCCTTGAAAGGTCCCCCTTTCAAGCCTATCCAATCGATTAGCCTTCAGCATCTGTCGTTCAAGACAGTATTCTTGTTGGCTCTCGCTTCTGTGAAGTGTGTGGGTGATTTGCACGCGCTCTCGGTGAGCCAGTCGTGCTTGGAGTTTGGGCCCAATGACTCAAGAGTCATACTCAAACCTAGGCACGGTTATGTGCCGAAATCCCTCAACACACCGTTTCGGGCTCAGGTTATTGCCCTGTCTGCCCTGCCGGTGTCAGGGGAGGATGGAGACTCGAGTCTTCTTTGCCCTGTCAGGGTTTTAAGAGCTTATGTGTCTCGCTCTGCTGCCTTTCGGCAGACGGAGCAGCTATTTGTCTCGTTCGGTGGGCGTTCCAAGGGAATGGCTGTTTCGAGACAGACTCTATCCAGATGGATAGTTGACGCCATAGCGTTAGCTTACGCTTCCAGGGGCCTTCAGTGCCCGTTGGGCGTCGGAGCACACTCCACAAGAGCCATCGCCTCGTCGTGGGCGTGGTCTACTGGGATCTCCTTGCAGGATATATGTATGGCGGCAGGTTGGGCCTCGCCGTCTACATTTATCAGGTTCTATAACCTGGAGGTTCCCGCCTTGCAAGCCAGGCTGCTGTCGGTATAGGCGAATCAGGGCCCTGAGGGGAATTCTGAGTTCACGAGCGCTATGCGCTGCCGACTGTTATATGGGCAGTATTGCGTAAGACCCGCATTGCCACATTGGTCAGGCCTTGCCTCGGCTGTGTGACGTCATATTGCCGCATCTACGGATGCTGCTAGATATGGGACGGAGGGCTTTTTCCCTTTTCTGTCCTGGACTCTCTGTGAGTCCCTCAGGTGACTGTGCACTGTAAATCCTGGGCGTTGCTTCAGGTTTATTGGTGTGTGATCCCTGCGCGCACGGCGTTTTACACTGGGTTCCCGTAGCGTCTTAGCTAAGACGCAGTACGAGAGAGCTCTCGTAAGAGAACGTACTCAGTTACTAAACGTAACCTCGGTTCTCTCTAGAAGAGCGAACGAGTACTGCGTTCTCTGCCGTGCGCACGATTCACTCTGGTTCGCTTCGGCGATGAAATAAATCAGGTGAGTCAGCCTTTTCGAGCTCCTTTTATAGGTTGGGCCACACCCGTTTCGGCGGGAAGTGGCAAGAAGGGCGCGAAGCGCCCTTATTGGTCTGATGTTGCATCAGCCCGCGCTCGATAGGCTGTGCAGTTGCCGCAGAACAAGCCAATGAGCGAACGAGCCGTCTCGCCTATGGCTGTGTACTGCTGCAAATGCGCTTTACAAAAATACAAAATTAAGGATAATTTTTTGCTTCAGTATTTCGTGAAAAGAGACTTTTCCCGTAGCGTCTTAGCTAAGACGCAGTACTCGTTCGCTCTTCTAGAGAGAACAGAGGTTACGTTTAGTAACCGAGTACGTTTTAACTGTGCTAAAATAGAAACACTTCACAACAATCACCCAGAACAACAGCAAATACTAAACCCTAACCTAAACTCTAAACCTAACATAGTGTAGCACATCCTGACTGACAGCATTACCATTCGTCACACTGAACTTCATGAAGTCTTTTCTTGACAGGTGACTGTGGGTAGATCAATGAAATTGGCTGCGGGCAAGATTTGCACTTGAAAAGATGACAGCAACAGAGACATATTCCTATCAATCAGTGCACCACATCAAACCTTCATCTAAAAAATATTTCAGTCTCCTAAAGTATGTGGCCTGTGACTGTCAAGTATTGCTGACTAAGCTAACACCAAATAACACATTTACTACACTAGAACGATTATGTGATCACTGAATATGTCAGTTTATGAATGTCAGTTTAATCACAGCAGGTTTTATTCTTCCTCTTCTGAAGTTGTAAGTCTAATTAAACTCATTAATACAGTGAAACTAACAGACTAAAAATAAAAATGCTGATCCGCTACAATAGCAGAGACCTCGTGAGCCTAAAGATAAAACAAGAACAAGCATACATAGGCTAAAAAATACACTAACATGCAAGAACGAACATAAATATGCACATGGAATAACAGCCTGACTGGTGGCATTTAATTGAGTACTGCTCATGAAAGCCTACGTGTCATGTAATTGCCTTATGTAGGTGTGTAGTTTTATGGAAAATTGAAGCTTTACCATATGATTGTTTTAATTAAGGTTGAAGTAATTATATGGTTCTCTACAATTCTAATTTATGGCACTTTCACTTTTTTTTTTCACTTTCACAAAAAAAAACAATAAAACTGTTTCGCCAAATGCCTAAATTACAGGGTATTTTTATAGCAATGCTATTACTGAAAGTAACAATGTGGTACATTATCGTGTGGTTTCTGCATAGACCTACGATAGCCTAGTTATTTACACTACATGTGCAAATCGGTGGGCGGGGCTAAACAAGCAGTGATGTAGAAGCAGTGGAGTCTGCAGAGGAGGTGCTTAGCCACACTGTTACATCATAAAGTGGCACATTCCACAACCTGTGGTTTTGGAAGATTGGCTTCAATATAAGCCGTTTTAGACTAACAAAAAAGTTTTAAGTTCTGAAACTTACAGGATGTTTTTATAGTACAATGACCTCTTATATGATCAAGGGAATTTTGATTTCTCTGTTCATGACCCCTTTTAAAATTAACCATTGGTCTTCCATATTAGCATACATTTAGTTAAATGACAACCACAGTTAAAAACATACATATAGCACCTCAATAACCATGGTAACATTTTTACTATATGGTTTCCAGGTATTTGCATGAAAAACAGTAGCCTAAATACATTTAGTATAAATGCACAAACGCTATAGCTTAATCACAAGAAAAATACTGTAATTATATTCCATTACTCCGTTAATATATTAAATACATGTATACATTAATAATATAATAATTTCTGCCACAATACCATGGTGTGGTTAGTGTTACTACATTAAATCCATGGCTAATGATGGTGATTTGTAGATTGAAAAGCCTTCTGACTGCATTGTTGCACACAGTGTTTCTGCTGTTTATCAGCTCAGTTTCATCCGGCGTTAAACTAGTTTAAAATCACAGTCATTTGTGTTCTTTGCTGTTTAGTGGTTGCCGAGTGTATAGAAGGTCTGTGTGGGGCAGTTCAAATGAGTAGTGCTGTTTCCTTCCACAACAGTCCAAGCATTTAATATAAATGCAGCCGATTAATTCAGGGTTTCTGCAGGGTTTAATCAGTCAAATTTAAGACTTAAGACCTTTTTATGACTATTAGGATTTGAATTTATGACATACACGAATTACGATAAATAACTTCAGTCACTAAAATTCCTTTCAAAAGTCTTTTTTATTATTGACTTTCATTGAAAGTAACAAGTTTTATTATTTAAAGAGTTATTCTATTATTTCTTAAGATTAAGAAACTGAAGCATTCGCCTTCTTTTTCTTGAGTATCAAGAGCACAGGAACACTTAACAATTGTAACATTGTAAAGTAACATTGTAAATTAACAATTATTTTATGGCATTACTTTCCAAAATAACAAGTGTTATTGGTGTTTGGTCACAGTATTCAACACCCACAGGCAGGCCGTAGCTGGGGTCAGCGGGGACTCAGTGAAGGTTGTACCAGTGGGCCCTGTTTGAAATTGTTTAATTTGTATGTTCGTTCATTTTTATTAATTTTTTTCAAGTTTGTAGGTGTCCAGGTACAGAAACCGAATAATTAAATGTAAAATAGCACTGGATAGTCTTCAATGTAAAAATTAAATATACAATCAAACCAAAATTTATTCAGACACCTTGAACATTTCTCACATTATTACAGTTCATTTGCTATTGCTTCTAAAATGGTTATAAAATATGACAAGAATTTAGAGTTAAACTCTGTCAGAACAAATTCGTCTTGATAATGTCATAACTTTGATAGAAATGTACGTAATGGATTACAATCAACCAAAACTACAGACAACTGTTATTTTGACAATACTTACACAACTATCAATACTTTGTTGACCAATTACCAAGCAATGCTTCATTTTGTTCAGACTGTGGTGTGAAAAGGTTGCATTAGCAATTCAGAAAATAAAAACACATAAGCAATGCATGGTGCTTTATAAGGTGCTGAATATTTTTTGTTCCCAATTTTATATATAGATAGATAGATAGATAAAACATTTATATCTATCTATTTCACTAGTAGTTCACTGTATGAAGATTCTTTGGGTATAATGTCACAGTTTACTTATACTCGCTTATACTCACTAATAAATGTATTAGTGTCCTGTACCTACTAGTAGAATATGTATATAAAAATAATATCTGGAGTCTGGATAATTTTTGGTATGACTGTGCATAAATTCTTGTTAAAACTACAAAGTAATGCAGTCAAGAGCAGTGAGTGATGTTTCTTTAATTTTCTTGGATTAACATTAAAGCAGCTAGTAGCTAAATTAGGCGCGGTCACTTTAAGAGACGATTAATGCGTCTTTTTCCTCAACTGTTTACTTTCACTTAAGAAATAACTGACAAATAACTGACAAATAACTTTAAAAAAAAAAAAAAAAAGAAAAAAAAAAGTCATTTCGAGCATACTTTCCAAGGCGGGTATTTTGACATATTTTGTATGTATTTGTCGGCACAAGAGCAAAAAGAAGAAAATTCGGTGTACAAGCATTTTGAGATGCCTTTCTCTGCGTGGGCCCTGAACACCGTGGTACTGAATTGGGCTCTTTCACATCCTTTTGTTTGTTCAAAACTGTGATTAGTATTTGTTCGTTCATGTGCAGGAGGGACTGTCCGTGATACGCGGCTCTCTCTCCGCACCGAACACAGCACACGAGTAACCAGCTACTCAGTTCAGCTTTTCCGTGTCTTGTGTTTGGATGCTTGATACCGATTTTTAGCGACGGGCTTGAGCCAGCTACTAAACAGGCCGCCTTCGAGCCATAGATCGTTAAAGGTACATTTTCCCATTGTGATAGCCAGGATAATTTCAATTAAGCTAAGCAGTGACTCAGTATGATACAGTATGTTCGGAGTTCGCACGGGTTTCTGTGAAAGTCCTGCTGACAAGTCTGTATGCTGCGCATGGACCTTGTAGTTCTGGAACGCTGTGATACCAGTGTGATACCACCCAGATTCTTCATACAGAACTACAACAGGCGAAACAAATGAATGCCATTGCCGCTGCGAGCGCATTTTGATGGAAGAACAAATTAATGGACTAGCATATCAATTTAAGACGTGGCTAAATATTTTTTATGACAGTGTATGGAAAATCCGGACGTTTTTATGACTTTTTATGGCCTTAAATTCTTATTGTTAAATTTATGACTTTTTATGGCCCCGCGGAAACCCTGTTAATTTCACATAGATCAATGCTTGAAATGTTGACTCACCCACTACCATGATGTTGAGCTCAAAGCCCTGTTTCATGGCCTTTCTCCTCATCTGCTCCAGGATGGCATCGATGCCCACATAGTTGAAATCAACGCTGGGCTTCTCCAGGCTCATAGCTGGGTGCATCCCTGGTATAACTGTCTCTGCCATGATGCTACTGCTGCTGCTACTGCTGCTGCTGCTGTAGCTGGAAATGACCTCTGACCCTGCAGACATGAAGAAAAGACATAATGAGGAGCCATATATCAGGGACATTTTGTTTTAAAGCTCATATGCACTCCGCAGCAGTCAGCAGCATTTACACTACAGGGTATTTTATAAGCTGATACAGACACTCTTGTATAGAATGTGCTTCTACACAGCTGGAAAATAGACATAATAAACAGGCGACTCTTCTCCACCCTGGAGTTAGTTGGAACATTTTTACTTCTCGATTTAAATATCCATTTATTTAAGGCATATTATTGGGCCAAAAATTTTCTCATCTCTCCTCGAATGCATTCATCATGTGAAAGAGCCCCTTTTAAATCATCTACTGACATTATTTAGTGTACAACCATCTTATGACCCCTCTGTGATCAGACTGGGATCACAATACATTACATTATGTCAAAAGCCAAGGCACATTGTGTCTGGAATATGATCGGATCACTGAAACCACATTTATAGGTGATCTGGAACAGATTTTGACCACATTTAAATAAGGGTGCAAATGCATATGTGTTGTCATTCAGCTACGAAAGTAATATTTAAAAAGGTTGCACTGATAAACAGACATGGGGACTTGTGACTTGGTGACTTGGACTCGAGTCGACTCGAGTCGCTATTTTTAAGACTTGTGACTTGACTTGACAAAAAATAAAATACTTGAGACTTGACTCGGACTTGGAAGTTAAAGACTCGGGACTTGACTTGACTTGAGACAGGATGACTTGAATGACTTGAGTGTTGATCACATTATGTTTTCAGTTTGAATATTAGATATATAAATTATTTTTAAAAAATAAAATTGATTACTCAGCTGGTTTGATTGATTACTCAGCTGAGAATCGCGTTGTCATGTCATGACATCATCAGTCATGCCCTCTCTACCTTACGCAGACCACGCCCACTTAGATCAGATATCACATCAACATCTCAGCTTGAGGGGTACTGAGGGTCATCGCTTTTGTCGTCAATAATTCGCGCCTAAAAACGCGTGGAAATCGCTAGTCGCGCCGCTTTCTCATTGTTTCCCAAGCGCTCGGGCAGTTGCGCCCCTGAGGCGTCGAGCGTGTCGCACCGCGTGCGCGTATATACTTGGAGAGAATGAGACGGCAGTCACAATAGCTACTAAATATTTATACACCATACACACCATACGAAAGGGATAATTTATTGTATTCAACGGTTTTATTTTATATTCTTAATTCTATATAATTACTATTATTAATATTAGAAATATTATCTGCTGCTGCTATTTTTATTGTATTTTATTGTAATCATATTTTATTCTGTATCTAAATGCTAAATTTGGCAATACTGTAACTCAAATGTCATGCCAATAAAGCAACTTGAACTTGAACTTGAGAGAGAGAGAGAGAGAGAGAGAGAGAGAGAGAGGAGAAATGTAAGAAAGTTTAATGTTGTATGTAAACTGTGTTTGAGGGGAAGTTGTGGCCTAATGGTTAGAGAGTCGGACTTGCAATCGAAAGGTTGTGAGTTCGAGTCTCGGGCCGGCAGGAATTGTGGGTGGGGGGAGTGCATGTACAGTTCTCTCTCCACCTTCAATACCACGACTTAGGTGCCCTTGAGCAAGGCATCGAACCCCCAACTGCTCCCCGGGTGCCGCAGCATAAATGGCTGCCCACTGCTCTGGGTGTGTGTTCACAGTGTGTGTGTGTGTTCACTGCTCTGTGTGTGTGCACTTCGGATGGGTTAAATGCAGAGCACGAATTCTGAGTATGGGTCACCATACTTGGCCGAATGTCATGTCATGTCACGTCACGTCGTTTGAGAGAGAGAGAGAGAGAGAGAGAGAGAGAGAGGAGGGGGGGAGGGTGTTCAGAGAGGAGTCTGTTGGATGTTTAGCTGTTATTTGTTTTATGGACTCAATGTTGAAAATGTAAAACATTTCTGTTGGCAGAATTGAAAAATAAATAATTTTATGAAGTTACAATTTTGTTTGATTCCATGATGTATTTTACTGAACATGAGTATTTACAATGCAAATCCAAATTATTTTAATTTACTGTTACTTATATCTTGTCTTTAACTTTATTAAGATCAGATTCTGCAGGTAAAATTACAATAATAAGGTGACTTGACTTGGACTTGACTTGACTTACTACAGGACTTGACTTGACTTGACATAACTTGTGACTTGACTTGACTTGCCCAAGAAAAAAATACTTGGGACTTACTTGAGACTTGAAGGTTAAGACTTGAGACTTACTTGAGACTTGCACATGTGTGACTTGGTCCCATCTCTGCTGATAAATAAATCATGTCACCCTGACAGACTGAGAAATGTGAGAAATTGCTTGGAATCTCATTTCTTTTCTTTTCTGAGGGGTTGAAATGAAAGGAAATTAGGGATGGGCGTTTTCCGCAAATATCACATTCAAATATTTGAGCTCACAAAAAACGGATATTCGAATATTCGTTTATTTAAATTAAGTTTAATGAGACAGACGTTATTTTTCAGCAATATTTGTTTTTGTCATTTTGAACAAGCTTACACACAATAAGCTTTAACATCACACATCGTGTTTTGTAGCTGAAAACCTTTAACAATGCGTGCAAACAAACAAAAGTACAGATTAAAAGCAAAAAATGAATAAATAAATAAATAAAGTTAACGAAGAAAAAAGAAAAAGGTTTTCCGCAAATATCACATTCAAATATTTGAGCTCACAAAAAACGGATATTCGAATATTCGTTTATTTAAATTAAGTTTAATGAGACAGACGTTATTTTTCAGCAATATTTGTTTTTGTCATTTTGAACAAGCTTACACACAATAAGCTTTAACATCACACATCGTGTTTTGTAGCTGAAAACCTTTAACAATGCGTGCAAACAAACAAAAGTACAGATTAAAAGCAAAAAATGAATAAATAAATAAATAAAGTTAACGAAGAAAAAAGAAAAAGTTAAAGAGAAAACGTAAAGCAGCCTGCAGCAATTAGGCCATTGTAGAACGGAGCCTACACTTAACTTTTAAACTTTTAAACTGTCAGCAAATCTTTTTTGCTTTTTTTTCTATTGTTTTACATGTTCTTTTTAAGAAATACAGGCATGTAAATATGATCGGAGGAAAGTCGGCTCCTTAGTCTGTTAACAATAAGGCCAGCCGCGGAGAAAACACACTCTGACGGGCACAGACGTTGGCGGGACTCACTTCTCTTATGTTTTCATCGAGTAACCTGAGATGTTTGTGCCGAGGGTCTAGGGCAGACGCGAGAAGAGGAGTTTTCACTGCATTCTCCAAGTTAGCGGTGTTTCGTTGCTTGAGAGATGCCGCAACAATGTTCTTGAATTCGGTCACTTTCTGTGATTCTCCACGGCATAGTTGAAGTAGGAAGACCGCAGTTCTTAGGGGCCGTTCACATATTGCGTCTCAAGTTCGTTATTTCCAATGTAGGCGCGCGGTATGCGCGCTCATAATGGAAGCGACGCGGTCGCAATGCGCACGCGGTGCGACGCGCCCGTTTTTTCCAAGCGCGTCCGCACCGCATCGAGTTAAAAACATCTCAACTTCTCAGAGAGCCGCAAGCAAACCGCGGGTCATGTGACAAGAACTAACCAATCAGCTTCATCCTTTCCCTTAACAACGTTGAAAGCTCAGCCAAGATGAAGGAACAGCTGATTATATCTGTATATGGATTGCCATTTTGAAATAAATTTAGTAGCAGAGCTACTGAAAGCCATTTTTTGTGCTGCAAATCCATTTATCCTTTGCTGAAATTTCGGCATCTTCATGGACAGAGCGCGTCATTGTTGCTTAGCAATGACAGACGCCTCAGGAGCGCTTCTGCCTGAGCGCTTTGGAAAGAAGGAGAAAGCAGCGCGCCTAGCGTTTTCCATGCGTTTTTAGGCGCGATATGTGAACGGCCCCTTATTCATTCATTAATTATTTTTTGCTTGCATACATCTTCAAATATGCCGTGGAGAATCACAGAAAGTGACCAAATTCGGTTTAATTGAGAACTTTTTTTTTGTTGCGAAATTCAAATATCATTTTTATTTATCGAATAATTAGAGCAGAACGAATATTCGAAAGTTCGACTATCCGTGCACTCCCCTAAAGGAAATGCGAGACATGGCAATGAGTATCTTGAATGCATTCTTTCAATGTTTTTAAAGTACCTTAAATTACAGAAATGCATCAGTTAACACAGCCCGCATACTAGTGCTTGCAACGACGCGTCACAAGTGTTTACATTTCGCGTAATGGCGACTTCTGCTCCTGGGAATGGAGAAAGTTGCATTCTATCACAAAAACAGAGACCACTGTTATCAAAAGTATGGGAATACTTTAAACAGAGGCCAAATAAAATGGTCCTTTGTTCCATTTGCAAAACCGATATGGTACACGACGGCAGCACAACTGCGATGCACGAGCACATTCTGGTGCTCTCCGGTGTTACGGTTTAACTGGTTACCGTGTTATCCTGGTTCAGTTCTCCGCTGCAGAGGTGAGGGAACGAGCACAGCAGATTCGGCTATTCTAAAAGCACAAACTGATGTGATATTATTAAGTGTCTAATAAACGCAGACTTGCTCATTGCATGATTCTGATATTCTTGTAAAGATTAAAAGTTATTGGTATGATTACCCGTAGCGGTTGAAGTAAGTAGGATAAACAAAAAAAAACAAAAAAAGTAAGTGTGTTGGTGCGGGTTTCGAACATGAGTTAAAAGACGGCGCGCCGCGAGACAACAGTCACGAACCACCGAGCTACTGATCTACACCGAATTAGCTCCAGATCTCTGGATTCAAGACAGGACTCTCGGCGGCACATCGTGCAGCTGTTTAATCAAGGAAATGTGATCGTGTTAACTTGTAACCTGTGTTTACCTATTATGAAAATAAACCATAGCAGAACCCTGCCTACATTTTATGCATATACATAGAGACTGCAAGAATTAATTGGGTGCGTCTGATTAGAAAGACACCAGGATAGGTTTGGGAAGCACTGAACTAGAGAATACCTCACATCTAAAACAGAAACTTCCACCAACCTTCATAATAAAAGTGGAGGGACAACTTCCTTTGTATGAGAAACACCCATACTCAGTGATGAGACACTCATGTAGTGATCAAAACACTGTAGTAGCAGGGAAAATTCAGGCTAAACAACTCAAGATGTTTGTTCAACTTTCTTTTTTTAAGGCAGAAGATGCCATCTTCAATAGAATTCAGTGGAGCCCCAGAGTGCAGTGGGCCCCATCTCAAAGCCTGAGGCCCCATAGTGAGCCCCATAGATCAGCAGGTCCTTTCAGCAGACAAAGCAGTTAAAAATTCTTCAAGTCCGTAACCTGATCCACTGGCAGCTCTGAGGTCTTGGCTACAGCTATTCAGAAAGCCTGTGGGCTTCTCTCCACCCTGACAGGGCGTCAAGCCAACAAAGCCCCAGCCACTGGATTCCTAGCTTCACAAAAGACCCGCTCTTCCCCAGAGACTCTCCAATGTTACATTACATTACAGGTACAGCAGGGCAACTGATACCTTTAGAATATGTGTTCACAATTGACAGGATGACAAGACTGAACCACTGAGTAGTAAGACATGTCTCCCCTTGACTGTGTTGAGGTGATGAGAGAGGAGGGCATCCATCTCATGACACAGAGAACAGACAACCTACTATAAGTTATTTGGAAGAATGAGTGTCATTTGATGATAATGATGCACAAACATTAAATTAGGTTTGGTAACTAGTAAATGTCAGATATAAAAATGTTATACAGTTTATTTTTCTACAAATAAATGTCTAAATAAAACAAATAAAATAAATAGAAAAAAAAAATTGTTTCCAATGATTCTCAAACAATTCATTTGAAGCAGGTTTAAGATTCAGTCTCTCTAAACCCCTCCTTTCAGTGAGCCTACTCTGCTCTGATTGGTCAGATGGCCCAGTCTGTTGTGATTCGTCTACCGGGTACAGCGCATTTTGGAAACGAAATGCCCATTGCCATAATTCTGTATTTTGAATGCTCAAAAGAAAATATTAATTATATATTATTAATTATCATACATACAGTCTGTGGAGCCAGCTGGTCCAAATAATGGTAATGGGCCTACTATTGGGGTTGTACTGCTGTGAATTTTAACCACTGATTCTTTGCAGCCTTATCTTTCGGAAGTGAAGATAACACAAATGGACTTTTACAGCGTCTTCTTGACATGATGTTAATCACACGAACAAGCTACAGTGTTCACGGCCGACCAAAGTAGAACATAGATGAGCATTATGCAGAAGTGTTACCCTGTGACAAGTGGGCTTCCAGTGACTCCTCCTGTGTTCAGACAGCTGATCTAGCTCTTTCTGCTCTGATCAAGTATTCTGAGAACAGATGGCAAGCATGTGGCAACAACACTTTTTATATGAAGAAGGCTGTATGAATAGAGAGTCATATTTTCCTACCACACTGTTTATAACACAGCCGGTGAGGAGACACATCTATAGGGCCCTATGAAATCCCTTTTATTTTTTCCCAAATTCAGTTTTATAATTTCTTTTTCCAAATTCCATTTTATTTTTTCAGGATTCTATTTTTTCCCCCTTTTTAATTTTTGAAGACAAATAAAAATGTATTAATCAAAAAGCATGTCTAATTAATTGAAATCATAAAACTTTCACTATTTATTAAAAGTTTAACTAAATTGACATTTTAAGGCCCTATGAAATGTTTTATTTTTTTCTCAAATTCAGTTTTGTTTTTTCAAAATTCTGTTTTCAATTCTGTTTTTCTGAATTACAATTATATGTTTTCATTACATTTTAATCATCAAGAACATCTTTAATTCATTGATTTTATAAAAAAAATTATTTTACTTATTTTTGTTTAGAAATAGTGTTATGTAGGCTATTTTTATTTTTCTGCGAAAAAATTCTGGTAAATAATTTTTCTTGTAAATAGTCATAATTATATATTATTCAAATAATGTTTTAATAATAATTGTATTATTATTATTATTAGTAGTAGTAGTACTACTATCACTAGATTATGTAATATATTTATACAGTTTCTTCAGGCTAAAACAAACTTTTATTTTGATGGGTTGCTGTGAAGACCCTTTGTTTGTATATAATGACAATAGTTTTTCCTTGAATGAACCGGTAAAATGCTCCTGAAGTGACTCTCAGAGCAGTTTTAGTGATTATGTTTATTCATGTACTCATACTGAGGCAGCAGTGGCTGAAAACACAGTAATGTGTAGTAAACGAAAACGTGTTTGCGCGATTCATTTACAAAGATACACGCAGAACAGGCAAGATTCATATTCAAATCATATTTATGTAGCTTAATATTCACAGACACTAGTCCATAGCGCGTTTACTGACCTACTTTTGATTTATCCAAAATTTGGCCAATTCCTTGACATTCCATTATACAGTAAATTCAATTTTTATGATTATTCTGCGAATCCATCCGCGTTTTCCGTATCAAGGGAAATCATAAGTCCATCCTCTATTGACCAACCGACCACTTCCTCAGTTCATTTAAAAACATTTGCATCCCCTCCTCCATTCAGCCAGGTCAAGGCAGGAATCACCTTTACATTCCACTTTTTGGCATCCACCCCAACATCCTCCTCCTGGCTAAATAATGCAGCAATGCAGAGAATGAAAGAGCACTTTGGGGATGGACTTTACAATGAAAGGGTCACCTCTAGCCTAATATTTACTATTGTCAGCAGAGGATAAACTGAGGTAAAGCAGTGTCAAATTGGCCCATGCTGAATTTGGCCAAGGCCACTATATTGTCAGTAAGCATAAATGTCCAATACAAAAAAACTCCCTCAATGGGAACAGAAGACAAACAGTTACAGTACCAGAGCAGTATTTAGGACTCCTGGCACAAAGGAATTTATCTAATACACACCCACAAAAAGAAAGCTGTTTCTGGCAGATGCAGGCAGTGTGTTGGAGCCCAGTCTGAAACGTTCTCACATATTTACACCACAGAAAAGTTCCGGGCCAGAGAAATTGGCTCCACAGAGGCTTCTAAAACCTCAAACCAAGAACCACAAACATCAAAAAAACACATCCTGTCCTTACATTTGTCATAATACATATATGGTTTTTAAAATTTGCATATTGACAAATTTCACGTTAGTACAGACTTCTATACATTTTGTTTTACACTACCAATCAAAAGTTAGGGTTGTGCTGGTTAAAAATAATAATAATAAAAACAAAAATGATTTGACCAAAAATCTAGTAAAGACAGTAATATTGTGAAATTGAAAAGGAATAAAATAATAAAAGGAATAAATAATTTAAAATATAATTAAATACTCATTCTATTTGAATAGATTTTAAACGGTAAGTTCTGTAATGGCAAAGACACATTTCCAGCAACATTACTTCAGTCTTCAGTGTCACATGATTCTTCAGAAATCATTCTAATGTGCTGATTTGCTGCTGCTGCTCACTATTTTAGTGAAAATGGCAACACATTTAATTTCAAGATTTTTTGGTGATTGGAAAGTAAAAGAACAGTATTTATTCGAAAAATAAATATAAAAAAATTGTTTGATCAATTTAATGCATCATTGCTGAACAAAGCAAAACTATACAAAAAACCAGATTGCAACTGCATAAAGATTCTGAATCAAATTAACTGTTACACGTTTAAATATTTTGAGATATTTTATTTGGTTCAGAGTGCAGATGGGATCTTCTAGAATGAAGTAGCATTCGCTCACCACCCTAAGGGTGATTTGGAGGAGATCCTATTTGGCTCACAGTAATGTCTGGGATCTCAATACCCTCAATCAAGGAGAGTGCTTCACAACAGCTGGAGGTCTCTAGAAAGCCCACCTGTACTGACGAAGGAATCTACAAAAACAAAGCCTGATCAAGGTTCACTGAACAACACACCTAAGTCAATTTAAAACCTTTTTTCCCTACGTTTTTTTTTTTTTTTTTTTTTTTTTTTTTTTTTTTACTTCTCTACAGAAATAACTTATGGCATTTTATTAAGGACTTCTTGGCAAAGTACTATAATTTCTTCAGAACTATTTTGTATAAATGTTTGCTTGTGACACATTTTTGTGCCCATCTGTTCTTGGATCAGCTTCAGCATCTAATGGAATAAATGCATCAGCCATCACGGTGAAACATATTGAAAGCGTATAAACTCCTGACAACAGGCAGAGTCACAACAGAGGAAAAAACCTGACCTGCGAATCTATGATTTCCCTTTTTCCAGGACCATGTGCAAGTTTTTCTAGAGATTTTGTGCAACTCAGAAAAAGTAAACTGGCCCCACATCCTGTCATAGAGAATGGAAATCCATGCCTGTAAAAGGAGCTGTGAACACAGGTGCTTGTGCACAATCAGAGTGAGCCCATAAATCTCCAGTACTATTAGCCTGAGCGGTACAAACTTGCCAAATTAGCAAAACAGCTGGAAGATATTAAAAATTCCATTATCAAAGTGCAAAAATCCCACTTAATTAAGGCGAAGATGGAATATTAGAGCCTGCTTGTGTAGAATATGTCCCAGCACAATTTTTTGGACAAACTAAATTTCAGTGCCTGGTTGTAACAAATCCCTCAAGTCAAACTCTGCTAACTGTTGCTAATTGTCCCCTAAATTCTTAATTATTATATTAAGGGTTTTATCACTATGGGTTTTCTTAACTTATAGGCTCTGTACAAAGAGCTGCAGTTAAAGAAACTTATTACGGTACTCAAAAATATACATTTTGTCATCATTAACTCACGTTCATGTAAATCCAAACTGTGAACTGCTAGGACAGACACAGTGTGGACTGACAGGTTAGGGGGGTCCTCACCGCTTACAGACTCCATGCCTGGGGAGACTGAACACTGAACACAGACTGAACACTGACACTTTCTCTGGCAGAGAAAGGCAGCTTAAGGGTTGATGATTAGCTGTTTCCTGGATTAGAGAACGTTGGAATCCCAAGACTTGTTTTCAACCAATGTGGGATCCATAGAAACAACAAAATTTTACATTTTTGACATAATGAGAACCAAATCATGGATCCTGCCATAACTAACAACACAAGCAGCTATTATCATCAACAGTGAAAACCCAACTAGGGTTTACATTATATGTTATTTTTCAAATTAGCCTTTTGATTTGTTAAAAAACAATCCAACAAGACCCCAAGATATACACAGTCTCAATGGACAAAAAAAAAAACTTTCCATCAGAAACTCAAGCGCTGGACAGTATTAGTTGCTCTATGTTTTCAATTACAGGCAAAAAACATCTTTCTTTCAATGCGGTAAAGTCTCCAAGCATTCAATAGCTTTGTAAATAGATGCCAGTAAAAAGAGAAGATAGGAAGTCAGACTGAACGACTGATTTATTCCTCCCAGCCTGAGGTAAAGGTTGCAAATCACGGACTGTGTCCATGGTGGGACACTTATAAAGTGGCCCCAGAGGACTTGCAAGAGCTTACGGAGGAAGAAACAGTCTCATGCCAGACTAAGTGGAGACCACGGTGCTCAGATCAAGCTGTGAGAGCACATTTCATGAAACTTCCTGTTTGGGCCATCTGTAAAGAAAGGAATCTTTACAAGCATAAGTGTCCTTCTAACTAGCAAGACTAACAGTTTATATTTAGTCAAAGAGGTTTAAGACAGTAAGTCTGTTAGTAGGGATGCACCATTATTAAAATTCTGTTCAATAGTGATCATTATTTTCATGTAAAAGGCACAACATGTAATTTTTCACCGCTAGAGGGCACGTATTCAAAATAAACAAAGACCAGGTAGCTTGGTTTGATGACACCGTGGAGTCATCCCCACAGCCGATGCAATCCGATGGAACTCGGTCAGAAATCATGTTTATGGATGAGCTAATGATTTATTAATCTAGTAGATTGAAGCAGGGTAAGGCTGAAAGCCGTTGACGCGAAATGAGGCCACTGAACGAACGTGAACCACGGCTGGATAGCAAGAGCTTTTATCATGCCACAGTCAACCACTTCTGCTTCTTCCAGTCGTGCCTGTGTGGGGGGAAAATGCAGCACTGTTTTATCATACTAGATACAAGATAAAAAAGTTCTAGATAAAAGTTCTGTTATATTGCTACTATTAAAACGCACAACCTTTCAGAGCGTCTTCGGTGTTTCCATATGTTTTCGAGGGGGTTATGACGTCATTGGCAGGGGACAATGACACTATGGACACGGGCCATGTCACTAGTTAAAATTTCTTATTTATCTGGATTTAAACATTCTTCGAAACATTTGGAAGTACACAAGTAAGCAAACTATATAACACTGTTCTAGTGGTTACATATTGTGCCTTTAATAGCGAATATAAAAAAAATTTGACTATTTATAATACTTAAAAATAAAATACTTTTATTCTCAGGAATGCATTAAATAGATAAAAAGTGACAGTAAAAGACGGTTACAAAAGATTAAAAAAAAGTTATTTTAAATTGTAATAATTTAAATATATATATTTTACTATATTTTAAGTAAATGCATTCTTTGTAAACATAAGAAACATATAAAAAACAACTTTTGAACAGTGTTGTATTTCCAATATTGAGCTATACAGATTCATTAAAAAAATATAATATGTTGATAACCAAATTTATACAAATACGTGGTGCATTTCCAGTATTTGTAGCCTTGATTGAAGCCCCCGTATGATTTGTCAGAATCAAGCAGCCGCTTTAACATTATCGCTCCATTCCCTGAGAAGAACCCCAGATGACCAGACAGATGTGAACTCCATCACAAATGCAGGCCTTTAAAACATATAACTTGATAAGACATTTCCTGTGAGCTCTGGAAAAATGGTCACAAACTCTTTCAATATGTCTTTTCTTCTGCTTACATATTCCCCAACATGATTCAGAAAAAAGAAAAGAAAAAGGGAAGATTCGTATATCTTGTCTTCTTGACTATATTTTTGTCTAACAGCATCATGACCACTTCAAAGATTGTTGGGGGAAACCATTACTCAGGGGAGCCATCACTTTTCTAAAACCTTTACTTCTCAAAAGTAAATGATTCCAGAAAAAAACACTAAGTACTGCCTGGAATATGCCTAAGGATATGCAATATACAACAAGATTACAATTACATAAAAGATAATGATTAAGCTCTGAAAAACTATTGAATGCACACAGAGGCAAGATCCAGCCAGTCAGAAAGTTGCAGAACGAGAGAGAGAGAGAGACAAAAGTAGAAAGAATAAGCAAACTGTGGCCTACCGGAGAGAGCAGTTCAATGTTAACTCTACACAAACACAGTTGTTAGACCCATAGTGTTTGTGTAGAAGTGATGACCGTTCGTTCTGCGCTGGGCCAGAGAGGGTGACCTCTGATGCCCAGGGTTGTAAAAGCAAATGGTGTCGTGGCACAATGGAAAAAAATCATGGAAGTGAGGGATATCGTACACCCAAACTGGCAAAGAAGAGCAGAAGTGTGAGTGATAAGGATGGTCTGAAAAGCAATAATGAGCAGGAAACATGCTCATCAACATTTATGTTTAAAAGAAGCTGAAATGAAAATTAAATGCGTGACTTGGCTAACAAGCTCAAAAACTCCTACTGTTGTTATAGGACGCACTGCGTATTTACGTTCCTAACTGCCAAAACATTAAATGCACAAAGAGGAAATGTTCAGCAAGCAAGCTTTTTATCAAAATGAAGTCATCCACAATCCATTCCTCAGGCTAACTAGCTATGAGCCACCTGTGCAGCATAGCTGGAGCAATAGGGCCTTTGGAAATCTGTCCCTGGCATTCTTAACAGATGATCCAACAGTAGTCTTGAGAGGTTAAAGTGTATCTTTGGAACGACAGGAATGACCTTTGAAAGATGGATCATGGATCTGACCTCACGACGACACCCAGAAGAAACACAGCATCTGGGAATCAAGGCAAAGCTGATACAGCACGGTGACATCACTTCTCCACAGTGTGGAAGATGAGTGAAGATCCCGTGAGAGATCAGATGACAATTTTAGGCGCTTTTTTATCAGCCTGCTTTAGTTCTCAGGCAAACATCCGGTTTCAAAAGGGCCTTTTACATTCAGTATTAGTTCTTCAGAAACGGGCTCAAATGGAGATTCCTGCAAGCTATCTGTATTGATAAATTAACACATTCACATAGCTCAGTCATATGATTGTCCAAATACGCTCAGAATATATATATAACACACACACACACACTAGTCCATCATGCATCTAAACATCCAAGTGCTCACTCGGCGTTAAGAGCTGTTAAGATTAAAACTGGGAACTCCACAGTGAGTCAGTGACGAAGGACAGAGCAAGTGCACATATATTTTCTAGTCTATATTTCCATCTTTCTATATTAGATTTCCGGTGTAGACATGGTGTGAGTTTTTTAATGGGTTATGTTATAGCCCTGCTTGTTTTTAATGTTTTTATGAAATATCTGTATTGACTGCATTATCATATCATTGTATTATTTACTGCCATGCGAGCCACAAAAGTAAAGCTTGGCGAGCTGCGCAACAAGTAACATTGCTGTAGGTTGCTTTTTGGCGACTGTGCTTATGCTGCCGCAGTCTTCTTCATTAAGTTGGGCGAAACATCTCTCTCACTCAGCAGCATGTCTCTATGGCAAACGTGCGGGGAGAGAGTTGAGCCCAATCGGTACTACAGAAGCCCTGAGTGGAACGTCGACGGATGTTAAAAAGAAAAGCGATTTTCATTCAAACAAATCGATGTAAACTACAAATTCGAGTTAATCGAATCGATAAAATTTATTTATCGCCGAGCCCTATCAGAAACCATCTTGACTTGAGTTGTTGATCCCTGAAATGGGTCTCATGACCAAATGTGAGCATATACAGTGAAACTGCCTGGCAACACTTTAATGTGAATAGTCCACAAAAGCAAGCTACTGTTGAAAAAAAAAAAAACTAAAAAGAGTTTACTCATGCTTAAATACCCAAAGGTTACATTTAATGTTTAACTCAAAAGCTACTTATAATAATTCCCATTCATAATGATGGTAAACAGTAGGGCTGTGACGGTTGCCGTGACCACCGCGGTGGTCGGTTGCTACCGCGGTTGTCTACTGCCACCGGCGGTAGAGCACGTGACGTCACAAACTCTATAGCAAGCATAATAAAAAGTTTTGTATATAAGTGTAATAACTGTAATAGTTGCAAATTCTAAGTCTAGGGTTATTAACAAATTACCTCAAACACAGCGTTTCCTTTAGATATGCAGATTTGAGCGCAGGAAAATACAGTTTATGCATTCAGCAAATTAATTTAGTGTTGGGCGATGGATCTTGTTGGGAAAGCAAATACCGCATCACCGATCTGAAGTCATCTGCATTCATGTCACCCATCAGCGTTTGCACAAGTTCTCGTGATCGCAAACGCTGGCTGGTCAGGTTTGGTGAGGCTTTCTCCAAACTGGCCAAATACAAACGAGACAGCGATGAATAAACGATGGTAACAAGAAATATGGCAACGATTCCTATTTCAAAGAGAGCGCGTTCAGATGAAGAGTTAGTTATTGAGCTTGCTTGGTGGCGGAAAAGTAAACCGGACGCAACACAACCGCGTTGCGACAGGTTTAGTCTGTCTAGTGTCTATACAGGACATTTGAACTCCGTGTCAGTAGCCTACATCACAGACCGGACGGGGATTTGTCATGTCGTGTTGTGCTGCATCCAGTGTAGCATCACTGATTATAATGAGTATTTTGTCGCGCTGCGTCGCTCGCGTCCGTTAGATAGGGGGTATTTAACTTTCTTATTTAGGCTACTTTCTTGTTTAACTTAATTATTTCTTTGATATTTATTTTAGTGTTTTGCAGGTGGCGTTCACTGACAGAAGTGCTCAAATAAACACTAACTGACTAGTTAAATAGGATGTGTTAGAGGAGTGAGACAGTGCTGGGCTGATTTCTAGACGTGCATACATATAAATATATCCTGTATATAATATATATAAAATATATTACATTACATGCATGCACAGTTTAAGTCAGCTTTAATCACCTTTTTTGGTAATTCCATGAATTAACTGACCACGACACTGCTTGCACATAGTTTATTTCGCAGTTTGATATGAAAGGATACGCACAAAGGAAGCGCGCAGGCTTTGAGCACAGGACCGTCCGCGCTCGCTTAACTTGCACCTGATAATAAAGTGAAGTGGAGCGCGTGTCTGAAATGTCTCCTGTTCAGTCATTCTGCGACTGAATAAATTCACTTCTTGTCTTGAGAAAAAGTGACGGAAGCAGCAGTTGTGAGTGGGTGGCCATCCCCGCCCCTACGTAAAATAATTTGAATACGTTAAACTGGAAAAAAATTATCGCCTTCGTTAACGAGCAAATTTTGACACTAATATATTTATACATATATGTTTTTTTTTTTGTTTTGTTTTTTTCAAACACCGCGCCACCGGCGGTTGTTGGTCCATGACTACCGCGGTGGTAAAAATCAGCCACCGTCACAGCCCTAGTAAACAGGATTCAGTTGTCCACAGGAACAAGGATGACCAACTGAAAGAAAGAATTAAATACAGTGGCGGCATGAATTTCATTTCTTACCATACGTTAAATCTAGACATTCCACAATACTTTGCATTGCAAATCAATACTGGTTATACAGGTGTGATGACAGACAACTACTGTAGCAGTGCCTCATATATATGAAAGCATAGCCTTGATGTGTTAACCTCATGTGCCAGGCAGGTGTCTATGACACTTAACAGCAACGGCAGCCATCATCACAGAAGGGATGAGTATTCAGAGCTACATGGTGACCACACTGGACTAATATCTGTAAATATTAAGCCGGAACAGTCTATTTAAATTAAATTGTGTCTTCATTCATTAAACACAAAAAAATGCTAGCAGACACATACAGGAAAGCATGAATATACTCAACAAAGCCAATTGTGGAAAACATTTCCATACCACAAGCATCCTTCTAAAAGTCCTGTGGAGCTTTCAGTGGAACTGGGCTGAAACCCTCAGAGGTCTGCTGCTTTGGGTTTGGGAGAGTACGAGTATGTTGGCTGTATAAATAGAGAAAGGGCAGCGAGGAGTTTGAAATGACTCATCAAAATGAGGAGATTCTCCCACAGGAGGAAGGAAATGTGCTGTAGGAAACAGTGGTTTCACTTGGTGCGCAGTGAATATCCTGGCTTTCAATACATCTAATAGTCTTTGAAATGCTCCAAATTGTCACCTACAATGATACATACAGTGATTGTTATTGGTTATAGGCCTAAACTTTATTTTTAGCTTTATTGACTTAATTTCTTATTAAGCTATGACTATGTTAAACCTTCTATCAATAGAATAAAACATTGACATTGCTGTTACATAGACTGCTCTTCCCATATTTTTATGGGTACAAGGATACACCTCAAAGAATGGTGGCAAGTCTGAGAAAAAGTGTCAGTGATAGCACTTCCTTTAAAGGAGCATTGCGTAGGTTCTGAAATTTCTAACCGTTACTGACACCAGTGGCCGTTAGAGGAACTGCAGCCAGTCTCATGCTCGTTCTCAGTGCGCACGCTCTTTTTTTTTTTTGGAGGGTCCGTGGGTGTCTGAATTGTGCTGGAGGCTGGTCGCTTTCCATCCGCAGAGTCCATTTGAAAACACTATTGCCGCTGCTTACTATAATGGCTGGCGTGCCGTACGGTTGTAAGCCCAAGTAGACGAGAATGCGCATGACGTCACATTTTGTGAATTTTCGCACCAATTCGGGCCCAACTCCTCCACACACAATTGAGCCTACAGGCTGATACAGACAACCGTGGTGGACAGTCGAGGTGTCATTCTTTTTTTTTTACATCATGGTTGGCTCATACATGTACAAATGAAAACTCTATCTTAAAGATTTTTTTTTTTAAGTAAAAACCTCCACATAGCTCCTTTAAGCAAAATAAATATAATTTTTATTCTGGGGTGAAAAAACCTCACCAAAATTTCTACCTACATAACTAAAACTATAGGGAAAATTAGGCTCTAATGGAGGTGAAATTACACAGGGCTAAAGTGTCTGGGTCTCGCTTAGCCCTGTAACCTACACACTTTTAATTACAAGGCCAAGACAGAAGGTGCAGACAAGGAGTAAAGCATGAAAAAGCAGCATGGATCAGGCATACACGCCCCCTCTGCAAACTCACAGATGCTTAAAGAGACCTAATAAATCCTCCCTGCTCAGAACTTTCCAGCTTAAACATCCGTGAAGCTCTAACATGGAAAACAGGCCGAGTCTCAGACGTGAACACGGAAAAATCATACTTATACAGACATGTACTTAAAGATACTCCAACATATACACACACAGAAGGCAGGCCAACTTTCTTTTAAGTATAATTTTCTACAATGTTAGTCAATGTTTCTAAAGGAAAAACAGACAGCTATACACAAACAGAATGGGAGATATCAAGTGAAAGAAAAGGAAAAAGAGAGGACGATAGAGTGAAAGTGTTTTGACCTACCCTCTGCTCGTCCCTGCTCAGCCTTAAACCTCCGGTGTGAGCCTCAGCAGGAGTCTCTGGGCTTCTCTGTGACTCCACCTACACAGTGTCATGTGACACTAACTCACCACACCCCTCTCCAACTCCAGAGACCCCAGTGAAAAGAGATGGCCAGAGGAAAAAGAAAAAGGAAGAAAGCAGGAAGCCTATCTGCCTGACAAAGCGTGCGCACACACACACACACACGCACCCACACACAAAGGTTAGCGGCTGGCTGTCTATCCCTTCCCAGTCCTAAATTGAGAGAAGACGGAGCAAGTTCGGACAGTCCAGCCCAATGATTTATGAGCCCCTCTGAATTAACTGAGCCAAGCTTTTGTTCTTCCAATTGGAAGAATTTGTGGGATCTCTCTCTATTCTGTGAGCAATTTTGAGGAAGATTATATTTATACACACACACCCACCTGTGTATATAAATATATATACATTTATACACACACCTACATGCTGTTTACTTATTAAATGAAATTAAATAAATTCTAAAACTTCATAAATTGAGTATTTCCAGCAATTCATAATTAAACTGATCCTAATATTCTGAACTATTTGAGGCCACTAATCAAATGTCTTTCCTCTAATTTCCTGCATAACATCCCAGCACTGATAATATATCTTTTTTAAATAAATAATTGAATTAATACTGTTAAATAATAAGTAAACATTTTCACTAACAGACCACACTGAATCTTTTTATTTTTGTTTAGTCTTGATCCAACCCCACAAATCAAAGGGAGGTGGAAAACACATGCTTTTCGATCAGTGTCCCTAAATCAAAAGCAGATCTCACATCATTCCTCACTGAGAGTTTAGATGGAAAACAGCACCTTAACCTTTACAGAATCCATCGTCACTACAGGCTTAGATTCCACTCTTAATCAATGAGCCCATCTATATGCTTTTCAGTGAAACATGTATGAAAAATGACTGTGCATTTCTATTTCATGCCTAGTCTCTGCTGCAAGTTGTATACTCAAGGAAAAATGAAAAAAACGAATAACCTTGTTTACTTCATCGAGTCTTGTGGTCACTTCAAATGTGTTCCATGAAACTGAACAGGCAGCATTCATGGCAACTCCTGATGTAGGGCGTCATAAATTGCAGGACGCGGCTTTTGACAAAAAGCCACTTCCCTTCTTTCACCTACCAGAGGGGGGCTCGAGTTTCAACATCAGTTTTTATTAACACGGATCGAAAATAAACCTTTCAAATGTTTGGCAGGGTTCACAACAATTCCAAAAGCCAGCATTCCCATTCTCTGGATGGCAAACCCTTCACTCTTTGCATCTCTGCAGTTTTTCTAGGAGGCCTCCTTTCTGCTTTTCTTCCGAAGTGCTTGTGAAAGCAGCAAACTCCATGTTTAAAAGGAAACTGCATACTGCAAACCTGTGGTTAGAACACCATAGGCATTTGCTTAATTGTTTGAACATTTCCCAACAAAAAGAAACCTACTCTGATTTCAAGTTAAAGATGCCAAAGTTTTCCCAGATGCTAGCAAGATCTCCTCCAACACAAGAAAGCAGGAGATCTTGTGAACATGCAGCCACCTTACAATGATCAAGCTCAACATCTCCAGTGTTTCTGTCAGACAAACAGCATACACTGACTTAATCCAACTACGTCCCCTATTACATTTTCGGAAAGCCCTGCATGCAGATGTCAGAAGGAGAGAAAGAAGTTGGAGTGGAGACATTTGTTCCCTTGCTAGGAGGTCGTACAGCAGATAAACAATGGAGCTGCATCATCTTTGTTCCTCAGTGCTGAGAAAGAAGGGCAGATTTATTATTCTCCTACACTAATGCAAACCATTTGTCTTAAGGCTTCACTTTTACAGTGTTCACAAGTGCACAACTTACATGGCTGTGAAAGTACCTGAGCCCAACTGAGATTGTGTTATGACCAAAATACCTTACAGAGAACAGAGAAGCACCTTTCAATATAAAGTCAACATTATTAACCATTGTCGAACTCTTCTGCAATCAGAACACTGACCCATACTCTAGCAAATTTCACAAGGAGATTTAAAATAATGTTTTCACCATGGCAGTCCTTAGAGCTCCTAAAGTAGTTTAACATCCCGAACGAAGCTTATTAAGGAATCTTTCAGAACATATTTTCACGAAGAATAAGGATAAAACAGAATAAAATTGCAGTGCATTGTATTTTATTATTTACTGGGAAACAGCTTTATAGCTTTTGCTGTGAAATTGTAAACAATCCTTCGAATAAAGTGCCAGTGGCATGAAACCTGAATGGAACTCACAATTTAAAGTAAAATCCATCAGAAGGTTGTCCAGAAAAAAAAAAAATGTCACACACAAAAAACCTGCTGTGTGAAAAAGAGCAGTGAATACTTAGAAAAAAAGTGCATTTCAAATATCTTTAAACATTTACCTCTCTCATTCAGTCATAATTAGGCTGCACGACTGAATTTTGAACTGTTAAACGACAAACTGATCACAGAACATGTTTGTAAAGCTTTAAATGTTAACTGTTAAAAAGCGATGTTATCAGCTTTTACGACTAAACATTTGCAAACAACATTGTACTGGAGAATCTGCACAAATGAAAGTCTTAGGGGCCGTTCACATATCGTGCCTAAAAACGCGTGGAAAACGCTAGGCGCGCCGCTTTCTCCTCCTTTCCAAAGCGCTCGTGCAGAAGCGCCCCTGAGGCGTCTGCCTTTGATAAGCAACCATGACGTGCTCTCTCCTTGAAGACGCGGAAATTTCAGCAAAGGATAAATGGATTTGCAGCTCAAAAATCGCTTGCAGTAGCTCTGCTACTAAATTTATTTCAAAATGGAAATCCATATACAACTATGATCAGCTGTTCCTTTCATCTTGACTGAGCTTTTAACATTGTTACGGGAAAGGATGAAGCTGATTGGTTAGTTCTTGTCACATGACCCGCGATGCGCTTGCAGCATTCTGAAAAGTTGAGATGTTTTTAACTCGATGCGGTGCGGTGTTGGAAATAACGAACTTGAGCGCGCAAAAGACGCGATATGTGAACGTCCCCTTAAACAGTTCAGTAGTGCAGAGTTTACAGGTTACTCTTCTTTTTTGAAGGCTCAAAGTAAAGTACTCCCAGTCTCCCACATCCCGCTAAATGCTGCAGAGACGCTGTTCGGGAAGCACGTGACATAAAACGAGGCCAGCTATTGGCTATTCGCTACTTCTCCTGCTGTACTGGCTGAGTAAAACCTCCGGTGGCTCATTACTGCCACACTTTGGTCACCGCAGATTTGAAATATGCACGAAATGAGCCGCTTACGGCAAATAAAAGTTATTTAGCAACGAATCGATGACTAAATTAGTTGACAACTATTTTAATAATCGATTTTTATCGATTAAATCGATTTGTTGTTTCAGCTCTACATTTGATAACTGGGTCTGCTGGAAGCCGTGCTGAGAAAGCAGTTTATATGCATAACTGTAGGCAAATTAAAGGGCTGCTACAGGATGAGGATAAATTCACTGCATTTTTACCAAATAATTTATTAATTTAATTATTATTTGATAATTTACCAAATGGTTATTGATATTTTTAAAGGGGTAATATGATGCGATTTCAGTTTTTCCTTTCTCTTTGGAGTGTTACGGGCTCTTGGTTCATGAAGACAATCTGTAAAGTTGCAAAGACTAAAGTCTCAGATCCATAGAGATATTCTTTATCAAAGTTAAGACTCTGCCACGTCTGCCTAAAACAGCTTATTCAAACACGCCCCCACATGTCTACATCACTATGTGGGAAGATTTGCATAATGCCGCCCAAAGGTGTGGTTTCAGTAACCACAGTTAGTGTTGAAACAACCATCATGTAGATCATCAGGGAGATGCATTTAGGAATCTTTAAGATTACTTACAACAGAACAGCAACACATTTTATGGACGACCATTTCGTGAACCTAGGAGGAAAGATCATTCTGAATTTGCTACGACAATCTGGCGCTTCTAAATCAGCTACTGTAAGTACGTTTTGTTATTAGTTTAAGTATTTGCTACTGATTGTTCAAATGTGGAGTTTTGTGCGTCGCGTGTAATTATAGCAATTTAGCATTTAAAATGTTTAGTTATTATGGTTGTTCATTTCCATTTATTTTGACAACCAGCCTAGAATTTCAGTATCTTATCAAAGCTATCAGTTTTAAAATTCAAATAATCATTATCAAATTGGCATAGGTGCATACCAAGTAAGTAACTTTTGATTTCTCCAACAGAAGAAAATGATTCATCTGCAGTCTGACACATCACAGCAGGCCACAGAGAGAATGGCCATTATCATGACGTATGCAGAAAGAGCTTTATCAGATAACTGATCACGCCACATGCGTCACAACAAACAACAGCACTATCACTTTTCAACCTCCTTTCTTCTCAAACCTCTGACCACACAATTATCCCCATTCTTGGATCCAGTACTAATTTGTCTGATCAACAGCTTGGCTCACACTGTTGGGATTGGGTTTGCAGACAGACAGATAAGAACAGATATCATCATTCCTGCTGGATGCCAAGAGACATGATATGGCCACAAGTGGTTGTCACAAGCCATGCCAGCGTGTCCGTCTCGCTCTGGGAGTGGAGAGGATGGGGGGAGGGGGTTCATCTGGCACTAAGAGTCTTACTCTGACCCGGACAAGAGTGAAGGGGAGCCAGCTGTACATGATCATCCTAAGTCAAAACCACAAGGGCCAAGTTGAGAAAGAGAAAGCCTTGGGTTTGTAAAGACATAAGAGCTGCACAAATCACACACTCACAGTTGTGGAGGGCCCCCTTGACACCACGGCCCCACATAATCAGAGCCAACAGATACTGACAGTGAGACGACAGAGACTCTATAGACTCATACTGAGCTCATGAGTTTGTTTTCAAACACTACCCTTCTGCCACTGCTCATGTATCATATAGATGAGGTTGTCAAAATGATTAGAATAATTGCACACAATGCCATTATTTACCATAATATAATTTTGACTAGATTTAAAGCACTCACAGAGTTAAAATCCAGCTGTACAATTTTGAAATTATTGCAACTTACTAAGATATTACAACTTGATATAAGAGTCATGCTTCACATTTTTTCAGGACAACCTATGCATGGCTTACTTACAGTTGTTTCTGCAACTTTAAAAACACACACACTCCAGATTTTATATCCCTTGTATCGCCAAATGTTACATAAATAATCTGAAATGTATATACCAACAAGCTTAACTGCACAAAAAGTGCACAAAAGAGCAATCGTTTATTTTTATTTTTTTTTCCTTTTACATAGGAAAGACTGATTAAGCAGCAAACCTCAGCGGTCGGCTGCATCCTGTTTTCCAAAGCTGTTGGGAGTAAGGAGTCATAGTGAGGAGGCTGTCAAAGGCCTGTTTGTCACCATGCGTCCAGCACTGCAGCATATTTCATGCAGATGAGAAACCACCACTCGCTTCCGCATCTCACAGCAGCTCTTTTGTTCTCTGCAGCACTGAGAGCCTGAGGAGGACATGTGTGAACAAGGACTGGAAGATGATTTAGTTGGAAAACTGCTCCATCTAGACCGCTTTTCATTTCAAACTTTCTCCCTGGGACAAGAGATCTATTTTAGGTGTAGGGCTGGGGGGTATATTGAGTCTGTATGATATATCAATATTTTCTTTATAAGCGATTCAATATGAGGCAATACCGTTTATATCTATATCTATATATAATTGCTTAATCCAATTTGTTCTTAACATGTGGCAAGCTTCATATTAAGGCCTTTAAAAGCTGATAAGACTGTTTATAATTTTACTTCGCAGAAGTTTAAGCGGCTCAGCCCATCATACTCTAATAAAGGTCATTTTAACCCTCTTTTGCACATAATATAAAGGCTTACATGGTTACTAGGGCTGCAACTAACGATTATTTTGATAATCGATTAATCTGTCGATTATTTTTACGATTAATCGATTAATCTTTATTAGGGCTGGGACAACGCGTCGAGGTCATCGATGACGTCGACGCAAAATATGCGCATCGATTCGTCGACCTGTTTTTATTTCTCAAAAAAACGTTTGCAAAACGTTTACCTTATGGGCGCTGAATATACGCGATGGCCGGATCAACATTCTGTCCAACGTTATATAACCAATCCAGGGGTTTTTCTGCATTGATCTTTTTTTTTGGCGGCTGTCAAAGCCTTATTTGATCGGTGAGTGACAGTGACAGGGCGCGTACGAGAGAGAGCCCCGGCTGCGCGCGCACTCACAGTCTTCAAACAACACGAGCGCTTCTTGCTCTCGCCCTCCCTTGTGCATATTAATCAAAATCATTAAACACGATAGAAAAAGGGCGAAACACCAAAGTTTCACGCGCACTCACTGTCTTCAAACTACACGAGCGCTTCTTGCTCTCTCCCTCCCTTGTGCATATTAACCAAAATCATTAGACACGATAGAAAAAGGGCGGAACTCCAAAGTTTCACGTGGAGCATTCGGAGATTTTTTTTCTCCATGACAGGCTGCTGGCTCCCACTGTTAATTTTTGTTTTTTTTTGTAAAAGCACTCTCTGTATTAGCTTAAAGCCCTCAAGTTTACATTTACATACTGTATTCTTTCAATTGCTCTTAACAAGTATTTTGGGTGACCTTTTTTATTGAATAATAGACATCAAGTTGTTGTTATTTTCATCTGAAAGAAGAACTTTTTTTCAGTAAGCTAGGCCCTATGTGTTCAGTAAGCTTGTTTCAGTAAGCTATGTGTTTTCAAGGTTTCAAGGTTTTATTGAATGCTATCTCTATACAAGTGCAAAGTAATGCATTCTTAGTCAGTCTTTTATTTTGTAATTTTAAGAACAATAAACATATATTGCAATGTTAAGGAATTTATGTTTTTTTTCATTCAGATATGTAAATCAACATGTATAAATTGTTAGTAGTCAATTAATGGGGAGATAATCGAAATCAAATCGGTCTGAAAAATTTATCGTTAGATTAATCGATGCATCGAAAAAATAATCGCTAGATTAATCGTTTAAAAAAATAATCGTTTATCCCAGCCCTAATCTTTATGTACTTGTATTTTAGTTTTGCTCATTTTTTCCAATTAAATTATTAACAAAGGGTCTTTATCATTCAACATGGACTTTTTAGAGATTTTAACCATTTTGCATTGTCATATCTTCATCAAAAATATACCTGGAGTTTTGTTTTATTATGTGTTAGTAATTCTTTGTCAAACTCTTCTGCAATCAAAACACTGACCCATACTCTAGCAAATTTCACAAGGAGATTTCAAATAATGTTTTCACCATGGCAGTCCTCAGGGCACCTAAAGTAGTTTAACATCCCGAACAAAGCTTAAGGAATCTTTCAGAAGATATTTTCACGAAGAATAAGAATAAAACTGAATAATTTTGCAGTACATTTCATTTTATTATTTTTTTCCTGTAAACACACAACTTATACCTGGGAAACAGCTTTATAGCTTATGCTGTGAAATTGTAAACAATCCTTCGAATAAAGTGCCAGTGGCATGAAACCTGAATGGAACTCACATTTTAAATCCAGAAAAAAAACACACAAAAAACCTGCTGTGTGAAAAAGACCAGTGAATACTTAGGAAAAAAAGGGCATTTCAAATACATTTAAACATTTACCTCTCTCATTCAGTCATAATTAGGCTGCACGACTGAATTATGAACTGGTAAAGACAAACTGATCACAGAACATGTTTGTAAATCTTTTAATGTTAACTGTTAAAAAGCAATGTTATTAGCTTTTACGACTAAACATTTGCAAACAACAACATCGTACTGGAGAATCTGCACAAATAAAAGTCTTAAACAGTTAAACAGTTCAGTAGTGCAGAGTTTACAGGTTACCCCTCTTTTTTGAAGGCTCAAAGTTCTCCCACACTTTGGATGACTTCGTTCGATTAGTTTTATCTTCCGCTTTTTTCTTTTTCTTTCTTTTTCTTTCTTTTTCTTTCTCAAGCTTCCTCCACTGCCGTCTGTCTCCACCATCTCGCTGAATGCTGCAGACGCAGTTCGGGAAGCACGTGACATAAAACGAGGCCAGCTATTGGCTATTCGCTACTTCTCCTGCTGTACTGGCTGAATAAAACCTCCGGTGGCTCATTACTGCCACACTTTGGTCACCGCAGATTAAAAATTTGCACAAAATGAGCCGCTTACGGGAAATAAAAGTTGTTTAGCAACTAATCAATGACTAAATTAGTTGACAACTATTTTAATAATCGATTTTAATCGATTAAATCGATTAGTTGTTTCAGCTCTAATGGTTACATTAACTTTATTTGTTTTCATAGCCTTTAATATGTATTGTTTTGTTGGACAACATTGGGCAAATACAAATACAAAAACAACTAACCAAGATATATATCAGATATCACAAATCGGCCAAAAAAAATACAGAGATATTATTTTTTTGCCCATATCACCCAGCCCTAGGCCAGTGGTATGTTGTGACCAAAAATGGCACGTTGGTTCTGTAAGGGTTATGAAAATGAAATAAAATGAAATAATAAAATAAATTAGAATAAAAGAGTATAAAATAAATTAGAAATAAAAATAAAATAAAATGTTTTAAAAACATCCATGATTTGTTACGGTGTTGTTTCATCACTTAATTCCCAATGTAAAATCTAGGTCCTGAAGCAAAACTAGTTTAATAACACTAATCTAAGCCAAGGCCAAAACCACTGACTAAGTGACTTCAGGATCATCCCTTTCTGTGGGAGAAAAAAAGAAAGAAAGTGAAGCTTCAAATCAAAGAGTTAATATACAGCTGCATCCACACATACTGTACGCAGAGATCCAGCATGCATCAAAATAGAGACCTGCACGGGACGGATTTTCCCCACTCCTGCAAGATTCTGTCCTGTGCCCTCCCACTTAGTTTATGCATCATATATATGTCACTTTGCTCACAGCTGATTGGCCCAACACAAGTGTTTAAATTAAGAAGAATGAGGCTGAATGATTGCACAGCATCATAAAAAAATTAATATTGCAATAGAAGTAAAATGAAAAAGCTACTTGCATTTAAGTAGTTCAGTGTGGACATACCATAGTTAATCATACATTGCAGGGCTCTGATATCAAAAACAAGGTTTGTCGAACTCTCATGACTAATGCAGCCTAATTTCTTCACCTGATGGAAAAAGGTAAGACTCATGTAGAACAGTGACTCCTACTGGCCCTCAATGTAGCTGCAGAGATAAAGAAAGAAAAAAAAAGCAAACAAGCTGGAGGTCCTTTGATAACAGCTCAACTCTAATAGGAATTCAACCTGAAATGACTTCCGAGCAGAAATGTAACCACACTAAAAAAAACATCAAAACCACATTTATGACTTTCTCAGACGGGCAAGTTGTTCTTTCCTTCACTTATCCTTTAATATCTGGATCCAGTCTAAGCCTCAAGTTGGTCTAAATTAATTTGATGTGGATGTAGCTGGAAAATATTGCCGGGACCTTTTCAGAGATACACAAAATAGTACCACAAGTGGGGACTATTCTCAGGAGTAGTTCTGGACAGAGTAATAACTACTGAGCAAACTCAGACATCCAACACGGTGTGTGTGTGTGTGTGTGTGTGTGTGTGTGTGTGTGTGTGTCACTAGTGGAAAAGATTGCTGATCTGGTGAAACCTCAAAATGAGATCAATACGAATGTTGCAAGAATCTGAAAATATAATAGGTAACTTTTCATTTTCAATATACTTGTCTCTGGCCAAACAGCAGAAGAGAAGCAGCTGAAAATGACACACAGAAACCTGAAAGCACACGTGGTCAGATACTGTGATCGCTTGGCAAACCATGACATTAACCGCTGCATCAATGAGCAGCGCTAAACTCCAGATCACCCTTTCTTGCTCTCTTTTGCTTCTTCGGTAACTTCTCACACACACACACACACACACACACAAAAGGCTGGAAACTTCTAGATCATCCCATTTGACCCGCTGACATTTGCAGGGCTCTCTGAGGAGAATATATGTGCCAAACACAGTAAAATTAAGAGCGCTCCTAGCATTCCACCACTCTCAGGAACTCTTTGTCCTTCACCCCTCTAGAAAAGATGCATGGTCATCGTGTGCACTTAAAGGCAGGGTAACCGATTTTTCCAAAACGCTTTGGAACACTGAATCGGACCAAATAGCAAAACAAACTTGCAGCCAATCAGCAGAAAGGAGCATGTCTACTCATGATGCACAGGAGAGAGCGTTCAGTCTACAGAACGGACATGAGACAAGCAAAAGAAAGATAAGAGATGGAGAGAAAAAAAAACATCTGTGGAACAAAAGAAGGCATAAGGCAAGAAGTAGAACTAGTGTAAATGTTGGTGGAGAGAACAGGAGAGAACTTAAGGAGCAGAAGGCCTATGATCAGACACTGAGGTTGCTTTGTTTCTTCTCAATATGTGAGAAACACCTTGTATACATCAGACGCGCGCCGTGCTGCAACAGCTAAATTCTGTCTACACTGGACATGACAAAGTGACCGTTGAAAATCATTTGAAATGTGTGTCAATGTCAAAAATAGAATGCAGCAGCAGCAATTTTCTGTCAGGGATTTGTCGTGTCGTACCGCGTCGCATACAGTATAGACCACAGATAGAGATATATATACATATACACAAATACATACAGGTGCTGGTCATATAATTACAATGCTATTCATTATCGAAGGCAATTCATCTGGGATAATGAACGCTATATTGCGTAGCTTGTCAGTGATCTACGGCTCTGTCTATTAAATGCCGCTCCATTTGAAAGCAGGTGATGGCGATTTAGCGGTAATCACAGAACCAGATTTACTGACTAGATGCGAATGATCATATCATTAGATATATCGCCCAGCCCTAGTTATAGCAGTACCATGCAATAAACCAAGCAAAATAAGTCTTATTAATTGATAATCTGCTCATGAAATCAAGTGTGAAAAGGAAGAACATAAATAAAAGTTGTCAACGTTTTGCTGCCTCTAGTGTTAATTTCAGCTGGAAACTTGTAAGTTTTTGGAGTAGGAACACAGTCTCTATGACTTATTAGTTACTCTTCCTTTAATAGTTAATATTCTTAAAATCCTTCACACTATTAGCATGCTATTTAAAGGGCTTTGGTCTTATAAAACACAAGGATATGCCCAGACTACTTCCTGAAGTCAGAGTGGAGGTCACTCTTACGTATAAAAGAACTAAACAAAAAAGGAGGTAAATGTTTCTGAACAATGTCTGAATTAGTGCTGGGCAGTATACCGGTACATACCAAATACTGTTGTTTATTTTTCTTATGGTATGAATGTTTTAAACACCGCAATACCGGTGTCGTTAAAAAATGTTCGGAACACTTTTGAGAAGGGTCTCTTTTTTGACTGTGGCTGGCGAGGACACAGCTGTATAAAGGCGTTAAAGTTCCGAAACAAGAAGCTGTAGAACTAGTAGACCGTGATACACATATCCACCACCGGCTGCCATCAGCTCCCATGCCTCACACACACACACACGAGCGCGACCTCAGCACTAGATTTAGAAACTTTCAGGTTTAGCAGATATTTTCCATAGAATATATATATATACCAACAAACTTGGTGACTTTTTTGGATAAACCTTAGCTATAATTCAGTTGGAAGATGTCACCGATGCTGCCCCAAGAGCGCTGACTCTCCAGGCACAGTGTCGTCTCTCTCGCTTTCAGCTGGCCGTACCACAGCCGACTCCTCAATAAATGAGTACAAAACAGCATTTCCAAGCACCTGTTGCTTACTGACTGTTTGGAATTATAAATGAGCATAGTTCGTCTTTTAATATTACGCACTTTTTTGTTTGTTGTTTTTTTGTTACTCAGACGCAGACAGTGCGCTGCATGAAACAAAAAAGCAATATAGCCAAAACCACCACATAGCCAACTTAACATCCATCTACTGTCCATGCATGTTGATTTTATCAGACGATGTTGCGATTATAAATGAGAGTGACTCCTGGTTAACATGTATTAATGGGTCGTGTTTCGTCACTATTTAAAGTAGAATTTTTCTACAATATTAATTCATCATGACAGTAAAATAGGCCATTCTAAGTCAATCTACTGTAGTAGCCTATTTCCTCTCTCAATCAGTAGAAAACGTGGTTTACACCCGGTCATGCATTAAAAAATAAATACCATCATATATAACTTTGAAATATACTGTGTTATTATTTTTTGGTCATACCGCCCACCGCTAGTCTAAATCATTAAAGTAACTCTTAGAACGCGTCAGTTTAACTGCTTTCTCAATTCATCTCAGCCTCTGCACCAAAGAGCAGCATGACAGTGATGACCTAAACGTGACACCTTCTCTTTTCCTGTTCCCAGCTCCTTGGAACCAATCGTCATAGTTTGTGAGCAAACTTAAATGGCTCCTGCAAATGCCAGGAGCAGTTCTGCACTGTTTACCATGCTGAGTCCAAAGGAAATAGAGCAAGGTCAACCAGTCACAGCTGATAGTTCAAGGAAGGAAGCTTGTGTGAATGTGTGCATGAGAGTGTGTTTGTGTAAGAATATGAACTCTACTTTAGATCACTTCCTAATAAACCCAACAAAGCAAAAGAGCTTTTCTGTAATGTTTCCTCCAGGAAACATGGTTGTTTCTTCAACTGCTGCCACAATTAATGTCCAAAATATTTATTTTTGTTCAAACTAAATTTATTGTTTGCCAAGTAGACAACACTGTCAATGAAGACCATGTTCGAAACTTTATTTTTTTCCAAACAAGAATCAATGTTAATATTAGTGTTTTTCACCTATATTTGCATTTGTATCATTTTAAATATAGATGTAATTGTCACTTTTTTTTTTTTTTTTTTTTTTTTTTTTTTTTTTTAAGTATGTTGAATTTATTTTATTAGGCTATTTAGCTAACTATTTTTTCCGTTGTTTTTTTATTTTTTGCTTTTTTAAATGCCATTTCCACTACATACACAGTTTCATTACGTAATTTGGTGGAAAAGTTAATGACATTTTAGAAAAAAATTTGAAACATCGGTTCACCTGACTACTGAGAGTGTGAAAAAGGTGTTTAAAAATGTTTCAAGTCAATGTTAAAAGATGCAAATAGTAACAGAAACACACACATAAGAAAATAATAGCATTACAATGCTTAGTGATTCTCCTGGTAATAAAAGTGCATGTTCCAGACAGCCTAAATCTAGACCATAAACAATAATTCTTAATGCCACAACATCTCTCACAATATGCAAATCCCATTTCCAAATTCTTGCTGATGGTCCTGTTTCAGCAGAACTAATTCAAGAGGTCTGGCTGACTGGCTAGGGTCTAATCAGAAGTCACACCTCATTTAAGAGAAAACTGGCATGACAAAGATTCGGTCCCTGCAGGGATTTGACTTTCCATTAGCCTCAGGGATGAGGGAGAAGAGAACATACACACACAACGACTTCGGGTCACTGAAGGTCTTCCAACCAAATTCTCAGTGACTAGTCAAAAAGGCATGCTATCTCTGACTAATACATGAAATCTTTCTGAAAAACAAACATACCATAAAAAAAAAATAGAAAAAAAGATTCATCCAATAACCTCACTTTAAGTTATAGAATAACTGACCTCACAGTGCACCATTCCCACAGCAGAATATTCACATCAAACTGTTTCTATTAGACATTTGCCATTGATCCCTTGATCTTTTGGCATAGAAGAGGTATTTTTATAAGCTTTATGCATCCTGAAATTTTCATAACTTAAAATGTCCTCATCATTAATAAAAAAGCATTTATGTAATAATCCTCAGAAAACTGGAAGTAACATATTTCATGTATAAACTATTTTCAAAGCAGTAATGAGGGTGGATGTTAGCCAATCATAAAAGTGGGCGGGTACACTGACTTCTTAAAGGGAAAACACCCCCCAAAACCACTGTTTCAGTCAGAGGATGAGAAACAGTGAAAAAGGTCATAAATCACTACATTTTGAATGTTTTTCCATCCAAAAAAAACTTTAACTTTACCTCAGGGAATGTTTAAAAAAAAATCATGACCCCTTTAAGAAAGATGATCCACTTTAAGATGGAAACATTTTTTGGAAAATAAATCATTGTACATGCATTGTACAATCAAAATGGTTAATGAAACTTTCAATGACAAAAAGCTTTTGTGATAAAACTCTTTCCTCACAACTTCTTTTAGGGTGATCTGAATCTGAAGGAATTTTCCCACAAACAGTCACAGGGTGAATTCATACAGCAGGATGGCAGAAACAGACGAACAGTCACCTGTTAAATGTGTCATTCAGATCGGTTCATTGTGAAAGCTCAACTCCTTTCATCCCTATGGGCCACAACCAAGTCATCCAGCAGTCACCATTAAAGCAGTAAATGCTCAAATTGTTCATGAGTAACACAGACTTAAACCACAAACTAGTGAGTAAGCACACTTCATAACCTGTTAAAGGTCATATATCAGAAGAAACAGTAAAGCTTTCTTTCCAAACTCATGAAGAGTGTGACCTAGACTAACAGTTGTAATATCAGAGATATGACACCAATCTCTGCTTACTAAATCAAGGCAGCATACTGTACAGCCATAGACAACTTATGAAAATAAAATATTTATTTAAAATAGAAATCTTTAAGTTATCAGGATCTTTAATATCCCCTTTACATTTTTTGTGCATCTTTGCTGAAAACAAGTATTAGTTTTTCTTTTGAAAAGAAAAGAAAAGAAAATCTATATTTGATTTACAGGTATGTTACAGAAGTTATAAATGTCAAATTCTGTAAATGTTTTTTTGTTTTTAATTCATCAATGCATGTTTTACATTTAATATCACACAACATATTGCATATTGTTATCATACCTCTTTAATTAATTAGTACTGGAGTATTTTTTCTATTATCTGTAAAAACCCTACTCAGAGGTCATTTCATTTTTCACTTTTTTTCCCCACTTAAGACACTTCGCAGAGACTCTGCTCTGTCTAGCACTTAGTGCTTTATCTCTCTCTGCTTCTCCTTATCTGGGCTGTGTCAGCAGGGCTCTGCTCACTGCATCCACACTGGAGCTGTGCAGGAACACTAATTAAACCCAAATGTGCTGCAAGCTTCCTGGATCACATCCTGAAAAGGTTTTTCAGTTTGTCTTATTTCATATACTATAAAGGTTAAATCCTTTAAGGCCAAAGAAGGACAACAACACTCACAAAAAAACTAAACAGAGAAAAATGTTGTGTCAGAGGTATACACTTGGTTTTCAATGCACTAAATTAAGAATTTCATGTCAGATGACATCAACCACTCATGGTCTCCACACTGTTTATCACACCCTCTCCTGTATACAGTGTAAAAGCTGAAATTTAAACAGTGTCTATTTTTATGCAGCACATTTTATGAACTCCAGATCTGGACAGACACACCCACCAGCTGCACGCATGTGTCGCAATCCAACAAGCCCCTTAGCTAGGCTGTAAGGCTGTTCTCTCACAATCTCACTCATCACAATTGTGCCAGAGAGACTTATCTTTCATATGCAAATGTTGAATCTGATGGAGGACACCTTGGACCAATAACACCAAAAAGAAACAGATGCTTATTAATGTTAGCGCTTGATAACTAACTAATAGAAAACATAAGCACCAGATATAGTAAATATTTGAATTGGGTTAAGGTACAGTTCACCCAAAAATGAAATTTGTCATAATTTACTCACTTACATGTCGTCTCAAACTTTTAACGTTCATTTGATATTTTTATTTAAACCTGGGAGATTTATGTTCCTTCACTGAAAGTTTATGCATCCAAAACATTAATGCTTCAAAAACAGGAGGTCAATCATGCATGCTTGATGCACGAACCAAGGTTTGAGGTTATCTGCTCAATGCATGTGCAATGATAATGAGAGAGAGAGAGAGAGAGAGAGAGAGAGAGAGAGAGAGAGAGAGAAACTGTATCCAAGATTTCCATAAACGCTTCTTTATTTGGTGCTCTAAAGCTTCACTGTTCTTCTCCTAGATTGGCCCAATACACAGTTTTTAGTCATGACTTTGGAATATGGTTTCGGAGCCAGTGTAAGAAATAATACTGTCCCACAAAAACAGGCCTTTTCAGTACAAGGCAAGAATAGCCATTGCTTGGGTTACATTCAACCTTAAAAAAAAGCAACACCAGATTTTTATCACATAAACAGCCTGACACCCCTGAGTGGACAGAGAGCAGATGGGGTTATATGGACAATTTTCATATTTTTATTACTGCCTAAAAGCAATCCTGGTAACTCAGTGTTGATCCAGTGCTAAAACAATGCATCAGATTTGCTGACCTCACTCAAGGATAAAGCTCCAACATTCCGGTCTATGAGGAGGTTCTGTTTTTCTCATTACCATACGCTGCATTCTGAGTGATCTGATCACTATTCAACCTGAAGTGTGCTTAGAAAGATGATGTTCTCATGGGTCCCTGCTTCTCAAAACAAAGCTTCAGCAAACCTCAATTTTAAAATGAACATATATAATAAAGTGGTGTTCAGAGGTCTTCACTAACAATAGAAAATCTGGAATTTAAAATCTAACTTGAACCTGGAAATAGGGGTGTACTGTCCAGGCCTAAAAAAATAGTAGTACAAAAACACACTTGGCAAAATGCGGTCTAAATTTATCATCATCAATAGCCCCCCCCAATTTTTTGGTCAACATCACATACCACTAAGTGGAAATAAAGAGAAGGTTTTATGATTTTGAAAACTGTCAAAAGGAAAATTATGATGCAAAATGACTAAGAAACTGTTACAATTATGCACTAATTTAAAGAGCAAAATAATGTGAACACATTTTTTGTTGATCTATAGAAAGTTATGCTGAATTTTTTTAACTCAAATTGTATGCCGATAACATAATTTGTTAATTTAAAAAAATCTGTATTTAACTAAGAAAATTGCAAAAGTCAGATTTATAAGCCCTATGAATATTAAACAACAAATATTAAACTCCAAGCACGTCAAAGTGCAAATATCAGATCCAGATCATGTAGGCATCTATAGCAAGACAGAAATTTTGCAATGAAAAAAGCACATGTGACTTACTCTCTAGAGGTCTTACGGGGGGTTCGTGTACTGATGGAGGGGTTTTATATTCATTGAAGGTAGGAGTGATGCTGGCTGCTGAGATGAAGCTGTTCTCTGACTCTCTTGCAGGAGACGGTGTGTCCAGCTGTCTGTTTATGTGCATCTCCGCCCGTCTAGATGGACCTGAGATCTCAAGAGGGCTGGGAGGCTCTGCTCGCCTCTGGGACACCTCAGGGTTCCGGGACGAGGATATTGATGGGTCAGCTCTCCTAGTGGGTGTTGGAGGTTCCTGGGGTCTGCTGTGGTTACCCTCAGCCCTTCTGTGAACAGGCCCATCTGTGGCTTTACTGTGGAGCGAGACCTCAGGTCTCTTTAAGCCAAAGCGGGCAATACCTGGACTGGGAGAGCTGTCCACCTGCTTGGAGGAGATGTCGATGGAGATCTCTGTCCTGCGTGACACAGTCTCTGGGACGCGGCCCCCCAATAACTCCACGCGTCTCAAGCTGGATTTTGGAGAGCGCTGGTTGGAGGAATCTGAAGCGTGCCTGGAAGAGGACTCGGAGTTAAGCGATCTCATGTCGTGGAAACGGCTGCTTGTAGAAGAGGTGGAAGAGCGCAGAGGATTGGTTGTTCTTCGGGAAATAGGGGATGGGTTTGTGGATGCATCCTCCTCCACTTCAAATGACCTCTTAAGCGCTGCAAATAAATATAAATAAAAACACATGCATAAAAAACAGGGAACTTTCAAAGCTTTAAACAGACTAACTTCTAAAAACTACATACAATAATTTACACTAAAACATAACTAAAAATAATTTGTTAAATTAGATGCTAACTAAATCTAAAACAAAATAAATCTTAGAAAAGAAAATGATTTCCAAACGTACAGTAGGCCACCTAATAAGAACAACAGGAGTTAAATACCATTAATTAAACAAATGTATAGGCATTTATACACACAAAATAGAGCAGACTGATAGGATTAACAAAATATAAACGGAATTTGTTTCCCTGAGAGCACATGAACTTTCTCTACCGGTTTGTTACTAACGTTCACATGGTCGCTCCGTAACGTGTAAAGACGCTAAAACTACAATTTATTTTGCGCTGGTGGGGAAATAAACATAAAGAGTAGTTGTCTGTTCGAAATAATTGCAAATTTTGGTTTTATATGTTTTAAATACCTGATCTCACGCGCTTCAAATGTTTCGTAAACATTGCTGCAGCTTGAGAGTCCTCGCGCCTGAATGAACATCATCACCTGACTACAGCGCAATGGGTTTTAGAGTTGTGTCCGGTTCCTTCATTTGAGTCGGATCTTTTCAATGAATCGGCTGAATTGGTTCACAAACAATTGTTTCATTAGTGAATCGGTCCGAGCGGGAGCGAAAACCTCACAGGGTCAACCGGAACGGTCTCGTTTGACCCTGGCTGACTCGCAGTGATGGCGGATTAATTCATTTGCTGGCTCATGTCATGTTGAATCGAACGAATAACGAGCTGACAGAGATTTGACTGAACCGAACCGATCCGAACCGAACCGATCCGATCCGATTTGACTGATGGAAGTAAGTTACTTTAAGGGAATTTTTATTATAATAACAGAAATATTACTAATGTAGACAGCGCAACACGCATAAGAAACAGAATTGTTTTAAATAAATAGCATTTTATTTAATTTCAGATTCATAGAAAGTTAAATGCACAAATTGTTATATAAAGGATAGAAAAAAATCACTGTAATCTAATGGTATGCTTGGTCGCTCAGGACATTTGTCCGTACTAATCCTCAGAAAATTTCTAGACACTTGAGTCATGCACAGACACAGCAGTCATATTACTGGCCAACAGAATCGCTGTGCCTTTATGTTCCGAGCAGGTGGTTGCTATTCCATCCAGTTGTTCTGTACAAACAATAGACCGCACATCCCTCTCTCTCTCTCTCTCTCTCTCTCTCTCTCTTGTAGAAAGGCATGACCCCTTGGCACTGCTATTTGTTAACAACATCACATCATTTTTTAAGCTGGTGTTGGCAAAATATTGGATGTGTGTAAATTATGTATTTTCTTAGTGGCTTATTTTGGCACAAAGTTTTGAAGCTCTGTGACTATTTCATGACTGAAATAACCTTTTGTTGGCATCTCTGTGAAACTACTCTGAAATCATATTTTAGCAAATTTTATTTCTGTTGAACCAGAAAATGCTGGATGGATGCACATTTTTTATTTTTTTTAACTTGCTTTTTTGTCACACAAACTTCAAGGCATCCAATTCACAGCTGGATCTTAGTTCAGTGTGGGAGAGGAACAATGTTTGTAGTTCTGTTGGCAGCCTTATTCATGAGAAATAAACGAAAGCTGTGATCAGATATGAAGCCAGCTGTGGGATAAAATATGAAAATTAAGAGTCTATCCCTGACACATATCCCTTAATATCTTTAAAACTTGTATCAAGATGGTTGCAACAGACAGCAAAATAATTGTTAGAGACAAGAAGATATTAATTCAAATGCAGTGCAACTAAAACTTAAAAAAAAGAAATGTAGGTGTCCAATTATATATCTCTTTGTTTTACGTCATGCTGTTTAGTGACTTGCTTATCATAACAGCACACATGGATCCATTTTCTTCCAACACACAGGAAAACTGACCTCCGTTCATCAGGAAAGGATGGAAGCCAATGGTCCTGTTTTACAGTACCTCCCTTGCATTTGGATAAGGAAAAGAGGCCTGCCAAGCATTTGTTTCATTTTTAAGTGGTTGAGCGATGTTTGTTTGTTTCCTTGCACTACTGGTGTTATGATTGGTTGTGATACTGTAAATCCCGGCTCAGAACATACAGTTGTTTTGAACTGCTTTGTTTTTTTTCTCATGAGCCAGAGGAGAGAATGACCATTTTTCTCATGACTCATCTTCAGAGGGGGCTTTCTTTTAAGCTTCGCCCTGATGATGCCATTTCCTGTCATTTCAAAGTGTGGCTGGATTAAAATTGTTTCCTGCATGAATAACTGTGCGTTATCCGTTCTGTAATTATAAATGACAAATAATCAACAAAACTTTAGTAGCTGTCCACACACATGCACACAAACACAAAGTCCCTTGGGCAGGGTTATGGCTCAACGGAAAATGATTGTGAATGTGTGTTAAGCAGGAAGAGACATTGTCTGTCTTGTTCCTTTTAGTCATGCCAATAATATACTTTGCACTGTATAATATATAGAGGCATACAAATGACTCATATTAGTTTGATATACAACAGAATTAATCCCTCTCAGGATTTTTCCTCAAACAACCTTTTCATTCACAGACAGGAAGTGAATGATTACAGGCAGATTTTATTGTGTAGTCCATTGCGCTGCATTTTTGGACAGAATAAAAACCATTCCGTGCAGTAGGGCCAAAACAAGCACATGATCTCAGTATGGTGCATGTACATTTCTAACAGGGTAAGCTGGCTTGACACATTACTACAATATCAGGATTACTAAGGCTATAGGCAGCTAAGGGTATTTTTCAGGGTTGGAGCCAAACTCTACAGGACAGTGGCTCTCTAGGCCCCGAGCTTACCTACCCCTGATCTAAAAGATCTAGATCACAAAATGTTCTGAAATCAAATAAATTTAAGTAAAAGGCCATTCCTATGTAAGTGAACTACATTTTTTACATTTTCTGAAGATTTTCACATGCACTTTCTGTGCTTGTCTTATGCAAAACTTGTTGCCATGATGGTGCAAAGGTGTTTTGGGTGGTTTCAGTTGTTAAATTGCTCTAAGTTGTACTTAGCATATTGCTTTGCAGTTGCTAATGTGTTCTAAGTACTATTTAGTATATTGCTATATAGTTTCCATGTTTTTTAAAGTAGCATTTAGTAATTAAGTAGCATTTGCAATGCAGTTGCAATAGATGCAAAGGTGCATCATAATTTGTGTACTTATCCACTATTCTGTGTCATTTTATAGTATGAATAGTTTTCACCCTGAAAATTCCAAGAATAATTGCACTTCAAATATTCAGATGATACATTTATCAAAAAAAGAAAGAAAGAAACACACGCACACACTGAAGGGGATCTTGAAGGTTGCTATCAGATGATGGATGACAAAATAATCTTAAAATCATACACTTGCTGGTAGAATACGTATTTTATGTATAGCACATCATTTGGGACACAACTTAACATGTTCTAAGTGATGTTTAACGTTAAAGGGTTGGTTGTTTGCAATTTAACTTTTTAAACATTAGTTAGTGTGTAATGTTGCTGTTTGAGTGTAAACAATAACTGCAAAGTTACAAGGCTGAAAGTTCAACGGAGATGTCTTCTTTTTAAATTCTGGCAGTTTATTGCCTACAAAAACTTTTTGTAGGGACTACTATTTACCCACATACGCATTACTGTTATTCATGTCAAATGTAAATTTTGTTATAAATTTCACTAAATGGTCTCAAATTGATATGGCAATATTGATACCATTATTTACATTCCACCGGAGCACATGCAACTGTTTCCCATAATGACAATGGGCGTGAAGTTTCCAGACAACGTGCAGTATTGATCAGCTAACCAATCTGAGCCTATTGCGTATTTGTGAGGGAGTGGTATCAAAGAAACAGGAAGTCAATTGGCTATTCAAATGACAATGGAGACAGTGACTTACAATAAAGTAAAATATATGAAAATTATATTTTATATATTATAAAATATATATATATATTTTAAATGAAGCATGAAGACATGTTACACTGCACCCCATAAACACAATCAAGCTAAGAAAAAAGCAGTCAACCACCCCTTTAAAAAAGTTAATTCTATATAGTATGATTATGAGAAGTATGAATTAATTCGAATGTACTACATCCGCCATGTTAATATTGTCATGTGACCTACAGCGTCAGACTGCAATTTATAAATCCTCCGACAAAAATAACAGGATACAAACAGATGATGTGTGATTCTGCTGTAATGATATGTTTGGCCTTGCTGATCTGCGAGAATTTGGGAGCTGTGTGATGCAGCCTCAGGCTGTGGTAGGAAATGGGCCGCACAAAAATACATAAGAGCTCTCTCTCTCTCTCTCTCTCTCTCTCTCTTTCCCACAGTACACACAGCTGCAGCTTTGAGTAAACACGTACATACAAACTCACACAGATGTGTCTGCTCTCACACAACCCTGTGGTCATGCACACAACACATGCACGTCTATGGAAGCAAGAGCATGTGTTTGGTTGTACGTATGCATTACTTCTCAGCAATTAGTTGTCCAGAACTAAACTACGGATAGAGGTTTACAAGTCCAAGGCTTTGGTTACAGAGGCAATGCAGGTCATAAATGGTCAGAAAGATCAGATTCGTCTAGATTCATCATGGCACAAATCCCACTCGAGTGACGTCCCACTCGCTTATGGTTTCCTCTGGGAAACAGCTGATTATGGGTGTTCTGTGAAAATTCATGGGGGTTTGCTTATAATGCAATGCTCTGGGTACACTTTATTTTCACTTTTGTGTAATTTCAGGTTATGAGTAATAGTGCAAAATTGTGGTTACACAGCTACAGTTGGTTAGTTTCCCTAAAACATTGCTTGCTGACTAAGGTCACAAGTTCCATTGAACTCCCTTGGTTACGACGGAGCTTGCAACCATAGTGAATCACACCCCAGGCTAGCAGTTGTATATTGGAATATGTATGATCAGTAGATGATCAGTAGCAGCAACAAATTAACTACCAGCTGGTCATACCATCTTAACCCAAATATGAAAATCATTACTCACCTTCTGTGAAACACAGAAAGGTGTTTGATAAATGTTTTTGTTTTACTGTCGATACGATGGAAGTAAATGGTCACCAGAACTGTTTGGTTATCAATATTTCTCAAAATGTTATTGAGGTTTCACAAAAAAAAAAAAAAGTCAGTCAGATTTGGAATGACCCTTTTGAAAAAAACAGCATATGCTGGTTAGGTATGTTTTGAAGCTGGGATGTTGGTTTGAGCTGGTCCTTTGCTGGTTTAAGATGGTCCTTAGCTGGTCATGTGTTGGTCTTAAGCTGGTCGGAACAGTTTAGGACCAGCATAAACCAGTAAAGGACCATCTTAAACCAGCAAAGGACCAGCATAAACCAGCAAAGGACCATCTTAAACCAGCAAAGGACCAGCATAAACCAGCAAAGGACCATCTTAAACCAGCAAAGGACCATCTTAAACCAGCAAAGGACCAGCATAAACCAGCAAAGGACCATCTTAAACCAGCAAAGGACCAGCATAAACCAGCAAAGGACCATCTTAAACCAGCAAAGGACCAGCATAAAACAGCAAAGGACCATCTTAAACCAGCAAAGGACCATCTTAAACCAGCAAAGGACCAGCATAAACCAGCAAAGTACCATCTTAAACCAGCAAAGGACCAGCATAAACCAGCAAAGGACCATCTTAAACCAGCAAACCAGTTAAAACCAGCATCCCAGCTTCAAAACATACTGTACATTAACTAGCATACTAGCAAAAATGTTCATTTTTGGGAGATTCTTTTCCTGAAAAACAGCAAAGCTTTTTTATAAAATGGTGGCTGGTCAACCAGCTAATGGCTAGTTTCGACCAGCTAAAGCCAGCTACCAACAAAACTGGATTTTCTGACTGGATTATCAACTAGTCTACAAATTGACTAGTTAATTCAACCCCAACATAGTAGGTGCTGGTAAGTGTGATTAAAGATGTCTTATCAAGACAATTTCTAAGGAAGGGAAAAGTAATCACAAGACGGGGAAATGGTATGAAAATGCATTTGACACAACTGTCATCAGTAACCTCTCTTTCTCAACCACCTCCCTTATCTCTATTTTTATGAACTCTTTCTGTCCCTATTTTAACTCCCCTATCAGACTGTCACCCCTCCCATTCACACCCACACATCTACTTAAAATGATTGTGCAATTTCTTTGAGACAGTGAGTACATCATAACTAGTTTTAACCAGTTCTGTGAAATACATATTGATGATAAACTGAGTTAAGCCAATGCTCATAACAATCACCCATTCACATGCACTACAGTTTAGCAAGTTTTAGGACATTCATAACGTTTCATAAATGAGAAATTTTAATATCCTTTCTTTTACATATAAACTACAGCCATATGCTGCGTTTCCACCGACATTACCAGGAACAATTGTACCGGGAAGATTAGGCAAATAGTCTGGTGACGTAGGTGTGCTAGCGTTTCTCAATACAAAGTACACAAATTTCGGACTTGTATCCTCGGTAGTTCGGAAATGTTTCAGAGTAGTGTGCTAAAGTGTTATTAATTCAGCACAGCTGCTAAGGTTGTTACCTCACAAAGAAATGTACTAACCATTCTTTTTACAAAGGCTTGTTAATTAAGGATTCATATGAGTTTACTTCAATATTTTTATTATTCAATATCTTTGAAATAATCTGTACTGTACAAAGCACTATAGAGATAAAGGTGACGTCATTTGACTTGATCAGAAACGTGCTGTAAAGATTAAAGAACAATTTATGTCCTACTTATGATATTGTTTTTAGATACATAGCGATAGTTTGTAGTTTACAGTAACATGTATGAATAAAAGTGTTTTATAATTACTATTCCCCGCTCTCCAGTTCACTCACACTTTTGAAGTTGAAACATTACACGGTGCATATTGCATTCTGGGAAACAGATTCATATGCAGTGTCTTCAGATGCATACATCAAATTTCAGCAAATGTAGCAGGTAATACAGCATTCCACGCATACAGAACATTCTCTTACTATTCACAGTTTACACGCAGCATACTGCAATATAGTAGTTGTATAGTAGTATGCCATTCCGAACACAGCTTCTGTACTGATTTCAGTGTACTTGAGCAAATTTAGCAGATTCTGATAAATATAGTTGGTCATCCGGGTATTTGATGCATACAGACAATTGGCACACAATGCATAGCATACATACTGGATACTTCAGAAATAGTAAGAGTAGTATGATAGTATGGCATTTCGAACACAGCATACCTCACCAGCAGGGACTTTCTGATGGCTAATTTTTTTACCCGGAACTTTATTTAGATCACACACTGAGTAACAGCCCAAATTCCCTAGTTCCTGGGTAGTTCCAGAGGTGGAAACGTGGCTATAGACTTCACAGTCATGTGACTGCTCCCCATAACACATGCACATAGCACACATTTCCATGAAATATATATTAGTATATGTGTAGAGGCCAGCATTGATAGGGAAGTCATTTATTGCTCCGTTCCCAACCACAAGCCTTCTCTCAAAGTGTAAAATCTGCATTATGCTGTAAGTGATGTGGTGTCATTAGCAGGACAGTTCCAGCATCTCATTGGTTCTTTGAGAGACACTAACCTGATGAGAAAACAGTAGCTTTATCAAAAAGAACATGTTTGAAATTATGCTAGTTCTTTAGACCTGCTGGGAAATTCAAACTGGTCTAAATTGTTTTGTTAAGCCATTAAAGTAATACCATATCTTCATCTGAAAGTTACCCTAGAATTTGCTTGTTTATTTAGTCATTAACAAAGATGCCTTTCCAACCCTGAGGTAACATTGCCCAGAACCACACTATAAAGTGCATACTTCTCTTTATAGTGTGGTCAGTCCTGCCTTTAAGTTCTGCAAAATAGCCATGCTTGATGATGGCAATAGACACAACATTTAGCTTTACATGCAACAACTTGAAAGTGATTTGGTCGCAGTATAATGAGGGTGCTTTTCCTGTCCTGATGTCTGATTTGTTAGCGATGCAATGAGTCCCAGTCTGAAATAGTTGTCATGTGTTCATGAAATGAACCAAAAGGTGCCAATTTAGGTCATCCAGACCAGAGCACCAGCAGAGTGCTCACCCATTAGTCTGAAAACAAATACATAAACATACTGTTTGTGCTTCTGTCAGTCTTGATCATCTAAGTACTCTCACTCCACTGTTTACTTACGAATGACTCTGAATGTGTCTGTATTGGTTTAGTCTCAGTCTGTGACTGCCAAGTTGCATACTACTCACAAAACTGAAAAAAATAAAAATAATAAACATTGCTTTGGCAAGCTTCAAACGGATTAACTGGCTTAGTAGCAAGTGCACTAAATTCCTGCAAGCAGAAATATAATTATATATTTATATTAAAATCAAACTTTCATTTCTCGTACTGTTCTAAATTGTATTTTATTGTTTATGCTCATATTTATTATTTTTTACATTTAGATGACCTTTGCACTTACTGAAGTTAATCTTTTAAAACAATAATAATTTAACACTGTTACTGAATGTAATCTTTAGCAAATCTCTAAATGAATATATATTTTTAAAACTTTACATTATAATGTTATGATGCCTAAATTCACCTGCTCTATTTTTAGTTTATATAGATAAATAATATTGAACTTTAACATCAGCCATTTATGGTTATTGCCCATAATATTAATTATTCTCTTATTAGTGTTGCCTAGAATTTTCCCCTAAGTAAACCGTCCTTAACTACAATATGCTGCAAAAATGCTCCACTCAGGTCTGTAAAGAAATTTTTAAATTGAGATGAAACTCCACGTCTGGCGAACCTGCCATTTTTGGCACCCACCGGATTCTGCGCTTTGTGTGGAATTTCCTCCTTCATTTGTCTGTAAGTTTTAGCTCCAAGCCAATGCAAACTGTCTGCCTCTTTTTCTGCCTGTCCCTCTGTCACCCATTCAGGTGTCTCTTTCTGTCTGAGACAAAGCGTTTAAGTTGCAGCCAGGTGCACAGCTAAACTTCTCGTCTCGGTGATCCAGCTTACATATGAAGACCACCCTGCCCTGACCCACATGCCGCTCCTTGTCCTCTAACATCATGATATTTGGCACAAAGCACATTCCGAGAAATGATGACTCTTAAAAAGCCAGACAAGTGGGTATGCTCTTATATGTGAGAGGCGTGTGCGTTTGTCAGGGTCTCTCACAGCTGGATGAGAGGTGTTGAGAGAAGAAAACAGAGAGGAAAGGGGGAAGGGGGGGATGACAGAGCAAATCAATGCCAGGAGCACACCGATGATGAAGTGAAAGAGCAGGAGGAATGGACAGCACCCAGGTGTGATCCTCATAGCTGCGGTCAGTGTGCTGATGGTTAAAGTTGCTTTTGTTTTATCACAGTGAGGACATTTCCTGTCATGCATGACTGTTTGTGTGTACAGCCTACAGAATAGAGTGAATAGCACGTACTGTGTACAAGAAATAGACACACAGATCACTAGACAGCCACATGACCTGTGTGACACAACCACAGCGCACTCAGCTATAGAAACAGACTCCAGGGAAGAGACACACACACACACATACAAATACAAAGATATTGACAATAACTCAGCTTCATGTTTACTTTTTGCATTTAAGTTATAGAACCATTTATGATTAATGTTTTGTACTTTAAAATGCAACTTTTTCTTTAAAAAAAATCTGAGAGAATAATTTAAAGAGAAATGAAAACAAACCTTCAAAGTCCTTCATAATTCCCTCCAAATGCGCATTGACATTGGAATCAGACATTCTGAAGCTGACTCTGCGGGATCAAAGCAACCCTTCCCAGCAAGGCGAAACTCTCACAGACTCTGTGCTCTCCAACTCCCAAACAAATCCCAAATTAGGAGGTAACGGGGAGGAAAAAAGAGAATACGATCGGAACGGTCCCCTGATCCAAGCCCACAACTTTCTTAAAGGACCAACTGAGTTTTCCCACTTCCTCCAGCTCTCTGAATGCAGCAGACCTCAGAATGAGAAACTGATGATAACCCCCCACTCGCTCTCTTTTACTCTCTCACTCCTTCCCTCTCTCCTCCCTCTCTCACTCTGACCGAGTCACTTGGCTTCTAATGAGAGTTATTTGAGTCAATGCTTAAATTTGACTTTCTAACACACCCCTCAACGTGCTGAAACAAGGCTCTTTTGCAATTGAAGAAGAGATTACATGAGTATTTCTAGATTAAGCTCATTCAGATTGTGTGACCAAGTTCAGTGCATGCTAGAAGTGAAGGGCAGCAGCGGTACATATTTCATCACAATCCCCGAGAAAAGCACGTCTGCGCTTGTGGCTTCCCCAGTAGTTTTCTGAATTCGAGCCTGGGGCCACCAGCACTCCTCGTTGCAGAGGGGAGGACTGGCTAAGGCCATGGGGTGTCATAAATCACTGACCTCATCTCCAGCTCGGACTCCATCAGAGCTGTGTTTCTGCCCACACTGTCTGCTAAACACGTTTTCATTTCATTCAGACATTATCAACTCTGGCTACAGTTGAAGAGCTGGTTTTTTATGCAGATTTGATCTGCTAACTGTAGTTATGCTGCTGCATGACTGGTTTGTTGGGTTTTCTGACGGAAATCTCTCTCTGTTTGTTACACTGTGACTGATGGGAAATGCTGTTACGAGGGTTACGTGTTGCACTGAGGACTGAAGAGTCATGGGCCAGAGCCTACAAAAACAAGTCAAGCTGTATGTGACTAATCATACAGCAGATTTCACAGCAAACACACATACACACACACCACACAAATCCGGGAAGGGAGGAGATAAAGAGAGGCTGTTAGAGGAATAGGAATGATTTTAAAAGTTTCAGAGGTGACATAGGATTAACCTTGTCAGACTGACTCATGAATATTAATTTGAGGAAGTATTGCACACCGAGAAGTCCTGACTGATTTGCTTATTATTCAGAAAGATTATTCAGAAGGGATCATAATTCATTTTGTCCTCTGTTTTCTTAAGTTATATTCCTGATTTGACAACAATATACTACTGTATAGGTAATTTTTATAGCAAAATGTCTTATTTCTTAAAAGTTTCATATAACAGTAAGATTTTTTTACTCAATGTAGGGCTGCACTTAACTGAAATTAAATCGCAAAGGCAATAAATTGCGATTAGGCAGGAGCTGTGATTGTCATGCATATCTTTAAGCGAAGCATGGTTCTGTGATCATTAGTAAATCTCCATCCAAAGGCCAGAGGGCGCTCTCGCACTGAAACTCCAAATATGCCCCGAAGAAGAAACCCAGGAAATCCTAGGGGGGCAGGGTCTCATATTTTTTTGAAGCACCCCTGGGCGCCGCCATTGGCTAGCGGACCCCCACCTGCTGTTAGCATTCCATTGACTCCCATTCATTTTGGCGTCACTTTGACAGCGAATAACTTTACATCTGAGGCGTTTAAAGACTCCATTTGTCCATCTTTTATTTCTAAAGAAACACAAAAATGTATAAAAGGCTCCATTACCTTGTATCTTATGTTATGGTCCCGTATAAGTTTTACAGTTTTTGTAAAAAATAGGCTAACGATTGCATCATAACCTGCGACTCTCTGTCACACAGTAGAGACATTACCCTATGGACAGGAGGAGAAGCTCGCAGGCAATCTTTTACTGTCTATGAGTCTATCGGGGGGGCGTGGAGGCATAAATTCAAGGGAGATAATTAATCAGAATACTTACCAAAATTTGCTCCTGTTCACTCTCGCTTTCTCTGGAAGATTCGGTGGGTGATTCAGATTTCTCTTGGCACAGCGATTAGAAGATTTACAGGTTGCTCACGTGACATCTACGTCATGAAGCTCAGTTTGAGTCTGCGCAGTACGCTCGACCCCCAGGAAGTGCGTGCTTCTAATTGACTTCACTTGTCTCGGTTGATTCCAATGGGGTCGCTTTCTTTTACTGTCTATGGGAAATCCCTATAGTGGTTACTGAATAAACAGAACATTTAACTCCTGTCATTATTCAGCATAGAGGTGGGTGCTATACTGGTATTACGTTATCCATTTTGCTATACTGTGAATACCATTATATATTCATGAATGAAAATTTTGTATTTATATTGTTTTGTTTAATTTGGTATGCTTTTGCTAGTTTTAACACAAATGACGATAAATAGTCGAGGCCCGAACGTTTTGGTCCTCTGCGTGCAATGACGTACTACACAGGCATTAGTAATCAAACACATTGAGCATCGCAACCGACCAAATTAATAGAGCACAAATCGCCTACTCCAGTGGTTCCCAAGGTTGAGGGTTAGGCCCTGGCCCAAACGGAACACTTCAAGTGCACTTTCGGTCTTGCAGACTTACAATGGCCGCCATGTGCACGTGTCCGTTAAGTCCAATAGACCGTAGTGTGTCCCATTTGTCATTTTAGCATTGAAAAGGGTCACCCCCTTTGTTTCTGCTATGCACTCTGGATCCAAACTTCTGCCGAGCCTGCACTATAGACAGTAAAAGAAATGGACACAGGGACCCCACTGGATTCAACGGAGACAAGTGAAGTCAATTATAAGCACACACTTCCTGGGGGTTGAGCGTACTGCGCAGACTCAAACTGAGCTTGATGACGTAAATGTCACGTGAGCAACCTGTCTGACAATTGTAAGTCTTCTAATAGCTGTGCCAAGAGAAATCTGAATCACCCACAGAATCTTGCAGACGTTGCTTTTATGGACTCTCTATGGGCTTCTCCCTTGACTTCATGCCTCCACGTCCCCCCGATAGCTTTATAGACAGTAAAAGATTGCCTGGGAGCTTCTCCTCCTGTCCTTACGGTAATTTCTCTTTTGTGCGACAGAGAGTCGCTGGTTATGACGCAATCGTTAGCCTATTTTTACAAAAACTGCTTCTACGGGGCCACAACATAAGATACAAGGTAATGAGGCCTTTTATACATTTTCGTGTTTCTTCAGAAACAATGAATGGACAAATGGAGTCTTTAAACGCCTCAGATGTAAAGTTATTCGCTGTCAAAGTGACGCCAAAATGAATGGGAGTCAATGGAATGCTAACAGCAGGTGGGGGTCCGCTAGCCAATGGCGGCGCCCAGGGGTGCTTCAAAAAAATATGAAACCCTGCCCCCCTGGCCTGCACTGGGGCGAGCTTCACAGCAGACTTCTACCCGACAGTCGAAGCAGCATTACGTCACGAAATTGCAGACTCAGAGGAAGACCACGAGGGTTTAGGGTGCGATTTGGGACAGGGACATGGTGTACATTCAGCAGATTATTTTGCAAAAGAAACCTCTGCAGAGTGATAAAGACTACTCTGCATAATCCTGCTTATTATGCGGCCACTTGCCTGATAAATAAATAATTAAATGCAAAATGTGTATTTAACGTATTTTTAATGACCTCAACATGACTCGCATTACCTGCTTGAGTGCTCAGATATGTTTTAGCAGTTGTGGTTGTATCAATAACAGACCACTAGATGACGCGGTTGAAGAATCAGACTTGTATTGCAGGTAGCATGTAGAAATATAAATTAACAATGCATGGTTCTGCTCTAAGCATGAAAGTTACAAGTTTGTGACAGGACTTCCAGTGCCAAGTAAACGTAAAGCAGATTATGAATATACTTCAGATTCACAAAACCCAAAACAACATGTCTACACCAGACGCGAGTGACGCAACGTGACAAAACTAAATAAACCCAGAGTTGTTCTTCTGTGGATGCGACACAACAAATCCATGACAATAGATTTTCAAATAGATCATTTAAATTCACAATATTTCACATATTTTAATAAATGTAGACTTGGTGAGCATAAGAGACTTTCCAAAAAAATAAAAGGGGAAAAAAGAGGAGGTGAGGGGGCCTTGAAAATATTTTTCTATACAAAAGCGGGGCCCGGCAGAAAAAGTTTGGGACCCACTGGCCAACTCATATGAATTTAAATTTTAGCTCATATTGCCCACCCCTAATTCAACATGAGTAATAAACAAAGGACTATGACAATATATGGCTTATCTGAGTTTGTCTTATTATAATAAAGTATATAAAAATGCAATGCTATAGCCTTTATCACTGCTTATAATATTATGAAATATGTTGCGTGCCTTATTCTGTGTTATAAGTCACATCATCTTGATTAAATCTTCTGTGATTATGAATGCGATTTTGCATAACTACTGAGTAGATGTGCATGAAAATCACATTTGATTAATTGTGCAGCGCTAAAATAAATACTTTTATTCAGCAAAGGTGCATTAAATTGATCAAAAGCAGCAGTAAAGACATTCATAAGGTTATAAACCATTTATTTTTCAAATAACTGCTGTTCTTTTAAACTTTCTGTTCATCAAAGAATCCTGAAAAAAATATTGCAGATTCCACAAACATTAAGCAGCACAACTGTTTTCAACATTGATAATAATAAGAAATGCTTAAGCAGCATATTTGATTATATTTGAATGACTTCTGAATGATCGTGTGACACTGAAGACTGGAGTAATGACTGCTGAAAATTCAGCTTCGCCATCACATAAAAAATAACATTTGAAAATATATATTAATAGAAAACAGTTATTTAAAATTGAAATAACTTTTCACAATATTATTTACAATGTTTTTACTGTATTTCTGATCAAATAAATGCAGTCTTGATAAGTAGGCTATAAGACACGTCTTTCAAAAACATTTTTGAAAAATCTTGTCAACCCTAAATTTTTTAAATAGTGTAGATCGGCTATAGTTCTGGTTTTGGTTTTAATTTAAATTTCTTTTTTTTCCGGTCCTCACAGACAATCAATCATACAAAAATAAATAAAGTTATACTAAGTAACCTATTGTTTATTATAGATTATGCATCATATAGCTAACTACTTTTTCAAAACGCTGGCTATGTAATTTAACTGTCATCTGTGACATACATAATTCTGGACAACATTCAAAGCAAAAAATCCCTGAAATTGGTCATTCATGAAAATGAAAAAGAGCAGTATAACCACTAGATGTCGCTGTAACACACCAACTCTTGCATGTAAAAACTGATCTGGAAGAATTAACACTGCCATAATTCCTTCTTCAGAAGGTGAGATCTCACGTTATGTTATGAAGAGTTGTTTCAGGCTGAGAGAGGCTTATATCACACTGACATACCGCAGAGATAGAGAGAAGGATCCCTGATCATGGAAAATATTTGAGTATTAGATTCCGTTTAGGTGGGACCTGTAAGTGGCATGTGATCTATGTTACAAATGTGTTGCTTATTCTCCAGATGTGTATAAATAGTCTCTGTAGAACTGTGAATTTATTAGCTAAGCATAGCGGCAGTGTCCTTCTCCTCCTCCCTGATCCTCTGCATGTTTGCACACTGCCTCAGATCAACAGTCAGGCTATCTGTACTGGTGTCTCCCTGAACCCCATTACACTCTCCAGCAGCAGAACATCTGGAGAAGGTCCCTAACACCAAGGGAGTCCACTGAGATTTACTCTTTCATTTTGTTTCTTTGCCTCGGAGGTGAGAAATGTCAAAGAGCAGTAGAATGTGTGCAAGGACCTGCAACCTTTGTTCTCGAAAGGCACATAATAAATCTGACATGAAGCATCATTCAGACGTGCCAAGTGGATAGATTTTTAGGGATGCAAAGTGAATTTTGAATGCAACTTAATAAATCTATAAATTTGCATTCAAAATCCACTATTATTTACATGTACAGAAATACATGTTATTTTTTATTTATATATTTAGCTCTCTCACACACGCACACACTTTGTATGCTACAAAGTGGCCAAGTATTTAACAGTATCAAAGCTTTCCAAATGCTTGGGCACTATTGATACAGTTTGCATGTAAACAGGAAGGCAGTCATGCACACACAAGGGGTCCTGCTAAAAGGTTCTCGTTTCTTCATTTTAGAGTTTTGTGTTTCTCTTCCTGTTTTGGTCTTGTGTGAAGAATTTTTATATAGTACATTTTATATATACATGTGAGGCTCTGCTGAAAGTGTCTGCTCTCTTGGCTGTTGACAGAAAAGCGAGATTGTTAGTCACCCTTGGTATATTTATAATTTCATCAGAGAATAAATAATAGGATTAAATAATATTATGTATTGATGTAGTAATATATCTTTATAGTATGAGCATATGCTATATATGCTATTCAAATGCAGGGCCAGCACCTGTCTGTACTGAGAGAGAGAGTTGTTTATCACAAAGGTGTGGTAACCCTAAAAAACCAAACAAATTAATTTAGTCAACAGGAAATGATGCTTTGTGGAATTTTTTTTTTTTAAGGTTAATTTTTTTTTGTGCACTGTGACATTTAGATCTTTTAATGGCCCTTTTAATTTGATGAAAGTCAGAGTTAGTTTGAAGATAAGAGATGTTTTTGCATTTGCTTACATGCCCGAAATAGAACTGAAAAAAAAGAAAAAGAAAAAACTGGCCAAGCTTTGCTGCCAGTGTAAAAACACTTGAAGAAATAATGGCACTTTTAAAAAAATTGTCTCTTTAATTATGTCTCTTTGAGAACAAAGATTTAATTTAGTTTCTTTTAGCGTTATTTTATATATTTTACTTTTATAAAGGTTCTGTCTCAATTTCGTATGTGCCATACACTGTTTATTGTGCACAGGTGGATTTTTGTTTGGGTGGTTCTTTCTGATTAATTGATTTAAAAATATAATTCACTGATACATTTGAGTCATCACTGAGCAGTATTTTAGTAGTCCTGCAAAAACTTGAAAAATGTTAAAGGGGAAGGGGAGAGAATTCACAAGAAAAAAAACAATGTTGACCAACTAAGAGGCACATGTTCACGGAGTCAAAATGCAGCAGGAGTTACAGTTTCTAGACAAGACTAGACCTGACACCATCCCTCGAAAAGATCAATCCCATTATTATATTTCATTGTTTGACATATGAATGGCTGTGAACCCTGTCATTCTTTATGATGTTCAATGCTTTTGTTTATTCTCACTCCTATTTCTATCATGTCTTTTAAAAGAAAGGAAGCCACAAAGATCAACTGTGACTGCAGACTGTTGTTTTCTGTTAAGTGATGCACAACAACTCAAAATGTTGTAAAAGAATGCTATTGCATTTTGAGGAAGTGACTTAAGTGTATGCATGTATTCAAGGAATCATTTGCTGTTATGCATCATGGTAATTCGGTTCGCTGTAAATAGTCCTGAATATAATCAGTGTAGAAGTGTTTTTTTTTATTCGACACAAATAAAAAATATACTACAACCTGTATTTCCTTAGAGATATGTTGTACTCTGTCAGTCTTCACCCACATTATCCCCAAAAAATCCAGTGGACATGGGTTGTGAAAATTTCATGCAACATAAGACCCGAAGACTAGTGTAACCTATTAAACATACTGCACTTTTATCCTTCACAACTTTGATAAATTAAAAAGCATCTTACCAGACTAAGGTTCATTCTTATATTATTTGTCATGTTAACTACTTCCTGCCCCCCCCCCCATCCATCTACTCAGCACTTATTCAGTATTCTAAATGAATTTGCTCATTCAGCTCTGCTCTTCATTAGCAAAACAAAAAGTGCAGTGGTATTACCATCACTGTACAATGGTGCAGCCACTTTTTGTAAAGACTATTCTTTGTCCAACCTGAACTCATTAGTAGATATTCATGCATAATGTTTACACTTACTTTTTGTATCTTATAGACTAAAATGCACAATATGGACTTATTGACATTATAAATAAAAATAAAAAAAATAAATAAAAACTGTTTTTAGAAATGTAAATTGTAAAATGTTAATTTTAAAGGGTGGTGATTCTTTTCTATACCTAGTGTATATATAATATACAGAAAAAATTATAGTCACAATATTTTAATCATTTTAATCACAATATTATATATATTTACATCTGGTTTCTGAATACTGTCAAACAACCAAAACTAAAAAGCCAGACAAGATCAACTGAAATGAATCAGTTCTGATTCAGTTATAACAATTCATTTGAGTACTTTATAGTTTAGTCTTGTCAGCAAGTCACTCAGTCCCTTTCCAAAACCTTCACCCTCTCTGTTCCTCTCTGCTCAGATGATCTGCAGAACAACTTTCAAAAAGCAGCTGAAGACACACCTCTTCTACAAGCACTTATCCACTCCACAACCTTAAACAAAGGCACTTAGACACACTCTCAAAATTATCATCTTTGCGTTTCACTTCTGTTCTAGTGTTTTTCCTTGGCTGGCTTTTTAATAAACCTGGAATCATGCACTATGAATATTGTTGGCTCTGTGGTGGCCTAGCTCCTGTATTGTACAGTAAGTCACTGTTGATAAAAGTGTCTGCTGAAATGCATAAATGAAGTTTAATTTTGATGCATTTCATACATTTTTAATGTACATTGTGATGTCTCTTCAGTCATACAATATATGTAGGCTAGAACCACATTTAATGTTGAAATACCTACGATTACTAAGAAGATAATGCAGATTTGTTGCTTTTCTCTTCTCCGGTTCCTGCAAATCCATTATAGACCCACCTGGACTGATGGTGGCTAACTACTCAGAAGTGATCTGGGAACTTGGGCACCAGGTGTGTCAACTCAGAGAAAGAATAAAAGCTCATATTATACCTAACTTTGTTTTTTTTGTTTTTTTTTGGTGTACAGCTGAAGCACATCAATGTTATTTTATTAGAGTCCCTGACACATTTACAAAAAGCCTGTGTGCTGACAGTGCAGAGCACACCACAGCACTGAAACAGAGCATTTCATCCACACACACAGCTCTATTTATTGGCTGTTGTCACAGCCTGAAGAGCGGGTTCCCTCTTCCAGTCAAAGCCTATGGAAAAACCAGCCCTGTCAATGGAAAATCTTATAAACGTACGCTGCTCTGCAGCACCAGCGCCACCAGGGACAAAAGTAGTACAGTCTAAATGCTTTGTATGGTGGAAAGGCCATGAAAGAAGCTTTTCAATTTTCAATTTAAACCACAAAACATGTAAAAAGGTAAGTTTTTGCATCCAACTCAAGTCTCCATAAGTCACAGATCCCAGCTAAATCAAAAAACACTGGCATCGAAATCTTACAGAGCAAGTGAAAAAAGCAGGAAACAGATTCTAGTATGGGATAATCTCTTTGAGAATCGTCCCGGTGGGGTAGCACCGGTCTCTTACCTGCTATTTTGTCCCCCTCCATGACTAAGCGCACACACTCTTCTGCCACATGTAGCCTGTCTTTCCTCCAACCTTTTTTGTTGGACTTCCTCTTTCTCTCCCAGCGCAGTTTCTCCTCCTTGTTTGCTTTCCCTCGTTTTTACTTTGGCTTTTCCCTCCCTCCCTCCCTCTCTCTCTCTCTCTCCTCCTCCTCTCTCTTTAACTCAACCCTAGTCTTCTTGAAGTAATGTCTTCCGTGTGCTGTAATAATGAGCGGATGCAGGATTACGGCATGTCCATGTGCTGATCATATGGAGCATTCTTTGCTCTTTTGCGCTTTTATTGTCCTCTTTTTTTGTGTCTGTCAGGTTCGAAGTCTCTCTCTCTCTCTGTTCTCTGACACTGAGGCAGCATTGTGTGTGAGAAGGAAATTCAAGGCCATGTGATATGAGCGTTTCTTCCCAAAATATCTCCTCCCGGCAGCTTGAGGAATCCTGGACTACCCTCTGATTTTCTTCAGGGCTCTGGTGAGTCATGAGAGAAAGGGCAGAGGAGACACCCCCGTGATCGAAAACAAACATCTGAACACTGACTCAGACTGTAGACAAACATTTTCATACGCTGCCTGCCGCTCCTAATTTCAAGTATGGCCAAGACACACAACGCAGATTCCTTCGTTTTATTCTCTGTTGCTCAATGAGAGCAAATGCAGACCTCATTCAGGATGATCTTTGTTCAGGAAGTGGGACTGAACTTTGACCTTTTCTTCTTGGGGGTTGCAGGGTTGTCTGCAAGCAGACAGCTGGGAGACAAGCCTAAATACTTGTGAAGTACACCGGCCCCGATCAGGCAATTCAGACTCAGAAATGCATAGCACAAATATAGATATTGTACTCTAAATAAAAGACATATCAATAATATTCATATTGATGTATATAAAACAAAGCAAATTCAAAAGTTGATCACCAAATGCCTTATTGAGCTGACAGATATCTTGTGCTAGTAGTGATTTGTAAAGCATTCTCTCCTCAGGTCTCTTAACACAGGAACAATACTGCCTCTATGAGAGAGTTCATAGATCTACACCCACTGCCAGACTCACACACGGCCTTAAATTCCCAAACACAGGACATTTCATAGACCTCAAAGGTAGGTTGTGTCACAGTCTTAATGTAGCAAAAGGCTTCGCTAGCAGCATAAAACACTCTGTTTCACTCAGAAGAGCTAAAAACAAAACGTGATTAGTAAATAATTGAAAGTAATAGCTAAAAAATAATCAGGGATGTGAAGAATCCTTAGAAGAATGAAAAGGGATAATTTATTGGCAGAAAATTATCACTACATTTACAGACATTTCTTCCAACACTGGATGTCAGATCCAGAATTTAAAACACAGGTAAAACACCTGTTCAAAATCAATACTGAAAAACCCTTAACATTATCACAAATCCTCTATGGTATAATATAATGACAATAAAATACTTTTTTAAAATACAGTACCAAGGACTTCTTGCGTCTTGTACACACACGTTAGCCAGATATCTCGTTTTAAGCAGTCATTGGATTTTGTCGTCTGACAGACGCCAGGACATATTTTCTAATCAGCAACATGTCATGTGTGTTTATGGAATAACATAAAGACAGAACATGTTGACATTTGCTACAGCAGTCACCAAAAGTCAATACAAACTATACATGAGCACACCAAAAACACGCAAGCACATGCATGTAGGTAGACTACACTAACCATACAGACTCACACACACACAGTTTGAGGAAATCGGTTTCATCTTTTATGTAAGAGTAAAACTGGGTTAAAGTGGAAGACTGCCTGGACAGCACACAAACACACATTTGCTTTAATTAGCATTGTTTCCCCTGTGTGCGTCATTTGTGAACATGTTTTTAGATGCATGTTTTGTTTGTGAAGTTGTCAAGCAGATCTCTGGATCTTCAACCAGCCCCCATATGCAGATGTGCTGACAGTGCAAAAGCAGACTTTGCTTGCTTCTGCGAGAGGATGCTTCAGTACTGAGATATCACAGCGTGACTGCAATGTAACCGCATAAGTGCAAAAGCACATTTCCACAAATGTAAACATCATATGCTTTGCCCACTGCAAGAGAACGTTTCCAAAAAGAACACCAACAGATGCACAACAACTCAGCTGCTCTTTGTGATTTTTCTCTAGATGTATTTGACCTTACACAGAAAACAACTCAAATCTACAGCTGCTGTAACCACTTTCCCCAACGACCCAGACATGCACACATATTTAAAAACATTTGACAAAAAACCACACATTTGTGTCCATTTATCATGAACCAGTGTGACATGTTCTCTGCTGGATCCATATGTCCATATTTCACTGGACATCAAATGGCAATCCAACACCTTACCAGAATCATATATAACACTGTTGTATGAAAACAACAAAAATGTTGTTAATATGATTTTTGTTGATTAAACATTGAACAGTCATACACGATGCCAGAGCTTTTCAGGAGTAACTTACTTATCAATCTTTAAGATAAAATATGTACAAAGATTAATTAAGATCTATAAATCTGTTTTGTATGAATGTTTTTGTGTGTCTACCACTAAACTAAAATTTAAAATATTAAATGTATTTATTTAAACCATACAGGTTTAAACAGGATTATGAATGTGAAACTAAAAGCCTTTATTAACTGTACATATATCTTCACGCACTCTATAAACAGCTGTGTTTAGAAGCAATGTCAATCATAATTCAGAGCATAATGTCTGATGCAACAAATAATAATAATAATATGTTAATAATATTTTAAATATTTACTATTATAAATGACTAATGTATAACATGAACAGCATGTCTTTTACATTTATTTTTTTACATTAAACAAATTTTCATCTGCCAATAATTCAGAAAGCAAACTGTGTACAGCATAAACCATGTTTTTCCTTGCTGCATATCTAGTCTGGATCTTTTTTTGGATGGGATTGCCCCATGGTTTCTTGTCACATAACTTCAAGGATGGCATCTACACAGTTCCTGTGGCTCAGTGGTAGAGCAGCACAAAAGGTTGTGGGTTCGATTCCCAGGGAACACATGCTACAGTAGGTAAAAAAAAAATACATAAATAAATGTAAATCTACCTAATTTGGTTGCTTCTAACAAAATACTGTACAGTTGGATTGGACACACAGCTTTTGACATCATCAACAACAACAACAACAGAGGTTCCTCCTTCTTTTAAAAGTATTAATTTTGCATGCTTATATGCTTAGATGCATTTCATTATTTGCATTTACATTGTCATTCCCTCCTGTCCAAGACCATATCAAGGAAGACCTGCAAGTCATTTTTGGAGAACCACTGATCTGTGTATCGCAGCAATTAACAACAGCAAACCTGAATGTGAAGACTTACCAGAACCAGTACCAGTGGGACTTGTTGCCTCTCCTCTCTCTGGCCTCCTCAGCCTGCCACTAGTGGACCTTGCAATGCCTGTCAACACAGAAGACATAATAGAAACACTTTTAAGAATGATCTGATTATAGGAGGAAGGATATATAGAGCAAGATGTATATACCATGTATGTATAAACCATGTATAGCCATATATTGATACATATAAAATATATATTTAGCAATAAGACAGAAACAATACAGTAGCCTACCGCATAGCTTTATTAAAACACACTTTTTATTAACACATGGGTTTACATTCAGAATTAAATGTCTCAAAAATACGTTCCCAATCTGCCTACAAAGGTCCGCAATTCTATACAGATTCAAGCAAATTAATGTCCACATTTAATCATTCAGCAGATACTTTTATCTAAAGCGACTTAAATGAGGACAACGGCAATAAAACCAACAAAAGAGCAATAATATGTAAGTGCTGTGATAAGTCAAGGTTAGCCTAACACAGTACATGTAGCAAGGTTATATATATATATATATATATTATATATATATATATATATATATATATATATATATATATATATATATATATATATATATATATATATATAGTACAAGTGTATTTTCACATATTTTAATAGATATTAACAATATTATATTTACTATATATTAATATACATCACACACATTTATAGTTCTACATTATGAGATCTAGACATACATATATGGATATCTATTACAAAATATATTTGTCAGATTTGGTTTCATATATATTTAACATACATGTTCCCATATAAATTTTAATATGGACAGAATTGTTGGTACCCTGGGTAAATATGATCAAAGAAGGCTGTGAAAATAAATGTGCATTGTTAATATTCTGATGTATTATTTTCAAAAATCCCAAAAATCTTACCTTTTATTGGAGAATAAGAATTCAATATGGGGGGAAATATCATTATGAAACAAATGTGTTTCTCTAATACATATTGGGCACAATTAACGGTACCCTTTTATTAAATGCTTTTTGAAACCTCCATTTCCCAAAATAGTTTAGGAGTTTTCTCCTATAATGCCTGATGAGGTTACAGAGCACCTGACAAGAGATCAGAGACCACTCCTTCATCCAGAATCACTCCAGACCCTTTAGATTCTAAGCTCCATGTTGGTGCTTCTTCTCTTCAGTTCACTCCTCTCATTTTCCGTAGGGTTCAGGTCAGAGGACTGGAATGACTATAGCAGAAGCTTGGTTTTGTGCTCAGTGTCACATTTCTGTGTTGTTTTTAAGGTTTGTTTTTGGATTATTGTCTGGTTGGAAGATCCAAACATGGCCCATTATAAGATTTCTAACAGAATCAGCCATTTAGTGATTTTTTATCTGTTGGTATTTGATAGAATGAAAGACACCATGTGTCTAAACAAAATGTCCAGGACCTCCTGCACAAATAAAGGCCCACAACATTAAAAATAAAGCAGCATATTTCATTGTACACAAGGGGTACTTTTTTATCCCTGTTTTCACCAAACCCATCTTGAGTGTTTTTGCTGACCAAAGAGGCCATTCCCATTTGAAGTTCCAGTCGTGTCTGACAACAGAATATGTTACTAACATGTATAACAATATAACACGAATATGTATAACATTTTATGTTGTTCAGAACTTCTTAATTTTTTCCTGATTGTGGATATGAGAATTTTAACTGTAATTCTTAACTCTGTAATTTTTAACTTATTTCTTAAAGTCACTTTCTAATTTGTGAAGCTCAATTATCTTTTGTTGCACATCGGAAATATACTATTTGGTTTTTCTCATTGTGATGGATGAATAATTTGGAATTTGGTCTTTGTTTTGTTTTCCCACCTATATTTTTGTGAAACAGGAAGCTATGGCTGGATAATGTCATGTTCATAATCACGCTGGAGTGCTCAAAACTGTGAATATGAAGGGGAATATATTTCAGAAATATTTTACTCAAAAGAACTTCTCGGGGTACCAGTAATGGCAGCGCTGTTTGAAGGCAATTTGTGTGTGAATTAGAAAATATAAGTTTCTGCAGTGTATTTAATTGTTTAAGTCCATTTCGCAATTTTAATCATCATACAGTAACCAGCAACAACCACCCCTTCTTCTTCTCATGGAAGACATGTGCTGCAGTATACTAAACGGTTTCTCGCTGTTGGTGCTTATAATGATTTTTGGGTCTTTCTCGACAGTTATAGATGCCTAATATAGTAGCTACATGTGAAAATAAATTACACACACAAAATTCACACACACAGGGGAAGTAGTGGCCTAATGGTTAGAGAGTCAGACTCGTCACCTAAAGGTGGCGGGTTTGAGTTGAGTTTGAGCATTGGCTGTGTCCACAGTCGTCAAGGGTGATTTTGCCAAGTAGCCTACAACATATTTACATCAACATTCTAATCATCCAATCAGAATTCAGATTGAGTTTTAGGCTTACAATCAGGTTTTGGTGCTTCTACACTCTTGTTAATCAATCAATTGTTAAAATAATTTCCCACTGATTTTAGGAATAAATTATGGGTAGGGTTAGGTTTAGGGATAGGGATTGAGATAAGTCTATATTTTTGGACATTGATCCAGGATCATCAAAAGATGTTGATCCAGGAACATGTCTTACTTCACGGTGTGTGTGTGTGTGTGCACTTTGGATGGGATAAATGCAGAGCACTAATTTCCGAGTACAGATCATCATACTTGGCCACGTCACGTCACTTTCACGGACACAATAAATTTGCTCATATTTGGATACATATATTTTGCATACATGTTCACATATATGTGAGACATTATACTGCATATATGTTAAATTATATGTGTAGCCAATATTTATATATTAACAAATATATATATGAAAATATATTAAAATAAATATTTACCTTTAATTGTGTTCATATATTGCTAATATATATTCCCATATATCTGTGACTATATGAGCACCATATATGTTTACATATACTCCCCAATATATGGAAAGCAGCAATTCCTGATGTATTATTCAGTATATTGTCATTACCATAATGTATTATTCTATATTATTACCAGTATACTGAAAATTCTTTAATATATTGAACGTTAATTTATAATAAAATATATTTTCTTTCTGTAAGGGTTGGCCCACTCATTTATGTGCCACTTGTGTTTGTAAAATCAAGTCAGATGGGTCACAAACGCAGAGACGGAGCTGACGCTGAACACTGATGCCTTGAAATCTGTGCTTCCATTAAAGGTCCCGTTCTTTGTGATCCAATGTTTTAAACTTTAGTTAGTGTGTAATGTTGTTGTTAGAGTATAAATAATATCTCTAAAATTCTAAAGTTCAATGCCAAGCGAGATATTTTATTTAACAGAATTCACCTACATCGAACGACCCGTTTGGACTACATCCCTCTAGTTCATACAGTAATGATGTCACTAAAACAGTTTTTGACAGTAGTTGACTAACCTCCGCCCACAGGAATACACAAAAAAGGGGGCGTGGTCTTGTTGCGCTCCGGCAGAGAAGAGGAAGAGCTGTCCTCTTCTGAAGGCCAAACAAAGATGCAATCATCTTTGTTTGGCCTTCCCGGGGACGCTGTACTTGGAGATTAATGGTTACAATTTATGTTTAACTCGGTTCCCGAAAATAATAATCCACATGTAAAACTATGTGCAGCACATTTTGCTGAGGACAGCTTGCTGAGGACAACTTCCTCAATCTCAATCAGTTTAATGGCGGATTCGCACAAAGATTATTCTTGAAAGATGAAGCAGTTCCCTCTTTGTCTGGAGAAGGCGTTGTTTATGGACCACAAAAGGTAAGTGTATTTTATTATTTAAGTTGGTGCGTTTAAACAGTTTCTGTAACTTATTACACAAAGGGCAATGCTGTTTAGCTGTGTGAACTAGATGGTAGGGCTGTGCAAAAAATCGAATGCGATTTTCATGCGAATCTCATCAGTAAAAACACTCCTGTGATTATAAGTACATCTCCAGGATGTGCGTTCAGATTAGGGTTGCCAGGTTTTCAAAACAAATCCTTCTCAGTTGCTTCTCAAAACTAGCCCAATCGCGTTTCCAGGAGGGCAGCGTGAGCTAAGCTGCTGTCGAATCACAACACAGGAACCGCTGGCAAAATCAGAACTTGTTACATATTTCTAAAGGAGGGACTTTATAGAACAAGGAAGTCATCAGCCCGTTTTTATGACAGTGAAAACAATGGTATACAGATGAATTGTGCGAAAAAACTTTTTTTTTTACACACGAAACATGGACACATATATATTACAAACTGTAAACACAATCAAAGCTTCAAAAAAACACGAAAAACGTGACCTTTAAAATCTTTAAGATCCCCAGGAGGGTGTTTAAGTATCAGACAATGTACAAGAAAAGAGATTCGGTTTGGAGTTTTGCAAGGTGACAGACTGAAATACAGAGATGACTCTAAAGGTCAAACTATAAAGGCCAAACTAAAGTCCCCTGTTTGCACAGGTTTGAACAGCAATGTAGGTCATGGTGCATGTGGTGCTATGCTAAATGTGATCATTTAAAGAATAAAGATCAACAAACTGCATTCCAAGTCGGCTCAACTCACAATTTTTTTTTTTACTTTATTTTCATATTTCAAGTACATTTGATCTTTTAATTCTCAAAACTGTATTGCATAAAGCTTATTCTCATCACTGTAATTGTAATTCTGGTACCACTCCTGACTGATTTTATTCAGAATTCTTTTTTTGTTTGTTTGATTTTTGATTTACAGATGGGAAATGAGATGTCAAGCTTACTCATTCTGATACTGAAACAAAAACAAAACATGGTACTGCAATTAACCATTATTCTTAAAACAGACATACAAAAACAATAAATAAGCCAATTAAAAATGTTCAGGATGTTTTCAGTTCTTTTTCAAGCAGGGGATAGAAACCAGGCCCCATCATCATACACCAAAAACACAGGTCACTAAACCCTTACATTTTAATACATTTAAGATGTACATTTAAAACACACACTTAAGTTGAGATAAAACATTATTTGTGAATAACAATTTTTACAACTTAGAGGGTTTTATGCAACTATCTGCCATTTGACACCACGGACCCTGGGTGCATCCACAGCGGAGGACGAGAGCCAGGCCCGGGTGACGACTCCTCCCCCTCCGGTCTTCGAGATCTCCACACGGAACCGCTTCGCTCCCCTCCGCGAGACAGGACGCGATGCTGTGATCATCGGAGACTCCATCGTCCGACACGTCCGTGCTACGTTAGCCGAAGGTAAAGTGCACACTCATTGTTTCCCTGGTGCTCGTGTTCTCGATGTTTCTGCGCAGATACCCGCGATCCTGAAGGCCGACGAGAGCCCCAGAGCGGTCGTGCTTCACGCCGGGGTTAACGACACCACGCTCCGGCAGAGGGAGACGCTGAAGAGGGACTTCAGGAGCCTGATCGAGACGGTTCGCAGCACGACGCCCGCGGCGACGATCACCGTGTCAGGACCACTGCCCACGTATCGACGAGGACACGAAAAGTTCAGTAGACTTTTTGCTTTAAATGAATGGTTGTTGTCATGGTGTAAAGAACAGAAACTGCTATTTGTTAATAACTGGAATCTTTTCTGGGAGCGTCCTAGGCTGTTTCGCGCTGATGGCTTGCACCCCAGCAGAGTCGGAGAGGAGCTGCTCTCTGACAACATCTCCAGGACACTTCGCTCCATGTGACTAGTAAAACAATTCTCAAATAATGATGACTTTTGTTCCACCCGCTTAAATGATAAAAGTAGCCTACTTGCGCTGTACAATCTATTAAGACTGTGTCTGTTCCCCGAATAGTGAGGTCAAAATATAAATTTAATGTAGGATCTAAAAAAAATCTTATCGTGATTAAACCAGAAACATGTAAAGTAAATGAACAAAAACAATCTTTAAAGTTTGGGCTCATAAATATTAGATCACTCACAACCAAAGCAGTTATTGTAAATGAAATGATCACAGATAATAGTTTTGATGTACTCTGCTTGACTGAAACCTGGCTAAAACCAAATTATTATTTTGGTCTAAATGAGTCGACTCCACCAAACTACTGTTATAAGCATGAGCCCCGTCAGACTGGTCGTGGCGGAGGTGTTGCAACAATATATAGTGATATTCTCAATGTTACCCAGAAAACGGGATACAGGTTTAACTCATTCGAAATACTTCTGCTTAATGTTACACTGTCAGACATGCAAAAGAAATCTAATGTATCTCTTGCTCTGGCTACTGTCTATAGACCACCAGGGCCATATACAGAATTCCTAAAAGAATTTGCAGATTTCCTCTCAGACCTTCTGTTTACAGTTGATAAGGCGCTAATCATGGGAGATTTTAATATTCACGTTGATAATACAAATGATGCATTAGGACTTGCGTTTACTGACCTAATAAACTCTTTTGGGGTCAAGCAAAATGTCACCAGGCCCACTCATCGTTTTAATCATACACTAGATTTAATTATATCGCATGGAATCGATCTTACTGCTATAGATATCGTACCTCAATGTGATGATATTACAGACCATTTCCTTGTATCGTGCATGCTGCATATCACTGATATTAACTATATATCTCAGCGTTACCGTCTGGGCAGAACTATTGTTCCATTCACCAAAAACAGATTCGCAAATAACCTGCCTGATCAATCAAAACTGCTATTTGTACCGAAAAATACACATGAATTAGACGAAATGACTGACAACATGGGCACTATTTTCTCTAATACATTAGAAGCTGTTGCCCCCATCAAAAACGTACTGTGCCATGGTATAACAGTAATACTCACTCTCTCAAGAAAGTAACTCGTAGTCTTGAACGCAAATGGAGAAAAACTAACTTGGAAGTTTTTAGAATTGCATGGAAATACAGTATGTCCAGCTATAGACAGGCTCTAAAAACTGCTAGGGCAGAGCATATCCACAAACTCATAGAAAATTACCAAAACAATCCAAGGTTTTTATTAAGCACAGTGGCTAAATTAACAAATTACCAGACGCCACCTGATTCAAATATTCCACCAACGTTAAATAGTAATGACTTTATGAATTTCTTCACTGATAAAATAGATAACATTAAAAAAACAATAGCGAATGTGGATTCTACAGCATCTAACACTTCAGTTTCATCCATCGCACCCAAAGATAAACTGCAGAGCTTTACAAATATAGGACAGGAAGAGCTAAATAAACTTATCACTGTATCTAAACCAACAACATGTTTATTAGATCCTGTACCCACTAAATTACTGAAAGAGTTGTTACCTGTAGCCGAAGAACCGCTTCTCAATATTATTAACTCGTCGTTATCTTTAGGTCACGTCCCAAAACCATTCAAGCTGGCGGTTATTAAGCCTCTTATTAAGAAACCAAAACTAGATCCTAGTGAACTGGCAAGTTATAGGCCTATTTCAAATCTTCCATTTATGTCTAAAATTTTTGAAAAAGTTGTGTCTGTTCAATTGAGCACCTTCCTGCACAAAAATGATCTGTATGAAGAATTTCAGTCTTCAATCTTAGTGCTGAGTTCGACACCATAGATCATGACATACTCATAGATCGATTACAAAACTATACAGGTATTCAAGGGCAGGCTCTAAGATGGTTTTAATCCTACCTGTCCGATCGCTACCATTTTGTTTACTTAAATGGGGAGTCATCTCATTTATCATCAGTAAAATATGGAGTGCCACAAGGATCCGTCCTAGGTCCCCTTCTATTTTCAATATACAATATACAGCTATATATATCAATGAGACCAGATGAAACCTCTAAATTATCTAAGCTAACAGAGTGTGTTAAAAATGAAAAAAATTGGATGACCAATAATTTTCTCCAATTAAATTCGGATAAGACTGATATATTAATTATTGGACCAAAAAACACTACACAGAATCTTGTAGACTACAATCTGCAACTAGACGGATGTACTGTTACTTCTTCTACAGTCAAAAATCTGGGTGTTATATTAGACAGCAACTTGTCTTTTGAAAATCATATTTCCCCTGTTACAAAAACTGCATTCTTTGGCAAACATTGCCAAGCTACGAAACATGTTGTCTGTTTCTGATGCAGAAAAGCTAGTTCATGCATTCATGACCTCTAGACTGGACTATTGTAATGCACTTCTAGGTGGTTGTCCTGCTCCTTCAATAAACAAGCTACAGGTAGTCCAAAATGCAGCGGCTAGAGTCCTTACCAGGTCAAGAAAATATGATCATATTACCCCAATTTTACAGTCTCTGCACTGGCTACCTATTAAGTTCTGTATCAGTTACAAATTATCATTACTTACCTATAAGGCCCTAAATGGTTTAACTCCTGCGTACCTAACTAGCCTTCTACCACGCTACAATCCATAACGCTCCCTAAGTTCACAAAACGCTGGACTTTTGGTAGTTCCTAGGATAGCAAAAAACACTAAAGGAGGTAGAGCTTTTTCACATTTGGCTCCCAAACTCTGGAATAGCCTTCCTGATAATGTTCGGGGTTCTCTCTCTGTTTAAATCTAGATTAAAAACGCATCTCTTTCGCCAAGCATTTGAATAATGTATCTTAAATTGTGAGTATAGTTGTATCTGATCAAATGTGCATTCTTATTATTTAGCTTGGGTTAAACTAATTAATTTTACTTTGTTGGAACAGCAGCTATGCTAATGATGTCTCTATTTGTTTCTATGTTTTGCTAACTAGGATTTACACAAGCTCCAGTCTGGATCCAGAACCCCTGAGAAGAGATGATGCTGACCCTCAGAGGACCCCAGATAATGCTAAACCTGAATCAACAAACAGAACTAACAAATATTGCTACAAGTGTGACTGCATCATATAATAATAATTATTAATTATTAATAATATTAATAATGTTCATCATCTGGCTGACTACGACTTGTATAAATTTTTTCTACAAATCCTGTCATACGTGCACAAACTGACAGTCACCACTTATAAGCTATTACTAAATATTGTAGAAACATAATTTTCTGTAAAGTTGCTTTGTAACGATTTGTATTGTAAAAAGTGCTATACAAATAAACTTGATTTGAATTGAATTTTCCTCTGAGAAATTTATCAGTGAGAAATACTGCTTTCTTTGTCTGTGTGAATTCACATTCTTACAGGTCAGAGATTTGGCTGATGCCATGAAGCTAAAAAACCCCCACACATATAAAATGTGTGAATTTCCTGTGTGCCGCTAACAAAGGAAACAATAAACCAACTCTGCGCTAGTCCCCTACAAGCAACAATTACTGCGATTTACAAGTGACAAAGCATTAATTTGTTTCCATTCAGATGTGCAGGCTTATTCACCATACTATTTCCCTGAAACAATGTGGTGAGATGCTGAGTCAGTTTACTGTTCCTGCAGAGGAATCCTTGAATGTTTGGGCACCAGTAAAACATCAACAGGCATGTCTGTTAAAGACTAGTAGCTAATGCAGCCAGACACTTGATAGGGGCATGTGTCACCAGTATAATAAAATTATTCATACAAACGTAGAGATGAATCTAACAGATAAAAATAGACTGATTCAGAGGAATGGTGCCCTTGTACTTTTTAAAGAACAATGGTGCCAGTTCAGACTAAATCAATCAAGCCCAGAGCATTATTAAATGCTTAGGTTTACCACAGCCTAGGCCAACAGATGCTCTTTGAGTTCATTTTGCATTATAAACTCAGGCTGTTACTATGGTACTATGATGATTTAGTTCGTTATCTGTTGTTTTCTTATATTCATGAACCAAAATATAATTACAACTGTGTTTCCCATCTAGCCCTGAGAGACCCAATTCAGAAAGTCTAAAGATAAAAGCATAATGGTGTTGACATGCAATATACTGCAGTCTAAATTACAAGAAATATTCACACATGATGGTAAAAGGCTGAGTGACCGAAATAATGTAGCAGAATGTATGTATATCATGTAACACTGTATATATTAAATTAAAAAGTGCCTTCAGGGTGAGTTCATACAAGACTGTGACTGACAAGTTGACAAAGTGTCCTCTGTTTTATTGACACACTACAGAGAAAAGAAAGGGTGAGATCATTTGAGATGTTTGTTGTGTAAATATGAGGGATCTCTGCACATTGGGACATGACAGAACAGGACAGCATTGCTAAGTACATACTCTCAAATGTATAGTAGGGAGAATGTATATTTGATCCCCTGCTGATTTTGTAAGATTGGCCACTTACAAAGAAATTAAGGGTCTGTAATTTTTATGGTAGGTTTATTTTAACAGATAGAGACTCAGAGAGAGTAATCCAGGAAAAAAAGTAGGGAAAAATCATTATATAAATGTTAGAAAATGGATTTGCATTTCATTGAGTGAAATGAGTATTTGATCCCCTACCAACCAGCAAGAGTTCTTGCTCACACAGATTAGTTATGTCCCTAAGTGGAACACAGATTAGTCCTGTCACTTTGAGAAGTTACTCCTAAAGTCAGCTCGTTAGGTGTATAAGACATCTGTCCTGTCCACACAATCTATATCTTCCATTCCAACCTCTCCCACTACCATGGGAAAGACCAAAGAGCTGTCAAAGGATGTCAGAGACAAGATTGTAGATCTGCAAAAGGCTTGAATGTGCTACAAGACCAAGAGGCTTGGTGAGAAAGAAACAAGTGTTGGTGTGATTATTCGGAAATGGAAGAAATACAAAACAACCATCAGTTGGCCTTGGTCTGGAGCTCCGTGCAAGATCTTGCCTCATGGGGTAATGATAATCATGAGAAAGGTGAGAGATCAGCCCCGAACTACATGGGAGAAGCTTGTTAAGATCTTAAGGCAGTGGGGACCACAGTAACCAAAGAAAACATTGGTATAACACCAATACACCGCAATGGGCTGAAATCCTGCAACGCCCGCAAGGTCCCACTGATCAAAGAAGGTACATGCTACCACCAAGGCAATAAATGAGTGGCTCAAGAAGAAGCACATTAAGGTCTGGCCTAGCCAGTCTTCAGACCTCAGTCCTACAGAAAATCTGTGGAGGGTGCTGAAAATTTGAGTTGCCAAATGACAGCCAGAACCCTTAAGGATTTAGAGAGAATCTGTAAAGAGGAGTGGATCAAAATCCCTCCTGAGGTGTGTGCAAACCTGGTGACCAACTACAAGAACAACAAAAACAACAAGTGTAAGTTTCTGCACCAAGTACCAAGTCATGTTTTGCTTGGGGATCAAATACTTATTTCACTCACTGAAATGCAAATCAATTGCTAACCTTTATATAATGTGTTTTTTCTGGATTTTTTGGTTGGTATTCTGTCTCTATATATTAAAATAAACCTACCATAAAAAGTACAGATTATTAATTTCTTTGTTAAGTGGGCAAACTTACAAATTCAGCAAGGGATCAAACAAACATTAACCCCACTGTACAGTAGGTTGCATCACATGCACTTTGGAATTCTTTTATAATAAATGTTTTAATTTTTTCATGTTGTCACAATAACTGTGATTTTATAATAATTATTGTTAGTTCCAAATCAATTTTCTTTATCAGCTAGTTTTAATTGGTTTATCATAAAAATAGTTGTATTGTATGTGTCCTTCAGTTGTCCTCAATGTGAAAAGATGGATCTCGAAATCATACAGTCATTGTTGGAAAGGGATCAAATACACAAAAGATGCTGGAAAACCAAATAATTTGTGGGACCCCGAAGGATTTTCCTGAAGAACAATGGGCAGTTTCACTGTTCGGGACAAACAGTTAACTCATGAACAACTATCACAAAAAAAAAAAAAAGATTATTTTCTTCTTTAGACTATAATATGCAAATGTATTTTATGTGAAATATCTTATCCTGTGGTCTGTTCTTCACACGTTGCTAACTCAGCTGGATTTGACCGTTGGTGATTTGGCATGATCTTGGATTATTTGGTTCTTCAAAGCTTATCCTGGACTTGCTGTCATAACAGGTCTGTAAACTTAAACCTGCTCAGGAGCAGGCTTATTTCATGTAAACAGGATTAGATTGTATAATTTTAAGTGGAATTAATATTTAAAATATGTCCCAGCCACTGCTACTCTATTACAAGAGTGCCTTACTAATCCGGGGAAAAAAATTAAAATAATTTAAAAATTAATTTGAAAATAATATTATAATGTTATGTAATCTATAATACTATAGACACAGCCAGTTTTACTCACTGAAATATATATTCGTGATAAAATTATAACTTTATAATTGTATTTAAGTCTTACACACATGCTGTACAGTTGTGCATTAATTTGATTTGTGGCAGCTATTATGGGAGTGGCTTAATGGAGAGCAGGAGATGCAGATAACTTGATCTTCTAACAAATTAAAAAAATTCATGAATTGCTAATTACAACACTGAAATAAGTAAAGCCTGTACAAATAGTATAAATCATAAATATAAATAATTTCATGTTTCATGTTGTGAATGTAATGAAATCATGTTAAAAAAAAAATTTTTGTCAGGTGTCTTTTTTAATTATATGATGTAGTTAAGTTGTTGTCTTGCCACCATCCAATCATCGTTTGCCTCCTCAAGTACAGAGGAAGAAAAGAAGAAAAATCTCAAATAAAGTCATGCCTTGTGTTTCTTCGATAGCCTAGCTCTCTAATTGAAACTGATACATCAAGAAAAAACAGGAAAAACTGTGAGAAGCTTAGCACAGAGTAAAGAGTATCTTTGTCAGAGAGACACTTCAGTTATCTGAGTTGATCTGAGCTTTAAAGCTTAAATGTGTCAGTTTATCTCTGGTAAAATGTTTACATAAAAAAATGTAGGTTGATTCCTCTGAAAAATGTAAACACTCTAAATTTGTGGTGATATCAAAACATCCCAGCCTGACACTAAAACAGCCCCTCAACCAATGATGTGAGTTTGGGGCAGGGCTATGTGTTTGACTGACCAATGAGAGACAGGGGAGTGTTTGGGAAGTTTGCTTGAATACAGTCATAATTTTGCAGTTCTATGTGGTCATGCTAACAGAAATGCATAGCTTTGCAAGACTTGATAGTGATGGTGGATAATCTTTAACTCCTCGCCAGATTCTTAGCCACACACACCCTTTGTGAGACAAAGTGCCCTTTATCAATCCATGACATTCCAGTGTCCGCATTCAGTAATCACTAAACTAACAGTCTTGAGTGACTAAGATAAAAACCAAAAGACCAAACCATCTGTCAATTTCAGTGTCAAGTGCTGTCAAAGGAGATGTTTTAGCACGTGAAATGTGTGACATGGTACTGAAAATGACTGTGATCAACCCTTCAAGTCGACATGCCTTTGGAGCAAAGAGGAATTTCAAAGATCTCTCGGCATGGTTTAATTTCACAGGAGTTTTGTGTGGCGGCTGACTCACCTGTCAGTTCGACTGTGATGACAGGGCAGGTCAGAAAAGGGGATGGAGGCAGTGAGGGAAAAAGAGCTAGATACTGCTAAAAAAAAAGTGCTATAGTTCAGAGTCTCTATTGCCCAAGTAATCTCTGTTGGGCAATAATCCAAAATAAATGTTTAAGAAAGAGATTCAATCATCTGCTCAAAATTATTCACTTACATATGAGACATGGGAGACATTTTTTTTGCATTAATTCTTAAAGAATTTTACATGGACAGTACACTACAGCATGCGATCCAGCATGCAGAAATTGGGTTTTCACAGGTAAACTTAGTTAATGATGTCCAACAAGCAAAATGAAGGAAAAAATGACTCATAGCTGTTCAGGAATCAGAAGTTCATCCAAGCATTAAACTGTTGCAGAAAGAGCTGCTGCGATTAATAAATGATCTGTATGATTTACGCCGTCTATGCGTGAACATGTCTAGCAGAGTCTTATTGTGCTGATGTTTGATTACTTCACATTGTGAGTTATTGATTTACCTCAAGTGCTCAGGGTGTGTTAAACGACAAAGCACATGTGCACGTGCATTTCAAAGTGTTGTGTATTCTCTGAAATACATAAAACAATCAAAACAAACTTGAATTGCTTATGATTTTCAACAGTACTTCATTCCGAATCTGTTTGGCTTTCTTCTTCGGCAGAACACAAAAGAAGATATTTGGAAGAATAGCACATTTGTATGTTTCCTTCTATGGACAAAAGCAGTTGAAACATTATTCAAATTGACAAATAAAGTCATACAGGTTTGGAACAACATAAGGGTGAGTAAATTATGACAGAATTTACATTTTTGGGTGAACTATCCCTTTAAGCACCATTGTTCTTTCAGTAAAGGCCAAGGTTGTACTTGAGGGATATTCTCTGAATGAGATCACATACGCTGTGTGCTGCCAGAGAAGGAAAGAGAAAAAGGACTGATTACATGATCCAACATGTGTGTGCTAGAAGTTGGTTGTGCTGTGACAATGACTTTGGTAGGCCTGAGGAAACACTACATTCCTGCAAAATCATTGTGTACACAGAGAGTTCGGCTTGAGCATCGAGATTATAGGGAAGAAACATGCGGCTGTTTTAAATGGAAGGGGACTATGTAGTGCCGCAGGCTCCGTTGCACAACGAAAGGGAGCAGTGTGGTTAAAGTTGTGAGAACAAGCAATAAATGTTCTCTGTACTACATAGTGTCTAAAAACATAGGATGTCCTGTGAAAATGGTTGCACAAAGGAGTTGCTGCAATCACTGTAAATGTATAGGCCAGCCTTAAGGTTTTCTTTTAGGGTTGTAAGGTTTGTCTTTCTACTAGAGTCTCAACCAAAAGTGATTTCAAAAAAGTAGAATACTAAAATCACTGTCATTCTGATTACATGCCTTCAAGGTCAGGAAAAGTATAATTACAATGCTTATTATAAAAATACATTAAAACCCCCAATATGGGGTGGAATGAGGGGGTGGGGGGGTTCTTGTGCTTTCTTTTTTCATTCAGTGGATTTTTCAACGTATCTGTAAATGATAACATTAGGGAAGACTGCAAGTTGCATATTTAGTTTAGTGTGTATTTTAACTTGTTACCAAATAGAAGCTAAGGAACAGTACACTGTAAATGAATCATGTTGTATCATGTTTTTTTTTATGGAAACTTAAGCAATTTTGAGGCTTGCATTGAGGAACTGATTAAGCTGTTAAAAATAAAGAAGAGCTTATTCTTATGGGTGGTATATTAGGACGATTCTAACGGCACGACAAGGGAGAAGGGGGTCGGAATGCAAATCATTTTTTACATTTTTTTTTACCGAGGGCGACACCAACCCCCCCAGAACGCGATCACGGAGGGGGCCCAGGAACCACAGTGGCGCACCTGTGTAATATTGTAACCATGTTTTTTAAGTAGTTACCACATATATAACATGTTTACAGTGTAGCGTCTGCCAGAGGTTACCATAACAGCATGCTGCTTGCGCCTTTCCCTTGCGATCAGTTTGTGCGGTTCGTGTCGATAAACCATGATGAAAAAAAAAATATTTACAAAAAAAATTTTTTTTTTAGATAACTGTAATTTTTCACTGCGCTACAGCCAAGATACTACAAATTGCGCAAAAAAAACAAACAAACAAAAAAAAACAATTCAATATATTTCCCGCTCGTTGCATAACATGGCGTTTAAACTTCGTTTAAAAAGTGGACGTTCTTTTAGAATAGTCGACCACCCTAAAAGTCATGTTATAATTTTCTAAATTGTAATCATGACATTCTTAAGAAAATAATTGCAAGCAAGAATCTAAAGCATTGTAAGAAAGCTGGACATGTTTATCCACAAAAAGATATTCAAAATAATACCATATAATAATATATAAACCAAGTAATACCGTATAAACCAAGTCGAAAAGGTATCTGACTCACCCTGATGGAAAATGCAGAGCATACGAGCCAAATCAGATTCTCATCTTAGTTAATTGAAACTATGGGAAGTCATTATCAGTTCATCTGCATATATTTGCATACATATTATATAACTTTAAATTGAATATCACATCGCAAAATAAAAGTAAAAAGGAAAGGATTAAAACATTAGGCTTGTTTTCACTTTTTCATAAGATCTACGTTTATTGCTATTTTTTAAGTGTAAATGCCACGTCAGCTGTTGACACTAAACCATCAGTGGTCCAGTACTTACCAGAGTTGTTTTTCTTCATGTTCATGTGGTCCTTTTTATCCTAATAATGTCGACTTTACTCTATTAGGTCCGTATCTGCGATTGCAACATCTGAAAAATGATCGATCGTTGCGTAGAAGTTTTCTCTGACTGTCCGCAAAGCACATGTAGGCTACCACGATCAAAATATATGTATTTTAAATCGTCCTTATAAAACAACCAAATCGGTTGGAACTAAACTCCTATACACCTCCAGCTTTACCTGTCCCCCCCCCCCCACACACACACACACACACCTGTGGATAACTCCGCCTTATGGAAAGTGATAAGACTATACACACACCTGAAGGTCTGACGCTGCAACTGCAGGAGTAGTTGACAGATAACATGGACATTAAATATTATAAATATGATAAACATGGACACAAATTTTATACAGTTAAAAATAATAAAAACAATGAACAGTTATGACAAACAAGTTATGAAAAAGATAATATACAAATATCAAAATACATATTTCCAAATATTATTAAATTTTTTACATTTTTAAGATTTAGAAACTTGATAATACTGATATTTTAGTATCAATATCATATTTTCAATCAATCTTACTGAGTTTTAACCCATGAGAGGCTCACGAGAGTTTGCACTAATGTTCACATGGTGAGAACTGGATGTTAACCAGTCAACTGTAATGTTTTTGTGTGTCGATAAACCAGGGCAAAAAAATATTTTAATATAGATTTACAAATAATAAAAAAATAATAATAATCTTAGATAACTGCCATTTTTCACTGCGCCAGTGGCAAGAGACTACAAATTGCGCAAAAAAACATTTAACAAAATAAACATTTTATGTTAATTATAAAAATGATGTTGCGCAAAAAAACATTTAACAAAATAAACATTTTATGTTAATTATAAAAATGATGTTGTTATTTGTAATCTATAGTAAAATATATTTTTATTTTATAAAAATATATTTTTGTCATGGTTTGACACGAACCGCCCAAACTTATCGCAAAGTTACCATGTTGTTATGGTGACTCTGGCAGACGCTACACTGTAAAAAAATATATATATGTGTTATCTACTTAAAAAATATGGTAACAATATTACACAGGTGCGCGGCTGTGGTTTCTGGGCCCCCTCTGTGATCGCGTTCTGGGGGGTTGATGTCGTCCTCGGTTAAAAAAAAAACCTGTAACCTGTGCAATGTTTTTGTTTAAACAGCAGTGGAAACAAGTTTGTGTATTGCAGTTTTTCTGTTAACTCTTGAACCATAACGACATTTCACACAAGTATATATATATATATATTTCCCACTCGTCGCATACGTTTTAACACACTTTTAAAACCAAAACCTTGCACTGGTTACACGTTTCCAGTCAATGTAAGCACACATTACACCAAATGTTTGACTTTTTTTCCCTACAGAAAATACTTTTTGAAAACAGACTTGATGGCACTGTGTGACATTTCCCCAGGTACAAAATAAACTTTACTAATGTAGTTAGAGGGAACTGACTTTTTGCTTTTTTTAAACCCACACATTTTCTCACACATCCTCTTGTTTCTGGTCAAATGATCACAACAGTTTTTCCCCAGATGCATTGTTCATCACTTTGAGGTTTCAAACACCACTCAGATCTGAATAAAGCCATTTGACAAAGATGTACATGCTGGTGGACTAACGTGAGAATGGAGGTGAGTTTCTCAGAAGAAGAGGCAGATTTCCTCTAGATGAGTCTTGACACTAACTTGCTCCACCATGGGAGGAAGTCTGCAGCTGTCTTAGAGGAGCACATTGTGCAAGCCCCCATATAGACCTATAGACCACAAGCCAAATGGCACAGACTGAAACTACATTTTCAAATCCTGTTTTTTTGTTATTGGTGAGAGTGAACATTTGCCATTGTTCTTGTAAAACAGCACTTAAATGTGTATTACTGAATCTATAAACTGACGTTATCAAAATATTTACATCAGGTGTCTATTAAGGGCAACATCCACACTGAATGATATTATTCAGTTCAGTTCGATACACTTTATTACACAATATGTAGAACCCACATACACAAACTCATTCCCTGAATACTGAAAAAAACAAATGCATAGGTAATAAAAGAGAATCAAAGCATAGTATCTACAGCCAAAACATAATCACTCATTTAATGCTTAAGGTTTTGAACATTCATGCAAAGTTGAAATAAATATAGACATTGAAAAGAGATTGACTCATTTATCCAAATCCACAAATGTTACCATATTTCAGTATAGGTCAGAATCCCAACCTCAGTCAGATTGATCTTAAGTAGGTGCATGGGACTAAATGAGCTGAATGAGTCACAGCATTAAGCACAACAGTACAAAAACAAGTTACTCTTTTTTTATATAAATATATAACTTGGCATTATAAAAAAAATAATTTTGTGATATAAGGGGTATATGTGAATGCTTTATATACACTCAGTCCTTCGTTGAATAGTCATGACCTCGTACACTCCATTGTTACACCTTTTCTCATCTTCTTCTACTTTCTCTTCTTCTCTTTTTCTGATCATTTTCTTTATCTGGGACAAAAGAGAGGGACAATTCAACTTGATTATTAACCTCTAGACACATCTGCTAAAAAATGCCTCTTGATATATAATACAAAAGTATTTGTTTGAGACACTAAGTGTTTAAACGTATGGCTCAAAAACGTATGGCTGGAGATCAACAAAAACACAGCAACAGATAAATCTGAAAATCTAAAATCAGCACTTTCCACTGGCATGTGTAATGCATTTACAAAGTTTCAGATATGCAACCAGTTTTAGATGAATCTCAATCACCTTGGGAACGAACCACACTCCAAACACAAGGAGTAACAGTAAGAGCACACTGCCAGCTGTCAGAGCCATCACTGGTATCATAAGGTCATTCATGCCACCCGGCTTATCACTTGCAGAAGGGGCTGGTTCGATCAGTCGCTCTGTAAAGAGAAGTCCAAATAACTAAAGGACAGCCAAAGCAGTATCATACAATAGCAATAGAACTATGGCAATGTTTTTTTGTTTTTTTAATAGTCTCTAATGGTCACCAATGATTATTTTATTTGACCAAAATAGAGTAAAATGTTAAGGATTTTTTTTCTGCCAATACGGTTTTCTATTTGAATATATTTAAAAAATTTATTTATTCCTGTCGTGTCAAAGCTGAATTTTCAACAGTCATTACTCCAGTCCTGATCCTTCAGAAATCATCAGATATGCTGATTTGCTGTTCAACTAACATTTCTCATCATTATCAGTCTTGAAAATGGTTGAGCTGCTTCACATTTTTGTGAAAACCATGATTCTTTTTTCAGGATTCTTTCATAAATAGAAAGTTCAAAAGAACAATTTATTTAAAATAGATATATATATTTTAACAATGTCAACATCTTTATTGTTACTTTTGATTAAATGGATCCTTTCTGAATAAAGTCATGAATTTGTTTTCAACTAAACTAAATACATAAGCAACAAATAAATAACTAAATAAATAGCTATCTAACCCAAAAACTTTTGAATGATTATGTATGTCTTAAATCATACTTATATCACTACAGGCATAATGAATTCTAAATTGTCTGTAATTAAATACTGAAAATTACATGTCAAAAAACAAAACCGAAACGTACACTCACCATGCACCAGAAGAAAAACACCTTGATCTCCTATTTTACATTCTTCAGATTTTGGCAGAGTATTACAGGTGCACCAGTAGGCCCCAGTGTCTGTCGGTTGTAGGTTAGTGATGTGTATAGTCAGAGTCTTGTTGTCATATTCGACTTTAACACGTTTCTCGTAGTCTGGATGGAGAGTCATTTTTCCATTTTTAAAAAAGTAGTAGAGAACTTCTTGTCTGATCTCACGTCTCCTTAACAGACTCACACCCATAGCTTCTTTCTCAGGTTCAGGACACTTAATGGTGCAATTGTCACCTTTATATTTGATCTCATCTAAAACGATTAAAGAAAAAACTTGGATCAGATCACAGCATCACAAAGGAGGGAGGTTAAAGTGTTTAGTTTGATATAAAGGGTTGTGAGGGAGAACATAAATGAATCAGGTGTTTCTGGCACTAGTTCAGACACCAAAACCAACACCTGGACAGTGTTGATGAATCTTCCTGCATTAAGTCACATATTTTCTTAGCATCATGAGTAATCAAGCTTATTTTTGTATATCAGGTAAGTGCAGTGTTGTCACCACATCTGACTTTGACAGTTTACATGTTTTTATGCCTTATAGAGGTAGTTCACCCAAAAATAAAAAAACATTCTGTCATCATTCATTTTCACACCATTCAAAACCAGAGGAGAAACCAGTCTCTTCTGTGCAACATAAAATATGATATTTTGAAGAATTTTAGTGACCATTCACTTCTGTTGTCCAGTATGGAGAAAAACTAAATAAGTAAATAAACAATGAGACATATCTCAAAATATTTTATTTTTATGTTCCACAGAAGGTTTGGAATGGAGTTTCTAAACCATCATGAGGCATTTTTACAAATATAAATATATCACTGTCAAAGGATTTTTTACTCCACATATAACCCCAGCGGTATAATCAAAAGTAGGTCAAATCTAAACTAATGTAAATACTGCTGCAGCACTTTGTAACACAGAAATTACCAAAATGTATAAAGCACTAACCTGCACTTGCAATAAAGTTGCTGAGACAAAGAACAACCAACAGCAAGAAGATGATCTGCAGAGACCTCACTGTTCTTGCCATCATTCTCTTAGTCAGTGTTCTCCATCTAACACAGGAAACAAAACTCATTCTATCAGCACTGCACAAGTGTATATATGTGCGCTCCAGCCCAAACCTGACATCACTGAACTTAGTCAGCAAACCTCAAATGAATAATGCCACAATAAACCTTTCAAAACTCCAATAGTCGCTCTTTTTTTAAGGAGCCTGCAACTTATTAAGCTGAAACCGCTTTTATTTGAAATGTAAGAAAATGTTATTTTACAAAAATCAGCAACCTACAACAAAGCGGGAGGCACTCAGTATTCACTCATCTCCAATCACCTGTGAGCAGAACAGGGTTGGAGAGATGGAAAAGGAGATGAAGACAATGTGGGCTTATGAAAATATAGACAAATAAAATATTTTTGAACCAAATGTTAGCATCAGTATGCCTACATGTTGTTTTTTTATTATTATTATAGTCTGTGATAATTAATACATTACAAAAACATTGTAAAAAAAAAAAGCACCTTATAAAAGAAAGTCATCCCACTCCTCTAGAGTGGGGGAACTATGACGTCACTTTGTAGACGGATCGACTGTTGGCATAACACTGGTTCCCTCAACAAAAAACATATGGATATTTCCATAGGCTTTTGGATGATTGCAAAAAATAAGCTGTGTTCAACCAGTTCATGAAACGTACATGTTTTGTTCATCAAGATAATCTTCACAAAGTTATATAACTTTTCTTAAATGTGAAGACTAAATAAAAGTGCCAGAACTTAAAAGCTAAACTTAGCCTACAAACGAACTACAGCACCACAACTATATAGGTCGCTCGACTTCTGCGTCACCATCACCATGCTTCCCAAAACTTTTTCAAACTTATTTTTAACGTGTTCAGTGAAAAGGCTTTACTCTCTATATGAATTCTAATCCATGCTACATGAACCTTTTCATATAAACTAGAGCCAAACTAAAACTGAAATTAAACATTAATTATAAATAGTATACTGAGTAAATTAAATAATCATAACTATCATAACATGGTCCTTTGCCAGCACATGTCCAGCATAAACCAGCATCAAAACATACCTAACCAGCATATGCTGTTTTTTTCCAACAGGGAAGGACATATGAAAGCATGTATTTCTATACACTTCGAAATAAGGTGTAATAATAAATCCTTGATTTATATGAATATTTTGATTAAAAACATGTCTCCAGCAACTATTCAATAAAAGTCTAATGCATTTAATTTATTAAATAACAGCAGAGTGAGCGAGTTTTTGGACATGGTAAGATTAAACTTATTTTAGTCAATAAAGTACCACATTTCAGCTTTGTTAGGGTGGGTACACAAAATGTTACTTTCACTTCTAGGAAATCCTCATATGCCTTCTAACAGCTTCATGTGGTCAGAGGCATAGCAATAGGGCAGGCAAGGCAAGCAATTGCCTGGAGCCCCACATTTTGAGGGAGCCCCCGAAAGCTGACCATTAGAACAATTGGAAATGTCATTACTAATATAACATGGAGCCATATATCTGCATCTCACGTTACACTGGAGGTGCTTAATTTTCCTCATGATGCATCGGCTGCCATTTGCAAACTGGCACAGTGTTTACTCGTGCATGAAGAGAACTTATCCTTCTGGCAGCCAGAAGCGGAATAAACTCGCTTCCAGGTTTTTGCCTACAAAGTGACATCATAGTTCCACCACTCTATTATGTCTACTACATCGCTTGGATTACAGCGTCACACAGCTTCATGTTGAACGTGATTTTTTCTTCAATGAGGGGCACAATCTTTGAGGAATTACGCTACAGCACTCCCCCCATAAGGAACAAATGTGGTTTTTCATAGAATAATAAGGGACAGAATTAGGAAGAAACCAAGGCCTATTATATATATATATATATATATATATATATATATATATATATATACATACACACACTCACTCACTGTCCACTTTATTAGGTCCACCTGTTCAATTGCTTGTAACACAAACTGCTAATCAGCCAATCACATGGCAGCAACTCAATGCATTTACGCATCTAGATGTGATGAAGACAACTTGAAGTTCAAACTGAGCATCAGAATGAGGAAGAAAAGGGATTTAAGTGTCTTGGAACGTGAAATGTTTGTTGGTGTCAGACGGGCTGGTCTGAGTATTTCACAAACTGCTGATCTACTGGGATTTTCATGCACAACCATCTCTAGGGTTTACAGGGAATGGTCTGAAAAATACAAAATATCCAGTGAGCGGCAGTTGTGTGGAAGAAAATGCCTTGTTGATGTCAGAGGAGAATGGGCAGACTGGATAGAGATGATAGAAAGGCAACAGTAAGTCAAATAACCATTCGTTACAACCAAGGTATGCAGAATACCATCTCTGAACACACAACACATCGAACCCTGAAGCAGATGGGCTTTACTCAAATGGCCTCCACAGTCACCAGATCTCAATCCAATAGAGCAGTTTTGGGACGTGGTGGAACGGGAGATTCACATCATGGATGTGCAGTCGACGAATCTGCAGCAACTGTGTGATGCTATCATGTCAATCTGGACCAAAATCTCTGATGAATGTTTCCAACACCTTGCTGAATCTATGCCACGAAAAATTAAAACAGTTCTGAAGGCAAAAGGGGTCCAACCCGGTACTAGCAAGGTGCACCTAATAAAGTGCCCAGTGTGTGTGTGTGTGTGTGTGTGTGTATATATACATTTTATATGTATATATATATATATATATATATATATATATATATATATATATCTCTTAGATTACTAATGTTTTTTTAATTGAGTCTCTGTAAAACTGTAATATAGTGAAATATTATTGCAATTTCTAAAATTGGTTTCCTATCTTATTATACTTTAAAATATAATGTATTTTGTGACAGAGCACTGAATTTTCTGCATAATTACTCCAGTCATCAGTGTCACATGATCCTTTAGAAATCTTTCTTATGCTGATTTATTATCAGTGTTGAAACCGTTTTTGTATCTTGTGTTCCATAAAATAAAAAATAACAGTTTATTCAAAATAGAATAATCTTTTCTAACAATATCACCTTTTATCCATTTAAAAAATCTTTTTGAATAAATACTGTTCTTTTTAAAGTTTTTAACTTATCACAGAATCCAGGAAAAATATCACAGGTCCCAAACAATATTAAGCAACAAAACGATTTCCAACATTGATTATAAATCTGCATATTTTAATGATTTCTGAAGGATCGTGTGACACCAAAGACACGAGTAATGATGCTGAATATTCAGCTTTGCTTCACATGAATAAATTATATTTTAAAGTATATTAATATATAGAACTATATAATAGACTATAATATATAGTCTATTATATAACAGCATTTTTGATCAAATAAATGCAGGCTTGATGCATTAAAATATACAGTTCATCATTCATATCCCAAACTTCTGAATGGCAGTTTGTTGGCTATAGGCAATCTACCTCATGAACAGTTAAATGTTCTCCCATTGCGCAATACAAATAAGAGTTAAACAAACAAAAAAACAGTCCAAGAGTGCACATCAGTTAGGCCAAAAAAGCTCAGTGTGGGTGCTCAACCACACAAAAATTAGAACCAAATATCGAAACAGGCACACCACAGCTCCAGAGATTGAGAAATATTTGTGTTCTCACCACAGGTGACGTTTAGAGCTTGAACATCTGATGTAGAACGTTTAAGCTCCAAACGTCACCTGTGGTGAGAACACAAATAAATATTTCTCAATCTCTGGAGCTGTGGTGTCCCTGTTTTGATATTTGGTTCGCAATTCAAACATGCACAATAACCTTTATAGCTACTATTTATCACTTTACATTCTAGTACAACTTTATTTTGTGTGTGTGCATTATTTATATTTATACATATATGAATGAACCTTTGATTTGTATTTATCCTTCATACAAATAAGAAATGTGAAATCACTGTCAAATAATAGTCTCAGACTATATATTTTAATATCTTTAACTTCAAACTATAGGCTACCAGTCAAAAGGTTTTGAACTGTTAGATTTTTAATGTTTTTAAAAAATGATCTTCTGCTCACCAAGCCTGCATGTATTTGATCCAAAATTTTGAAATATTTCTACTATTTAAAATAACTCTTTTATATTTGAAAATATTTTAAAATGTAATTTATTCCTGTTATTTCAAAGCTATATTTTTAGCATTAATCCAGTCACATGATCCTTCAGAAATCATTCTAATATTGTTTTGCTGCTAAACAAAACATTTGTTGAAAACAGCAGAATAGGTTTTTTTCAGGTTTCTTTGATGAATAGAGTTCAGAAGAACAGTATTTTTCTGAAATAGAAATCTTTTGTAACATTATCAATGACTTATCCCTTTTGATCATTTTAAAGCATCCTTGCTAAATAACAGTATTAATTTCTATAATCTCGATCAAAAAAAAAAAAAGGAAAAAAGAAAGAAATAACAGTGACTCAAAGCTTTTGAATGGAATAGTGTATAATGTTACAAAAGCTTTTTATTTTAGATAAATGGTGATCTTTGGATCTTTCTATTCAAAGAATCCTGAAAGAAAATGTACTCAACTGTTTTAAATATTGATAATCAGCATATTAAAATGATTTCCTGATCACGTGAAACTGAAGACTGGAGTAATGATGCTGAAAATGCAACTTTGATCACAGGAATAAATTACATTTTAAAATATTCAAATAGAAAGCAGTTACTTTAATTAGTAAAGATATTTCAAAAAGTTCACAACTACACACTCTCCATCATAACTAACACTTTTATACATGGTATTTGGAAACTGTACATTGTATACATGGTACACTTGTAAATAACATTTCTGTACATTCATTTAAACATATGTTTTTCTTTATATTTCTATATATAGTGCATTACTTATTTTCAGTTTTTCTTATATCAGTGTTATTTTGTCTTTACTGTGTGATTCTATGTATATCTGCACTAACATCTATGTTTGCACTGTGTGTGTACTTTCTTCTGCACTGGAAGCTCTTGTTCGCGAAGTCAAATTCCTTGAGTGAGTAAACATATTTGGTATTAAAGCTCCTCATAATTCTGATTCTGATAGTATACTTGCAGAAACAGACAGCTGCGAAACGTTGGTCCTCAAAATCTGGGAATTAAATTCAGTCAGAGAAAGAAATGAATGAGAGTAAACGGCTAAATCATATAAGTGTGCGGCTGAACAACTCACCTGACAACTCATCTCTGTATAACCATAGGCATCTCCTGAATGTCTGCAAGAACAGTTGAGAGCAACGCCTCTCTCTTCTGTGTGCCATCCAGAAACACTGTATAGAGTGCAAAGACCTCACTCACACAATTCACCACAATAAAAGTGATTTAAGTCACCGTAATCATTGAGTGTTAAAATATTACAGTACCTATGTCATTTACAGTTTCTTCCATCACTTTTCTATTTTTTAAGTACATGGGCCAGACATATCCATCAAAGTAGCCTGGTGGATCCGGAGGCACATAGACTCTTGAGCTATTGAGACAGAAAAAGGTGACCGAATCAGTCAAAACATTAATGGTTCATCAAACCAAACTCAACAATCAGGAGTCTCATTCCTACCTTCTTCTCTCTTTACATGTCTCATAAGGGATCTGCAGGAAGTACCTCTTGTTGAACAAGCTATTAAGTGGCCTGGAAGTACAACATGGATCATTTGAAACACATTCAACTGTCCATGACGATGCAATCCATGCTCAAGCATGTTTAAGTGCTCCAGAGGTCATTCACACTTCTGAAAAATGCAATTTTGTTTGACAAAGTGCTACATGTATGTGCACTGATCAGAGTTTATGAGTCGATTACAGTCTAAATTAAATCTGCCCATCATATAAAGTGACTGTGTCTCTTCAGAAGACCCATTGCTCCATTCATATGGATTACGTTTACAATGACTTTTTAAGAAGCATCAAAGTTTTGGTTTTGGTTTCACAGACCTTCTGTGAAATCTGTCAGGTGTTATTAAATCTAATATCTTCATTTGTGTTTCCAAGATGAAAGTCAGTCATACAAGTTTGGAACAAAAAGAGGTTGAGTAACTGACTACACAATTTACATTTTTGGGTGAACTATAATGTCACGAATTTGTCATAAAGGATCTTTTGCATCTGTTGAGAAGAGAATGTTTTCCTCCGAGATTAATAGAGTTCTGTCTCATCTTGCCTTTCAAACCAGAGCAACTGTCCAAAAACTTTCGCCTGTATGACTTCCTCTTCATCTTTCATAAAAGAGAGATAGTTGGACAAAATTACTTGTGATTAAAAATGAGGAATCCTTCCACTATAATAATAAACACATTGGATGGCTCTGATGGTGTGGATTTCACTGCGAGACCACGAGATGTCATGAAGCTCTGAGGATCCTCCTGCCACAAACCCGTGTCTGCCATCATCCTGTCCATGTGCAGGGCGTCCAAAGCTGCAGAGAAGTTTGTAAAAATAATGTAGGTTTAAGGACATTAAGGTAATTTTTTTTCTGTGAAACAGGTTAAATGTGTCCAGAAAATCCGTTTTCTCTCAGGTTCATCATGTCTACATCACACTGGTCAACGTAGACTATCGTTACAACAAATGTATCTTGACTCTTCCCCCACTCTACTCTATATAAAATACAGTGTTTTGCAAACCAGGACAACTGCCATGCTGAGAGACATTAAACAGAAGAGCAAAGCTAAGTATTAAATAAGAGGATTGTTCTTACTGTCGTATTGCTTAAAGCCATTGACATCAACAGGGACCAGCGAGTCATCCTGAGAAATAGACACAAATTAACAAGAATTTGTCATCTACATGTTAAATGACTGACTGATCTACTTACACAGAGAATGACAAATTAACTAATAACAAATAAAGTGGGCGTGGCACCTTGAAGAAGTTGTCTTGAGAAATAACACAGCTGTTTTGCAGAAGCTCCTGGAGGCTTTTACTCAGAGTCGTCTTTCCTCCATTTGTCATCCTGCCAAGTCAATTCATGTAAAATTCACATATGCAGGGACTGAACATGGGACAACATTTCAACTTTACTGTATACGCGCCTTATTTACTCACCCGCCAATTCCTAAGATTAATTTTCTCATTTTAAGTCAATTTTTTCAACGTACGTTTTCAACATTGAAACTTTTGTTAAGTAGCGAGATGCATGCATTTAAGACAGAGTATACATTTGTAAACGTTTAGTAAGTGGAGTTAGTGAGTGGACTTCAGCTCAACTAACAGAAACTCGTGTATGATGCAGTGCATAGACTGGTATGGTGCAGCTCTTCTTCTTTGTTCACTTACAGATCAAAACTGCTCTATAGCGCCTCCTGCAGAGCTGAGCGCTCACTGGAGGACAGAATATTACATTGACATCCAGTATTAATACTATTCAAAGGGAGAGTTCACACAAAAATTTTGATTCTGCCAACATTTAATCAAACTCATATTGTTCAAACCTGTATGACTTTTTTTCTATGAAACATCATATTTTAAAAGATGTCTCTGTAATTTTTGTCCATACAATAGAGATCAATCAGCTCCAAAAAATAAAACAACTTATGTACTCCACAGAAAAAAAGTCATGATGACAAAATGTTTATTTTTGGGTGAACTATCCCTTTTAGGCTTTGCTCTATCTAGTGCACATATTGTAGATAAACCACATAAATGTGCATATTGGAAGAGTCGTAATTCATTGCTATTATTCTGTAAAATCCCCAACACGAAACTGCACAGTCTGTCTAGAAAGCACAAAAATACAGACAAGCAGAGAGAAGTGAAACCCCTCAGTGCTGATGGACTTCATATCAGCAACCTTGGAGCACCAATCAAGTTGGAATGAATTGAATAACATTAACACGAATAAAGACAAAGGATAAGCAAAAGAGATGAAACACACAAGATACTGCTTCTTTTTCAGTTTTAAAAACAATTATACTTTATTATATTTGTACAAGGCAACGGTGCAAATCAGATGGCAAACTTGAAAACATGAGGTCAAGTTAATATGACAATACTTTTAGTTTCTCTTTACTGGGAAAAAAATATCAGATTTTTTCTGAAATTGTAATTTCTCAGTGATTGTATTTTTAGAATTATCTGTGTGAATATACACCCTTTCGTGTGTAATCCAAAGAAAATATTTAAGAACAATGCATATAAAAAGGTCATATAACTCACCAAATCTCGTCTGCTTCTAGGATTGATTTTAACCTGTAGGTAAAAGTAGATTTTGTAAAAAAAAAAAAAAAAAAAAAAAACAATAGAAATTTAAATGGGCATTTTAAATGAAATTTCAGGCAGTTACAGCAGTGTATGTGGTGGTGTGGTATACAATAAGAAAGGAATAATTGACTGCTTTGTGTCGTTTGAGCATCACCACCTCGGAAATGCGTTATTTTTCTAATAATTCAATGGCCCTGAGTCAATTATTCCGCTTATACTATGGTTACCACACCACAAGTCATCGATCAGATTATATATTCAAAGGCATTTGTCCGGGTTTTGTACTTAAATCTCTATTGTGAGTAGGATTATTTCTTCAGTATCTCATCCAATGCCACTTTTGCTGGTTCCAAAACATCAGTTTAAAGCTGGTAATGGAGGCTTGAGCCGTTGAAAGCACTCTAATGCAGCCTGCCCATACCATAACCCCACCACCACCATGGGCCACTCAATCCACAATGAAGACATCAGCAAACCGCTTACCCACACAATGCCATACACACTGTGTGCCATCTGCCCTGTACAGTGAAAACCGGGATTAATCCGTGAAGAGAACACCTCTCCAAAGTGCCAGACGCCATCGAATGTGAGCATCTGCCCACTCAAGTCGGTTACGACGGTGAACTGCACTCCGATGACACTCCGATGACGAAGACGGCATGCAGTTGAGCTTCCCTGAGATGGTTTCTGACAGTTTGTGCAGAAATTCTTTGGTTGTGCAAACCGATTGTCGCAGCAGTTATCCGGGTGGCTGTTCTCAGACGATCTTGGAGGTGAAAATGCTGGATGTGGAGGTCCTGGGCTGGTGTGGTTATACGTGGTTTGCAGTTGTGAGGTCAGTGGGATGTACTACCAAATAATCTGAAACGCCTTTGGAGATGGCTTATGTAGGAGAAATTAACATACAAATCACGGGAAACCACTCTGGAGGACATTCCTGCAGTCAGCATGCCAATTGCATTCTGCCTCAAAACTTGCGATACTTGTGGCATTGTGCTGTGTGATAAAACGGCAAATTTTAGAGTGGCCTTTTATTGTGGCCAGTCTAAGGCACACCTGTGCAATAATCATGCTGTCTTATCAGTATCTTGATATGCCACACCTGTGAGGTGGATAGATTATCTCGGCAAAGGAGAAGTGCTCACTAACACAGATTTAGACAGATTTGTGAACAATTGAGAGAAATAGATCTTTTAGTTTTAGATCTTTGAGTTCAGCTCATGACAAATGGGGGCAAAAACAAAAGTGTTGAGTTTCTAATTTTGTTCAGTGTATAATATATATACAACCCGAATTCCGGAAAAGTTGGGAAGTTTTTTAAATTTTAATAAAATGAAAACTAAAAGACTTTCAAATCACATGAGCCAATATTTTATTCACAATAGAACATAGATAACATAGCAAATGTTTAAACTGAGAAAGTTTACAATTTTATGCACAAAATGAGCTCATTTCAATTTAGATTTCTGCTACAGGTCTCAAAATAGTTGGGACGGGGCATGTTTACCATGGTGTAGCATCTCCTTTTCTTTTCAAAACAGTTTGAAGACATCTGGGCATTGAGGCTATGAGTTGCTGGAGTTTTGCTGTTGGAATTTGGTCCCATTCTTGCCTTATATAGATTTCCAGCTGCTGAAGAGTTCGTGGTCGTCTTTGACGTATTTTTCGTTTAATGATGCGCCAAATGTTCTCTATAGGTGAAAGATCTGGACTGCAGGCAGGCCAGGTTAGCACCCGGACTCTTCTACGACAAAGCCATGCTGTTGTTATAGCTGCAGTATGTGGTTTTGCATTGTCCTGCTGAAATAAACAAGGCCTTCCCTGAAATAGACGTTGTTTGGAGGGAAGCATATGTTGCTCTAAAACCTTTATATACCTTTCAGCATTCACAGAGCCTTCCAAAACATGCAAGCTGCCCATACTGTATGCACTTATGCACCCCCATACCATCAGAGATGCTGGCTTTTGAACTGAACGCTGATAACATGCTGGAAGGTCTCCCTCCTCTTTAGCCCGGAGGACACGGCGTCCGTGATTTCCAACAAGAATGTCAAATTTGGACTCGTCTGATCATAAAACACTATTCCACTTTGAAATAGTCCATTTTAAATGAGCCTTGGCCCACAGGACATGACGGCGCTTCTGGACCATGTTCACATATGGCTTCCTTTTTGCATGATAGAGCTTTAGTTGGCATCTGCTGATGGCACGGCGGATTGTGTTTACCGACAGTGGTTTCTGAAAGTATTCCTGGGCCCATTTAGTAATGTCATTGACACAATCATGCCGATGAGTGATGCAGTGTCGTCTGAGAGCCCGAAGACCACGGGCATCCAATAAAGGTCTCCAGCCTTGTCCCTTACGCACAGAGATTTCTCCAGTTTCTCTGAATCCTTTGATGATCTTATGCACTGTAGATGATGAGATTTGCAAAGCCTTTGCAATTTGACGTTGAGGAACATTGTTTTTAAAGTTTTCCACAATTTTTTTACGCAGTCTTTCACAGATTGGAGAGCCTCTGCCCATCTTTACTTCTGAGAGACTCTGCTTCTCTAAGACAAAGCTTTTATAGCTAATCATGTTACAGACCTGATATCAATTAACTTAATTAATCACTAGATGTTCTCCCAGCTGAATCTTTTCAAAACTGCTTGCTTTTTTAGCCATTTGTTGCTCAACTTTTTTGAGACCTGTAGCAGGCATTAAATTTTAAATGAGCTAATTAAGTGGATAAAAGTGTAAAATTTCTCAGTTTAAACATTTGCTATGTTATCTATGTTCTATTGTGAATAAAATATTGGCTCATGTGATTTGAAATTCCTTTAGTTTTCATTTTATTAAAATTTAAAAAACGTCCCAACTTTTCCGGAATTCGGGTTGTATATATGTGTGTGTGTGTGTGTGTGTGTGTGTGTATATATATATATATATATATATATATATATATTAGGGATGGGACGATAACCGGTTTTATTGATAACCGTGATAAAATGTGCTGAAGGTTAGTAATATCGTTTAAAAATGAATTATCATTAAAACCGTGTTTGATTATCGCGGTTTTAATAACTCACTATTAAATCATGTCCAGCCAGCAACAGTCTGACGCAAGCGCAGCGCACAATGTTTTTTTTGTTTTTTTTTCGAGAAGGAATGGCGAAAGTCAGTGACTTTTCTATGCTTTTCTATGCTTCTACACTTTTCATTGTAAGGAAGGAAATGCCACAGAATTTAATCTTTCTTTAAATTAAGTGCATAGAGTTGCTTGTTTTATTAGTTGTTTGTTGATTATTAAATATAAAACTTGCTGAAATGTTTTCAGTGTGAGCATCAACTATTTTTGAACACTTTCATCTCGTTTCAACAAAACCGTGATAATATTGATAATCGTGATAATTTTAGTCACTATAATCGTGATATTAAATTTTCATACCGTCCCATCCCTAATATATATATATATATATATATATATATATATATATATATGTATATGTGTGTGTGTGTGTGTGTGTGTGTGTGTGTGTGTGTGTGTGTGTGTGTGTGTGTGTGTGTGTGTGTGTTATTTTTCTATGAAAAACCATGATTGCCACTTAAAGTTGGCAAACCTACCCGTGCCCCCTCGCTTTGAATGACCGTGACGCCTCTGACCTGCTCCTGGATCTGGATCCCTTCACCAGATCAGCAATGTGCACTAATGGCCTATATCTGTTGCCTTGGCTCTTCTCCTGACAAAAACAAAAGGCGTTTTAGTTAATGTGCGAAGGACGAAAGCTAAAACGGAAAGTTTAAAAATGTCCATTATTTCAAGATATTATATGCTTTGTGTTTTGTATTTCAGTTCCCAGAAAATACAAAACTCCTTAGTGATATCAGCCACGCGCTCCTCCCATTCACTCATATTTTAGAGGCTAACTAGCTCATGAATTTCCAAGTAGGCTATAAGCTATTCATCTTTCTGACTTCCCCCCCCATTTAAAAAATAAAATAAAAAATAAATAAGTTTAAATAACGATATTTAATAAGTTCAATAAATAAGAGGCGCACGCCGGCTGCGGTTAGCCTTGCGCAACCCAAAATTAGCTAACACTGGAGAGTTTGTGGTGTGTAAATCTGTAATCCGGCAATGCTCAGTTTCTGTACCCAGCCTGTGACCACGACTTCTGTTTAGAGCATTCGAACTTCTATTTGTAAAAACAACTTTAACCTTTAACTGCACCATCCCGCTAGAAGTTTACTTCACTATATTATTAAAACCTAATCTTAGACTCTTAAACAGATGATATTCCACCAATGTTTTTTTGTTTTGTTACAAATTAAGCAAGAACAGTAATAGATCAATGTTATTATGTAGATTTGTTATGACAAGAGTGCGCCTCTACAACATTACAAATCTACATCCTAACAGGAGTTATAAACTTTGTCACAAAAAGTATTTTTATCCATTGCATTTTTCCCTATCACGTTTTAGTAACCATCATAAATATAATTTCAAATATAATTTGAAAGCTTAAAATATCAATATATATATATAGGCCTATATATAATACAATAAAAAAATAATAATAAATATTTTCTTTAAAGTAAATTTTAACTTCTATAACTTTTTCATACTTTTTTAAGGATTCTACATCTGCAATAATTTGCTGATTGTCTTCTTTAAAAAGATTGTTTTAAAAGCGTTCGTGAATTATAATGATTTAAGTTTGGATAGTGCACTTTCACGTCATGTAAAACAATACATATTTTTAACTTTATTCGCTTTTCATCATTGGTCTCATAGTGTTCAATCTTGTTTCCTTTCTGTCTGATAGCTTTGGACATGATGCTTTGATGAATGCATTGCTTCCAGCACTGCAGTGTTTGCGGAGTCCAGCACATATGAGTAGAGTATAGCTTAAAGTTTAGGTCCTCATCCCAATGTCTAGCCAGTGGACAGACAAACTGCTGTTTCATCTAATTCACCATAATCTAAGCAAAAAGGTCATAATTAGGGCAATTTTTAGTCTTGAGAAATAACTTGAAATATCAGTGTTATTTGGTGGATCACAGGTGTGGTGTTACTTTTATTCATGTCTAGGCAACCTCATTTTTTTCAGTTAGTGTGATTGTACACATACATTTAACATACATATTAACATATATTTTAAAGAGATATTTTGGTTAGAAACCTGAAGACTTATTGTACTGCATTACTATAAGGCAACACTACCTATAATAATTTATTAGATTTATTATTTACAGAATATACATGCCCAAATATAGTTGAATGTTCAATACCTTGGCAAATTACAGTAATGCTGTATCTATATCCATTGTCCTTAATGTTATTTTGAGGACTTTCTAACATAACATTTCCACAATATTCTTATTCTTACGATTAAATGAGGATTTTGACATTCGTCCATTTCTTTAAAACACAATATATTTAATTTTTAATTTATATAATGTTTTGTGGTTATCATTTATGTATGTATAGGTATTTATTGATGTTGATTAATATATTAAGATTAGTATTTTTGTATTTTGCATAGTTCTTTATGTTTGGTTTCATGTGTGTATATATATATATATTGTCTTTCTTCTTGTTTAACATGTTATTGTTGTTATCATGATAGTATTGTACGGTCATGTGACCTTTAATTACTTGGAGGTAGTCCTATAAAGATCAGATAAATCAGTATTGTTCATTTGTCTGATGAAGAGCCTGCATGCTCGAAACGTCACACACGCTATGCGATAGTTTTTAACAATACATTTTTGATACCTTTGGAGCTTTGATGTGGCTGACTTTACATTAAAATATTTTTCCACAATATTCTTACAAAAATTTTATTTGTTTTATTATAATTGCATTGAGTATTTTCAATTCAGTTTGAAAGAATATTCCAGGAACATAAATCTAATGTTATGTATCCTGTTGCCGGTTCTCTATCTAATATCAGACAGCACTGTTGAAATCATATCCTCCATTTTCTCAGTAATTTTCATTTTTCACCTGCCTCACTCACCTCAGGAGGGTGTCAGCAGGGATTGGGTTTGCAGGTCTCGACATGTTGATTGCTTCTTCATTCTGTCACTATATTCTTTATGACACAGTAACTATATGATCACCTCCAGGTTAACGATGGATTGAGCAGCAAACAAACAGCTACAAAGTGTGAGCACATCAACAGATCTAATGCATGAGAAATGTTTTCTTTCTCCAGGAGGGTTAAAAATTCCATATTACTTGCAATATCTTTTCACTTTAAATATTAATACAACCAATATTTCATTTAAATCATCTGCTTATTCATATTGTACAATAGCTCATCAATATATCAGGAATTTTTCCATATATGTTTTTTTTTTTTTTTTTTTTACCAGTGTTGCATTTTACACTGCATTACATTGTGTTTTAAAGTTTACTGAATTTACTGAAGAAGCAATCAACATGGGGAAGTCGTGGCCTAATGGTTAGAGAGTCGGACTCCCAATCGAAAGGTTGTGGGTTCGAGTCCCGGGCCGGCAGGAATTGTGGGTGGGGGGAGTGCATGTACAGTTCTCTCTCCACCTTCAATACCACGACTTAGGTGCCCTTGAGCAAGGCATCGAACCCCCAACTGCTCCCCGGGCGCCGCAGCATAAATGGCTGCCCACTGCTCCGGGTGTGTGCTCACAGTGTGTGTGTGTGTGTTCACTGCTCTGTGTGTGTGCATTTCGGATGGGTTAAATGCAGAGCACAAATTCCGAGTATGGGTCACCATACTTGGCTGAATGTCACTTCACACTATTAGAATTGTCTGTACAGAGGTCAGAATTTACACACCAAGTGACGGCTGAAAAAAGTCTACGGCTGAAAACACTCAAAATGTTTTTTTGCACTGGACAGAAAGCCATTTTTTCTTCAGTGTTATGAATGAATTTTCATTTCAGTGAATTTGCCTTGAACATGCTTGCATTATTCATAGCAGTGTGAGGGTGATGAATCCATATATCCATTTCACGAGGCACTCGTGATACTTTTTTATAATGTATAATTAATTAAAGACTACTTTCAACAATATTTTACTGTTAACATGGGTTTTTGACTGTACTTGAGTCTCATACAAGAATGAAGGACACAATAAGAAAAAAGCTGTTATTAAACAGGTGGGTTTCCATCGACTACACTGATCTCACAAATAGATGTTTTTTTTGCATTAGAGAAAGACAATGAATCTAGTAAGACTGTGCTCGTAATGAATAAAGACGGATCCAGGAAGATGCACAGTGACATTTGTACCCTCAGGATCAAATAAACAACATATTACAGGACATTTGTCTATTACAGATATTCAAGAGCAAATACTCTCAGCAGCTCTGTTTAAATTATACATGAGACTTCATCTAATGGGGGGGGGGGGATGCTAACACCCTCATGCAAATCCCCAAGCTCTCCACCAGAGGTATCATTTCAGTCACCACCTTTCAATACTGTTCATTTATGGCTTCTTAAATTATTATGAATTATCTCATTAATGCTTAATCTAAGTATAATACTCAAACACTCCCTATAATGTTGCAGAGACAGACGTTTGTGTTTCAGCATCAAGTGAACAGCCTGTGGGCAGAACACTGTCTGATACTGAGAAAAAACACTCCCTGGATTCAGATCACAGTCTCTCTAGTCTAGTCCATGTAGTACACCCTGTTTTCTGAACTCTGCTACAGTAGAGCATTTGAATATTGCTTTGTCTCTGTTGATACTTAAGTTTGTGCACACAGCAGTGTGTCTCTATTGACCTCATTTTATAAGTAACAGGGACTCCCATTGGACAAATAAATCACCATTACTTAATAAAGAGGGTTTCTTTTGTTTTATTTATTTGTTAAAAATAATGTTTTAAAAAAGGCTTCTTAAGCCAAGATTTTTTCAAGATTTTCCTTTTCTTCTTCTTCTTCTTCTTCTTCTTCTTCTTCTTCTTTTTTATCATAAACATTGCATGTGAATCATTTAGCATGTTCACATTTTAATAGCACTTGTGTGACTGTGGTTAGTAAAATGACAAATAGGAAGATGGATTAAAAAAAAATATATATATATATATGTAACTTTTATGACTTCATGATCAAATGAAAGCAATGACTGTCACCAGAAGAGGGCAGCACAACCTAACAACTATTACAGAATGAGAATGCATTTGTGAGCATAATGTCTTTTCTGTAATAGTATGAACATATTCACTTATACATGTTAACAAAGTGCGACTAAGTGATGCATTTTCTTTCTACTCTTGCACAGCTATATTCTCTCTATCTGAGAGAGGGAGTGAGATCATTTAATCAGAGGTCAAAACATCAAATGAGATGTAGTTTGTATTTAATTGTTGGATTTTATGTATTATTATTATTATTATTATTTTTACTATTTTCAATTAACCTTATTATTAACGGAGTCATTGTTGAATCATGGCTAGGAGATGTACTGTAAATCCAAAGCCTCCCAGGTCACGATTATGAATAACTAAAAGATTTCAGCAAAAACAAACATATTGAAAACTTTTTAAAAAGTATATGAAGGTATTTTAACCATTTTCACGTCGTAATCAACTTAATCTCGAAAAGAATTAAATTATAGGCTATTCTCACTAATATCGTTTTTTTTTTCTAACTCTTTCTCTAGAACTTCCCAAAAGTGTACTGTATCTGACAAATCTCCAATAAAAGTACTTTTTATACAATCTTAAAAATTACTAGATGAATTATACATTAAATAACACAAAACTAACAAAGAAAATGCACTATCATAAACTGTCAAGAGATGAAACTGCTGAATTTCAAGTATGTTTATAGTTTTGAGAAATATGATAATATAATTTTGAGAAAATATTAGCTCTGTTTGAATACAGCAGGACATTTAACACAAGAGTGAAAACACAAAAGTGCTGGAGGGTTTGCTCTCTTTCAAGCATTACAAATCTATTACAGAACAGCTGGATGGTTAATTCCTGGTCTTAGTAATAGTTTTACAGTGCAGCTGTTCTGAAAAAAAAATCACTGCTAGATGTTTTACACTTTACAGTAAAATGTTTTGTGTTAAAAAAGTGTAAGGAGTTGTAAACAGGCAAATAACAAAGTAATTCAGTGCCTGACAAAAAGCTTGCTTGATTATACAGCAAGTATCAGACACAAGTACAAAATACAGCCTTGAATTTTAAATTTAGCTATTGTATTGTTCCATAATAAATAATATTACAAAAAAATGTTTTTTTTACAAACTCTCTCGCTCTCTCTCTCTCTCTCTCTCTCTCTCTCACACACACACACACACACACACACACACACACACACACACACACACACACACACACACACACACACACACACACACTAATATATATGTAAATACTTATATAGTATTTATATATATATATTTATATATATATAGGCTTCTACTAATACTATACTAAAAGATTCCAAAATGAGTTTACATTAATCATGAATTCCGATAAGAAGTCATGAATGATTTTCCCTTAAAACATCAAGAAACTTTGCAATGTTTTGCTTTTGTTGTAATAATAAATCATTTATTAAATATTTCATTTATTTAATGTTTAAATGGCTATATTAATTCATTGGAAAATAAATATTTAAATTCAAATTCTAGATTCTATTATTATTTTATAGTCATCAGAAACAAGAAAGAAAGAAAAAACATGAAACTTTCATTTTAACTTTAACTTTCAGCTTTTTAAAGCTCGGGTTTAATAATGAACTTGTTTAACAGATGCAAATAAAAAAAAAAAAAAAACTTGCAGCTGAATGGATCTCAGGCTTCTTCCTTCCCTGTTTCTCTCTTGAGGCTCTGCACCAGCAGACATACTGAAACAATCATCAGTTCCTATAGTCTGAGGGAGAGCCACTGGGGCCAAAGACGTGCCATCATTGTGCAGTGACTGCGTCCAAATGGATCACTGCAAAAAAAAAAAAAAGTATTTTCTGAAAACACATTGTGTCATTTTAATTTAAGACTTATATTACAATGCTCAACTGAAATTCAGTAAAATCTTTTATCATTTAAAACAATAATGATTTAAACTTATAAATTGTTCAAGTTCATAATTTAAAGGTTTGGGGTCGATTTTGGGGTAAGATTTTATAGTAGTGTAGTGTAGTAGAGACTGTAGTGTAGACTGTACAACAAAAACACAAATCTAAATGCTATTTCTAGACAACAGTGAGATTAAATGGATCACAAATGGAGACTTTAGCTTTGCTGCCTGCTGTAGTAATCATCTAGAGATATTAATGTCACACAACCTGCTCAGACCTGACAACACACCAAATTATGCAACCATTGCATTTTTAATATAAACTCAAACATTTCTCATCATTAAATTCTTCTGACCTTGGGTGAGAAAGAATACATTACACATGAGTGACGACAATACTGCAAAAATGCTGAGAAAGAACTCATGTCTGAATCCTCTAAGATAATGCATTCCATATTATGACAAGGCAACCATAATTGAAAAGCATCCTGGATGCTGGTTGTATGCTTGAGTACACTTGTCAGCCATGGTCAAGTTCAGATAATGGTTGTGTGGTAGACTCTACTTCTTTCATAGCTGAAGCAAACCGACCTGTTTCCTCTCTCAGCTGGAGGTGAGGTTCCTGATCCACAGAGCACCCACAAATGAGCCCTTTCATTTCAGAGCGGCTTATCAAGGGCCACCACATGTGTTTGACCACATGAACCCCCCCAAGCCCCACACACCTGTCAGTCATTAGGCACTTTACACTGATAGGGCCATTTGTCTTTATGTCTACGGCATGCCAGCTCACAATTGGCTGAAGCTTGGTGAAGGCCAGGTCAAAGTTCATGCAGTTTCGATGGTTTGGACAACAGCTGGTTGCAGAGTGTTCCCAGGTGAAATGAGAAGGTTTGGTTTGCATGTGTGTGTGTGTCTGTGCTTTTCTGTGTGTTGTTTTTAGACTTTCAATTGGATCCAAACATCTGTTGCAGCCCATTAGTCAGGTGACATTCTCTGAAGAAAGACGGACACATTTAATAAGCCACAGAAAAGAGAAATAGCCTAGTATTTGTGGGTCTTATATTTTGCTGCCATGGATATTTAAAACTAGATGGCTTGTAAGACTATAAAAGAATATACAGATGTTATATAAAAGAAATAATTTGACGGATAATTTAAGCAATGGCCCTTCTACATGAGCAAAAGTGCTATTCTGCTTGCAATTCACTGAAACAGCACACGTGTGAGTGGAATATTGCTTTTGCACAACAGTTCAATAAACAAGAAGTTAATACTGGAACTTAAATTATAGAAAGTATTTCCATTATTTTGCCTAATATTGCTCCTTCAATGAAAATAGATACAAACAAAGTGTTGAAGCACAACTGACCGTTGTGCATTTCTGAGCAACACACACAGCAGTGTTTATGAACAAATTGGTTGAGTGAATAATTTAATGACTCATTCATAAAGACAGCCATGTTTTTTTGTTCCTGGATGAATAAGTGATTTGAAAAAAATTGTTAAATTAAAGATGACCTATTCAAATACTGTAAGAAAAAAAGGTGACACTGACAAAATCTGTCACTGGGGCAGTACTTTTAAAAAAGGTACACCCCTAAAGAGTGCATGTTAGTACCTTAAAAGTACATTTAAGTCCCGAAAGTGTATATATTTGTAACTAAATAGTACATTTTTGCAGTACCTTTTAGTACCTTGTGGTAACTTTTGTATGTGCATATTTATTAAACAACCTAAATATCTTAAAAGATATTTAAGAATGTAGTCAATGTTTGAAGACATAGACTTTCCAGAGTCATTATATTCTTTGCTGCAAAACATCCATGTATTTTGTAAAGTCAGTTGATATATTTATGCTGTGAATGACAAACAATTGTGACTATTGATGTTATGGCACTTAAATGGGATTTCTGAACTACGATCTTCTGCAGTCTAATCTAGAGTTGCCATCCATTCTGAGCCAAAGCCCTGCTGCCTGGGGCTGTGCCACAATTATAGTTCATTATGTGTGTATGTGTGTGTGTGTCTGTGTGTCTGTGTGTACACGTTTGCAGGTGATCTATAAATGTGACCTCCGCTATTTATGGGGCCATTGTCAAAGTCTTCTGAGCCTTCTGTCAAAGGTCAGAGGTCATGATTCCTTTATGTACTCAAGAGTTTATTTTTAGTCCAAACAAGGCTGCTATTTAAGGAATCATATAGAGGTGTCCTAGTCATTACCAGCAAGCACGTCCACCCACCATCTCCTGCTCAATTGAAGCCATCTGCTGGCAGGCCGGGGGGCGGCCGATCTGCCTCCTCGATTGTCCCTCCCACTAACACACATATGCGTTCAGATAAAGTGTTTACAAGTATGTTGCATTCTGTGAGTGATGTTTTCTGTGGACTCATCAAACACTGGGGAATTACTCCAGTCAAACATAAGTGTGGCACAATTTATCAAACATTTGATTCCAGCCCTGTTCTTTATACCAATGAGGGAACATTTTTAAATTCGCTTAAATTGTTCAAAGCAAAGCTATGTGCTTTCAAACTTTGAACAAAAACTTTAATGAAACATTTGAACCTGATCTGTTCTTTATAAATTATTCTCATTGGTTCAGCCCAATTAGGGAGGTTTGCTCAGACATATATCCATCGTCATATTACATTATCCTTAATCATTCCTTAATCATTCTTCATCAGTCGCTAAATCCATACATTATTTAAAATCATATGAAGATGTGAGATTAATGTACAATGAAATTACACATAACCTGCCAATTAATTCTCAGTAAAAAATTATTAAATAGATATCCTGTTATTTATTTATTTATTTTTCTGTTGAAAAATTATGAAAAAAAATCAAATTAAATCCATGCTAAGAATACCAACATATGTTAACTTGGTCATCCAATCACAAAGACTGGGCTGCTCAAGCTTTTTCTGGTTAACAGCACAATGATACTGGACCAGCAGCAAACCAGCATTAACTGATGCTGACCTAAAATGGTCTTTTCAGCAGGAATACATTAAATCATTTTGTCCATTTAACCTAAAAATATGCAAATTTTTAAAGTGTAAAATATTCCTGATACACCTTCCCATCAAGGAAAAATTTGTTCTGAGAACATTTTGCTAATGTTCCCATTAAGTCATGAAAACTTTATTCCTAATCGTTCGAAATGGCCATTTTTAAACGTTTAAAACAATTTTTTGGTTATGTGAACATTTAAACACAACACTAAGGCAAATGTTCCATTTTATTATTTTTTTCAAACATTATAGGAATGTTAGTTTTGAATGTTCTCTAAAAAAACATACCACTAAAATATTTCAGAAAAATGTTTCATAAATGATGTATTAATAATGTGTGTCCTAATGTTTTGAGAACACTAGTTAAAGACCAGATAACATTGAATGAACGTTCTATTAATGTTATTGAAAGATAACTTTGAGAGAACCTTGCTAGAACGTTCTGAGAACACTCCATGTTCCTCCCTCATTATCCGTTTGTCTATTCAGTCCTTCTTTCCACCTCTGTGCTCTTCCCCTACCACCCACTGAATTTAAAATGTTGTTTCTTAAATCTGCAGGTCCTTCATTAAATGCCTCCGTGAGCTCTAAGTTACAGGGCTGGAGGCTTCCACACAACACAGCGTGGGTTTGCAATCATGTCATTAAAGTGACATAACGTATACAAGAACGCAATCAAATCTCAATGACTGGACAGCATCTACAGCTTTCAAAGAGAATTTATTCCAATGCAAGCATGCACGTGCGGGTGCATATGTGCGTTTATACTAATGCTATTCTTTTTCATCACACAATTACTAGAGAGAATAAAATGTTTCATTATGGCTCAATTACACCTCCTGCTGGGACTTTACGGGCTCTTTGTCACCTCAGACTGGAGAAAGCTGACTTTGCCATCTTCATCTCATGCCAGACATTCCCTGCCACTTTGCCTCACAAATAAAGTTTCCATGATTTCATGTGCTTCCAGGCTCCGTGCTTTGCTTTTACTTTTAAATCATCTGCTTGATGCAGAATATGCTGTATTAAGCATTATATGCTGACTTTGTGAAGGTCAATTAAGATAGTCGGTGCAAACCTTTGTGCTTCATGGCACGTCTCATGTATGTTGCATCAAACCTCCCAGATGTGTGTTCCGCGCTCTTTTGCCTGCTGATCCCTATCTGTAAAATGAACAACCGGTGCTTAGTGGCACAGGCTTCCGTTGCAATTTGCCTATTCTCAAGAGTATTGAAGATTTGGCTTTGAAACAAGTCTCGAATGTTTAACTGAATAAAATCTAAGCTGTCACACTGAAAATTGCTCGAGACCAAATGTGGCATCATATTGCTTCATCCAAAAACAACAGAGCTCTCTCTCTCTGTCTGAAAAACACCACCCCAGGGTTAAATAACGGAGAGTGAGACTACCCTTAAGGACTAAAAAGTCTGTTTTAAGTAAATATTTCATCCATACAGAAAAAAAAGAAGAAATAAAACCGCTAATACAGCCCCATTTTCAGTGCAATTTGAGGATTAAGGTAAAATCGTTCAGTCCAAGAAAAACTGAAAGTTGAAATGCAATCCACTACGGGATGGGATGTCAATAAACCCGAGAGAGAAGAGCTTGAGAGAACAGTTAAAAGACAGAGTCAGATATGTATTTTAGCTGTACCTTGTTGATGACATCATACATCATAGTTTGTTGCCATTTGGTTGCATGGTGTTTTTTCTTTTTTTCATGTTTTTTTTATTCTTATAAAGCTTTAAGCAAAGCAAAGCTCAAGGATAAGATAACCTCCACCACGAGACATCTGGTAATACTTCACAATAATTGCTGCAAAACCCTGAAGATCTGAGAAAAAAATTCCAATGTTTTCTCTCTCTCTCTCTCTCTCTCTCTCTCTCTCTCTGTTTGCCTTGTGTTTGAATTTTTGGTGCTTTTCTTTAGCTTACAAACACATAAAGCAGTGCATTTCAACCCAAGATGTAATTTTGTATAACTACTGTAAAATTCATTTCCATTACAAATCATCACACATAAACAAATCCAATTACCTTGTTGTATAATCAAATATATATATAAATAAATAAATAATTAATTTTAAAAATATCAGAAATGTAAATGTATTCTCTGATCATTTGATATATTTTTTTAATGTTTGATTTAAATGAAGACTTAATGATGAACCACTTAAAACCTTAGAGAATCCTGAAACGAAATAGTAAATTTGTCCCAACTTGCCAAATTATTATAATCATGAGGCCATTTACAGTCCTTAATCCAAACGTCTGTGATGACATCTTCAAACGTTACTCATTCATTACACATTCAACCCTTATAAGGCCCTAATTTTTCAAATAGATGTATTTTTTTTATTTATGTTCTGTTTGTGTGTATGAGTGTTTACACACACACACACACACACACACACACACACACACATATATAGTTTATTTATTTAGTACTTTCCACAACATCCTGCCAAACCAATTATATAATTGTCTATTTATTGTGATTTAAGAAATTTAAAGCTATATAAAATATTTTTTCTTTAAATAAAACAAATATGGGATTTTTCCCCCTATTGTGATAGCACCAGATTGTCAGCCAGACTGGCATCATCTTGTTTGCCTGTGCGTCCTGATGATGCCCGGTGCGACACACAGGTCCCCTGTAGCTCAGACACCCACAGTGCTGTGATTACAGAGAGTAATGAACCACAGCCACAGGAAGGGGCACCACCAGCAGACCACCAGTTCCCATATGTGCCCCAGGCCTGCAGCTCAGCCTCCAGGATGAAACCACTGGGTGGGTAAACACAGGGGAGGGCACAGACAGATTGTCATCTCCCACAGTCCACAGAGGGCACGGCAGAGGCAGGGTCAGACAGGGAGGAGTTTGGCTCACTTATCTATGAGTCTAATCAGCCTCTGACCATACATAACCAAACTATTCAGTGTTTCAATGTGGACAAAAAAGCAGTTTCCTGTTACTTTTACTTTCCTTGTTACTTGTGTTTTTACTGTATGTCCCCAGGAATTATAGTCCAACCTAAACAATGCATAACAGCTGCATTATGATGTTTTTCAACGTACACTACTGTTCAATAGTTTGGGGTTCATTAAGATTTTTCTTTCTTTTTTTTCTGAAAAAAACAAAACACTGCTTTTATTCTGAAAGGACACACTGATCAAATTTGTGACCCTGGACCACAAAACCATAAGTGTTTAATTCATACTGAAAATGTCTGACTAAATAAGCTTTCCATTGATGTATGGTTTATTAGGATTGGACAACATTGGGCTGAGATATAGTTATTTTAAAATCTGGAATCAGAGGGTACAAAAAAATCTAAATATTGAGAAAATCGCCTTTGAAGTTGTCCAAATGAAGTTCTTAGCAATGCATAATAGTAATCAAAAATAAAGTTTTGATATATTTATGGTAGGATTTCAAATGAATGCTGTTTTTTTTTTTTACATTCTATTCATCCAAAGAATTCTGGAAAAATCATTATAGTTTCTAAAAATTTTGTTTGAAAAAACAATTGTTTTCAAATTGATAACTATAGGAAACGTTTCTGGAGCAGCAAATCATCATATTAGAGTGATTTCTAAAGGATCATGTGACACTGAAGACTGGCGTAATGATGCTAAGCATTCAGCTTTGACGACTCAGGAATAAATTACGAATTGTATTAAAATAGAAAACATTTATTTAGGATTGTAATATTTCACAATATTTCATTTTTTTAAGTGTATTTTTTGATTAAATAAATGCAGCTTTGATGATCATAAGAGACTTCTTTTATAATATATTATTATATTAATTCTATTCTATTGTATTATATTACAATTTTGAACGGTAGTCTAGTTTTTCTATCTCAACATATCGTCATTGTAAAAACAGCAATGCAAACAATCTGCTATACTTTTGTATTTTTCTTCAAAAGAAATCAAGTCACCCAGATTTGGAGCAACATTAGACAAAATAATAACAGATTTGTAGTTTTTGAGTAAACTGTCTCTATAAGTAACAAGACTGCTTCATCATGTCACCAGTTCCAGAGATTTAATGATTAATGCAAGCAGGACATTTTACTTTTACAGGTAATATCTCTGTATACTGTGTGGTCCTCCCTTTTTGCGATCCGCTTGTCTCTCTTGGGTGAGGATTTGAAATCAGGCCAAAAAGATCACAAGAATGCTAAAGTTGTGGTGGCAAAGCATGCAAACTCTTTGAAAATAAGACTCAAGGTGCTGCGTTCTGTCAAAGGAATTGTTTAGAAATGATTAATGCCAGATGCATGCCACAAAAACCCTGTGTTTAGCAGACACTGTGACACCTAGTTCTTCAAAGGTGTGAATTATATAGAGCATTGACGCCTGATAAATGCAATGCCAACTCAGCCCGTGGGTTGCCTAAGGTACAGCATGTATCTGTCTGTGTTTTTTTTTATTCTTTTCCAAGGGTGTGAGAAAGCAGCATTCTCACACTACTCAACATGCCTTTGCTAAATGAGTGTCTTCATATCATATAAATCTGCTTTTAAAATATTTTATACAAAGTTCACCTCTGTAAAGACAAATCAAAAGTTTAAATTGTGATTTTTTTTGAACCATTAATATAGGTAAAGTCCTCCAGAGACCCCAGAAAGACTCTTGACAATTCTTGAAATATCTTCCTTGGTAATTTGAGTAACTGAAGTGCCTCTTGAGGTACCTGTTTGCATGATGACAACGTTTTCAGTCAAAAATGGGAAATTCTTTAAGAGTTTTGCCTGTTTGTTTACATGACAATGGCGTTTTGGGGACTGAAATGCAAGTTTTCTGTGTAAATCTATGAAAACGGTGACGCCATGCACGTGCATAATACCAAAGACTATAGAATACCCAAGACAATACCCATTTTTTGAATGGGAAAAAATGCAACGCTCGATATGGCCCCTCAATCACAGGAAGCCCTGCCTTCTGAATGAAAGAGCCAGCCACTAATCGGTAAAGTCATCATGTCACTGCATCTGCCGTTATAAAGGACTTTGATAATACGTGTTAGGTATGTAGACATGCACAGTACGTGTTGATTTTAAAGGCAAGCACGATAAACATACACAACAATGGCGGATTACATGGTATTATTATTGGTGCTCATGAGTTTGCTAACACTTCTTCAGTAAAGTTTGGATTAACTTCACCAACAGCCAACCAACAGCGGAGGCTCATCATATACAACATATAATTGTCACTTCCCTAGGTACTGTTTACCAGTGTTGGGGGTAATGCATTACAAGTAATGCAATCAGATTACTTTTTTCAGGTATTTACTTTTTAATTTACAAGAAAATATCTGAGTTACTTTGTCAAAAAAGTAATGCTAGTTACTTTGTTTTCCCATTTATTGACTGACAAGTCTCCTGTCCCCATAATGGGAGAAACCAGAAGTACAGAGGCATGTGAACATGATGTAGTTCTAGACTTATTGTGAATGTGCATTAATTCATACCACTCGCAAAAAAAAATCTGATTTATACTATTTATCAAAATGAATTAAAACAGTAAAATGCAAACTCAGAATATGACACAAACCTGCAATAATTAAATAATGAATAACACAAATGTATATAAAATGTATATATTGATAAAATTTTATCAATTAATGTCTTTGCTCCTGACCTTTGATGATCCAGTTCAACCATACTAATAAGCAAAAATGACTTTAGATAAACTAACAACTGTCCTTCAACATTTTTTTATTTATTGCTGAAGAGTGTTGAACTGTCTTCTCCTGTGTTCTACTGTACAGACATAAATTTACTTTTCCTACAGCCTAAGGTTTATTGATTACACTTTTTGGTGTGAAAGGGCTTATATTTGCTTTAAATAGAATTTCTTATATTAAAAACAATCAAGCCCTGCTAATATTTAAAAAGTAACGCAAAAGTAATGTAATGCATTACTTTCCATAACAAGTAACTAAGTAACATAATTAGTTACTTTTTAGGGAGTATATCATAATGCATTACTTTTAAAAGTAACTTTCCTCCTGTTTACTAACAATGTAACAGCGCCAACTACTGGCCTGGCATAAGTAATACAGTGTTTTTGGCCATTTTCGCAGATATGTGCAATCATTTTGAAAACGTTGTTATGTACACATGAAACTTTTTATTAAAATCGCACTACATCGTTGTCGTGTAAACATGACAAGTGTTGTTGTAATCAAATCTTTTATCCATGTGCAATTGCTTCCTTTGATAAAGTAACCCAGCTTGAAGATACTTTGACTGATTACACTATAAAATACTTTGGACCAAAGACACTTGACTCTCAAATAGTTTTGTAAGGCTGGCAGTTTGTTGACAGTGTAATATAAATGAAGATGATACAGCAGATGTTTGGCAGGGCAGTTACTCAGTCAAATGAAGTCAGATGTTACATTGTAGTTTCATTGAGAGATTTTGTTTTTCTAGTGGTTTTCTTCAGGATGTCTTTATGTAGAAACACCTCTTTATCTAAGAGTGGGCTTGGTCTTTTTTTGTACTGATTTATGAGTTTAATGGTTTTGTGTTTGGCAGACTCAGTTGCCAGCCAGTCCAGTCTTCATCTAAGCTGTAATTTAATGTATTAATGTGAGGTAGCATTACCCATCATTTAATTCTTGCAGTTACTGCTATTTTAATATAGGTTAACAAGGTGAGGCCTGATTAAATTGTTGGTGTGTATATAAAAATATATTCATATGCTGAAACTAATCCCATAGTCCCAGTAACCCAATGCATGGTTAAGGCTTTGAATTCAGCATGAAATGACTTTAACCCTTATGCGTTGTTGGGGACGTTTTCGTCCACTAGGGGGTAAAGTTCAGTCTTATTTTGGCCACAACTTTCTCTGTGTTTGAGCTAATGGAATGATTTTTGGTGACAAATCTTTTTTTTGACCCTTATCTTATTTTGGGAAAATGCTTTGAAATTTTTCAAAAACTCAACAGTACACTGTGGGCAAATTCACTACCCTTTCGGTATGTTCGTGGATGAAAACTTCCACTAAATTAAACTGCTGTAAAAATGTATCAGATAAATATTTTTTTCAATTTTTTTGCATAAATCTATTAATCAACCTCAGTCCTGATCAAAACTACCCAATGTTTAAAATAATTCCAAGATTTTAACTCTTTAATTACCAAGTTCATAAAGGATGTCACTGATTTGGGGGGAAAAACACACAAAATTACATTTTTTCAATATAAAAAGTGATTGTGGACTGGATATTTTTTTTACCTTTTATCACAGTCTTGGCATGTCAAAGATTAGTAACAAGATTGGCTTTGATGCATTTTTTGTTTTTGTGCAGCATTAGATTTAAATGTTTTCTCCCTAATTTGTTGTTGGTGGTTGTTTTTGCCCCATTGACTTCTATTATAGCGACAAAATATTTTGATTGCAAAGCCATGACACCATATAATCATGCATTCTTGATTGTTTGTGGTTTTCCCTTTTGGGAAGAGTTAAAAAAATATATTTTTACAGTTTTATCACTAGGTGGGACCATTAACCCTTTAGATAGGCCTGTGCAAAAAAGGCTTAGTTTCTGGCTTGTATATGGAGTCATATGGAGTATAACAGTAAATTATATTGTTTGTGTGTATGTGAGATTCTTGATTGTTGGTGGTTTTCCCTGTTGGGAAGAGGTAACATTTGTTATTTTTTACAGTTGATCACTAGGTGGGACCATTAACCCTTTAGATAGGCCTGTGCAAAAAAAACGCTTAGTTTCTGGCTTGTATATGGAGTTATATTGAGTGTAATAGCAAATTATAGTGTGTGTGTGTCTGTGTGTGTGTGTGAGAGAGAGAGAGAGAGAGAGAGAGAGAGGGTGTGAGAGAGACCTTTGTGCACTTACCTTGATGTACAGTATCTGAACAAATCCAAATATGCACCTCATGCTCTCAGAACTACATGGAGTCAACAATAAAAAAAGAAGTGTGTTTATGCACCTGCTGCCTTTTGATGGTGAAAAGTACAGATGGCCTATATGTGAAATGCTCATCTTTTCTTGATGGTAAAGCCAGTTTAAAACCTTAAAATCCTGTAAAAAAAATCTACTTTGCATCAAATTTATGAACATAATGTATTATGAACCAAAATGCAATACCAACTTCAAATAAGCTGCAGCTCGCTGGAGGGGTCAAGCTACATAATCATTTCTAAAACTTTGATACAAGTCAAGTCTTTGCTGCTCTTCTCACCATTAAATGACCAGCACGATGGCATGCAAGTGTTTAAATCCACGTACTTTGCTTTTGTTTAGTCTATTCGCTTGTTAAGTCTGACATCACGTAGCAGCGCTTCCGTGTCCAAATGCTTTATCAGTTACCACCAGAAAACAACAAAAGGTGCTAATATAAACTCACAATGTGATAGAATACTAGCGAAAAAGTTATAATCTTAACCTTTAACTCCATACCAAAGTCCCAGATAGCCAGACAATTAAAATATAAAAACAATACATAAAAATTATTTGTGTTTGGGACGCTGTGAGCACGGAGACTGTAGTGTATACCATAAGTTTGAAAGCGTTTAACTTAAATTATCAAATGAATAGACAGTGCTCATAAACGGCTGCTGAGGTCATATTCTCAAGGGAAACGAGTTGAGGCCTGGACCCGGAAACAGCGCTTCTTACGTCATCACTTAACAACCGAATACTTTCACCACCATTAAAAGGCAGCAGGTGCACAAATACACTTTTGTTTACTCCATGTAGTTCTGAGAGCTGAGGTGTACATTGTGATTTTCTGAAATACATCAAGGTAAGTGTGCAAAGGTCTCTCTCACACAATATAATATGCTGTTATACTATAGCTTCATATACCAGTCAGAAGCTTTTTTTGCACAGGCCTATCTAAAGGGTTAATGGTCCCACCTAGTGATCAACTGTAAAAATAACAAATGTTACCTCTTCCCAACAGGGAAAACCACCAACAATCAAGAATCTCACACACACACAAACACTATAATTTGCTGTTATACTCCATATAACTCCATATACAAGCCAGAAACTAAGCCTTTTTTTGCACAGGCCTATCTAAAGGGTTAATGGTCCCACCTAGTAATCAACTGTAAAAATAACAAATTTTACCTCTTCCCAAAAGGGAAAACCACAAACAATCAAGAATGCATGATTATATGGTGTCATGGCTTTGCAATCAAAAAATGTCGTTATAATGGAAGCCAATGGGGCAAAAACAGCCTCCAACAACAAATTAGGGAGAAAAAATTGAAATCTAATGCTGCACAAAAACAAAAAATGCATCAAAGCCAATGTTGCTACTAATCTTTGACATGCCCAAGACTGTTATAAAAAGTAAAAAAAAAAATCCAGCCACAATTACTTTTATATTGAAAATAAGTCATTTTGTGTGTTTTCTCCCCCAACTCAGTGACATAATTAATGAACTTGGCAATTAAAGAGTTCAAATCTTGGCTTTTTTAAAAACATTTGGTAGTTTTGATCAGGACTGAAGTTGATTAACAGATTTATGCAAAACAAATAGAAAAAAATATATGAATCTGATACATTTTTACTAGGGCTGCTCCGATCACGATCGGCCGATCGTTATGCGCATCTTGTCAGTAAAGCCGGTTCTCTAATCAGCGGTAAATTCCATCAGGTGCGTGATTTCACATAGAGCAGCTGTTAGTACACAGAGCCATTGTTAACTGAGAAGATGCGCAAATCAACGATCGGCCGATTGTGATCGGAGCAGCCCTAATTTTTACAGCAGTTTAATTGAGTGGATGTTTTCATCGACTCATACTGAAAGGGTAGTGAATTTGAACAATCCACAAGGGTTAAATGACTTTTCTGTGTGTCTTTTTTTACCAAATACATTTTAATCAACATTTCATAATTCAGTCTTCTGGTGAAAGGTCAGACGTTTCTCAGTTTTGAAGGATTTATCTAAACATTTAGTTAAGTTAAATCCCATCCCTTTCCTACAATCCCTACACCCTTTTCCTTTTCACAATGTGCATTAAAATATATACTGAAGTCTCATACATCCAAAAAATAAATAAATAAATAAAAATAATAAAAAAAAGTAAATAGACACCAACCAGTCATTTGCTATTCATTCTATAGGCAGAATTTCATGGGGAAAAATCATCAATATTTATGCTTCATTTTTCAGACTCAGAACAGGTGGATTATTTGATATCCTCCTGTCCTAAAAAATTTAAATACAAAAAACAAATCTGACAGCTGTGGTTGCCAGATCATGAAAAATATGGTTGCAACGTTTTAGCTTTTATGGACTGAACATGCCTTTAATAAACTATAATGTTAATATGCCAACGTCCCAAAGTATTAAAATCTGTTTTGTATCTTTATAATACACTGACAACCACCAAAAAGCCAAGACAGCCACATGATGAATCAAAGCATGTAGAGCTGTGTCATGCACACAAATACAAAACACATTCATGATAACACACGACACTAAAATAATGCATTTAACAATAACTGGACAAAATAACATTTAGCGTAATACCCTAATGTATCACTGTTAACCCAAATGTTCAAAGTAATTAAACAGATTAAGTAAAGTTAACTTCTTTGGAGCACATGAATGCATCCTTGATGAATAGAAGATACTTCATTGTAAACATTTAAAAATCGAAACGTTTGACAAGAACTGTATGTCATTATATGACCAAATGTGAGCTCCAGGACTGTTTGCCTAAAGCTCTGGATTACAGGGAAAAATGTTGTAAACAATGTTCGTACACAGACCAGTCATTTTGTTCCGGAAGACTTCAGTATATCACCAGGCACCAGTGGACTTGCATGATTTTGAATGAGTGACACTTGTCTGCTCAATATTTTTTTGATGAATATATATATATACAGTGTAATAAATGTTTTACTTGGGAAAGGACATTATTTCATTTTGTTTTAAAATGTTAACAATAGTTTTTTGGCCAGATAGCCTTGTACACACACACACACACACACATACACACACACACACACACACATATATATATAAGACATTACTCAAGTTAATGGAGTTAGTTGTACTCAATTTGTTTGAGGCAATCAGTTGGCACAAAGTTTTTAATTACATGTAGCATGTAATCCAAATATTTAACGTCTAAATAATTTAAATTAAGGCAATCAGTTCTGTTAACTTAATTCCTTTTTTTCAGTATTTTAATGTAATGCATTAGATGTCTTTCAAAGGGAACTTATTTAACAGATTTTTACAGTAGCATTTTACCGTTTTCTGCTAATTGTTTACAGTGTAGGTCATTAGGGTGCAATGAGGGTACACTCTGAGAAATAAAAGTTCTTTAGTGGCATCAATTCTGTACAGAACTTTTAACTTCCATGGAATCTTTTTAATCGAACGAAAGGTTCTTTATTGTGGTAAAGTTTTTTTAGATTTGAAAATGTTCTTTGGGATCTTTTTTCTTTGTTTTTAAGAATGTAGAGATCATAAAGAAGAACATGTGAAAATAGGTCAAATTGAATTAAGAGATAAGAGAAAATTTGTTTAGACATTCTTGACATTATTGCAAAGCCATTATTTTCACAACTAAACGTCTGGCCTATATGGCTTATTCAACAAAAATGGCTAAAAAAATACGTAAAAACAGTAGACTGATAAAAATGAAAAAGAAGTGATTATTGTACAATATTAATGTATTCTGTTCAAATCCTTTATAACAGAATCTCCAGTTCTTGTGTTTATTTTCTGTATATAGAAATGAAACTTCAAGTCCATCTTCCTTTAATCCACTCTTATCCTCTTAACAGTACATACAATTTTTGTTTTGACACTCAGCTTGTAATATTAGCCTACAAATAACTGATGACCTTAAAAATGAGTCTGCGAGAGGGTGTGTACTGGGAGATTAAGTTCTTACCACCTGCAAGGTGGCCATGGGTGTTTCCTCCTGGCAGCGGTGTGAATCTTCCATCTTTGATTCTCCTACATTTTCAAATCTGGTCTCTGGAGCCTCGGGACACACACACACCCACTGCTGAAAGCGGATTTGGCTAATCATTCAGAGTAGCTGGGCTACATTCCTCTGGCAGATTATTTGTAAGAGTTGTGTGGAGCAGTTGAATGTTAAAGAGATGTGGCTCTTGGATATCATCCAAAACCTTTACAAAAGCATTTGAAATCCCCAATAGGAGTGACGGCAGTTCAGCCAGCGTGAACATACTGTACCCAAACAATCTGACACTTGCCTGCATTTACTGTAAACAGCCTTTGCTTGTGGATAAAGAAGACCTTCTGTACAGTAATTTTGAATTTTAACAAACCTGGCATAAGTACAACAACTGATATAATATAATTAAAGTCATTAATTATATTTAATAGCAACATTTTTTTTATTTATGCTTAGTTTTCCTTGTTCCTGGTCAGAGTTGCAAAAAAGCAATACAGAAATTCTAATGGTATTTCTAATATTTTGTAAGCATTTAAATTTAGGAACAACCACTGAATGAACAAACACAATTTGTCATTAATAAATTACTTGTAGGCTTCCAGACAGTCCATATCCAGATAACATTTGTAGCTATAAATCTATCAAGCGTCATTTGTATGTTCACTGTTGTACTAATGCTTTTATTGGCAATTAAGGGTTTGGTCTTGGTACTTGAATTGTATATTGAACCACTTGTTTAAGTAATTACCACTTACACAATACTTTGTAAATTGTCTTTGTAAGAAATCATCTGCCAAGGAAAAACGTCTTCAAGGTTGTACCAAAGTGTTAAAACATGCAATCTTATCAATAAGGAATTACATACAACTGATAACCAAGGCAATGAAATGCATATAAAAAAAGATGTAATCTTTCTGATATACTCACAGCTCTGCTTTCCTTCAGAGATTCTTTTAATATTGGATTATGAATTGTAATGGTTTAGTCTTAATCTTAATAAAAAAAAAAAAAGATTAATCGCTTACGGAAAACACCATTCATTATCTCAAAATGAATCTATTATAAATTGGATATGTATACATAGTATATTATGTACAAAATGTAAGGGGAAAAATTCAACCTTATAAAATTGTTGGAATAATTTTTATATATATATATATATATATTATGAACAACATAATGTAGCCAAGTCAAGTCAAGTCACCTTTATTTATATAGCGCTTTAAACAAAATACATTGCATCAAAGCAACTGAACAACATTCATTAGGAAAACAGTGTCAATAATGCAAAATGATAGTTAAAAGCAGTTCATCATTGAATTCAGTGATGTCATCTCTGTTCAGTTAAATAGTGTCTGTGCATTTATTTGCAATCAACCAGGCTCAGTTGGGGGGCCAGTTCTCCTCTGACCAGACGAAACCAGTAGTTCAATTCCAGGCTGCAGCAAAGTCAGATTGTGCAGAAGAATCATCTGTTTCCTGTGGTCTTGTCCTGGTGCTCCTCTGAGACAAGGTCTTTACAGGTGATCTGTATCTGGGGCTTTAGTTGTCCTGGTCTCCGCTGTCTTTCAGGGATGTAGAGGTCCTTTCTAGGTGCTGATCCACCATCTGGTCTGGATACGTTCTGGATCCGGGTGACTGCAGTGACCCTCTGATCTGGATACAGACTGGATCTGGTGGCTACGGTGACCTCAGAATAAGAGAGAAACAGACTAATATTAGCATAGATGCTATTCTTCTAATGATGTAGCAAGTACATAGGGTGTTATGTGAAGTGTTTCCGGTTCCGGTTTACCTAATTAATGCAGCCTAAAAATCCTTTAACGGATCTGGATATTAAAAGCATTTAAACTGCAAGAGTGTGTCTGCCTCCCGAACAATGTTAGGTAGGTTATTCCAGAGTTTAGGAGCCAAATAAGAAAAGGATCTGCCGCCCTCAGTTGATTTTGATATTCTAGGTTTTATCAAATTGCCTGAGTTTTGAGAACGTAGCGGACGTAGAGGACTTATAATGTAAAAGGAGTTCATTCAAATACTGAGGTGCTAAACCATTCAGGGCTTTATAAGTAATAAGCAATATTTTAAAATCTATACGATATTTAATAGGGAGCCAGTGCAGTGTTGACAGTATAGTGTAGTGTAGCCTATAATTAAATTATATGCTCTTAAGATTTAAGAGATTGGTGAAAAATGCCCCTGTATGAGTTTTTAATCTAATATTTATATCATTCAGTTACTGAATAGCATGAGTGCAAATATGATTTTTTACAACAGTTCAGTAAAGTTAATATTGTGTTATATTTTAAGATACAACCTAATTAGTTTGTTTCTACTAATTAGTCTCTTTTTGTTCAATTTTGCCAACAAAAATATTACCTATAAGACTTCAAGAACTGTTGTGCATCTCTGAGCAACACACAGCATCACATTTATAAAGTGAGCTGGTTACTTCATTCTTGAATGAATCAGTCAACTATTGGTAAATTGGTCGTAGAGACCATTGGTGGCAATGGGTCTACAATCTACTTAGGCTTACAATGCTTTTAGGAAATACAGCCCAGATTTGGTCACCAGGCAATGACTTTTAGTGTATGAACAATAAATACTGAGATGTTCATTGGTTTATGTCAGGCCGCTGTGGCCTAA